>NC_081293.1:42666250-42982500 GCF_030435805.1 Mustela lutreola
CTCCTGCCTCTGCTAGAGGTATTGCCATGTGGGTCATGGGGCCCGGGTGTGGCGGGTGACCCTGGGAATAGTGACCGTGGGATGCCCTGTACCTAGGATGGGGATGGTGACAGCAAGAGCTGTGGTTTGAACATGCATTTTTGTTGCTTGATCATTGCTGCTTCTGTCGCTGAGGGAAGAGGGGGCTTCTGGTACAGATGCTTCTCACTGCAGTTCGTGCTTTAATGTCTGACCCTGGGAAGGAGACTGATAGAGTCTGGGGGAGGGGAGGGTAACCCCTGTAGCTTCCGGGGTACCAGGCCCAGCAGGTGTCTGTGAAAGCTGTCAGCAGCGTCTTTGCCACAGTCACTGTCCTCGTCAGCAACTCTGCAGGCCCCAAGTCTTCCCGCCTCCCACACAGTCTCAAGAGTCCTCTGAGGGAGCTGTTATCATGGCTGTAGTGTAGATGGGGAAGTGGAGGCTCCTTGACCAGAGTCATAGCTCACATGAGTGCTTCCTGGCAGGTTGGATGCTTTAGTCATGGAATTGAAGGGGTTGGTGAGGGCAGTCAGAGGACCCCAGGGCCTTGGTGGGGTCAGTTGGAGGCCCCTGGGGCCTTGGTAGAGGGAAGGAGAACGAAAAGCTTCCACTCCTCTCCCCTGGGCTCACCCAGAGCAGACCTGGAAGGGACCGTGGGACTCAGCTCCTTCAGGCATCATGTTCTCTCCGGCCCGGTGCAGGGGCTGCCCCGGGGACTATGGCGGGCTGGGCCAGTAGCAAGGCAGATGGCTTTTGCAGGGTCCCAGAGGCGGTTAGCTGGGGACCCAGATTGGATTCCTGGCTCTGTGATTCTGGCTGAATGATCTGGGTGCAGCTCCTTAACCTCTCTGAGGCTTGGCCCCTGTTATTGCTGTCCTCCCTGATCTGGACTGAGTTTGGTGAGGCTGATAGGTCTGTCTGGTCTCTGGGCTTTTCTTCTCAGCCTACTTGTCATAGAGAGCCTTTAAAACAAAGGCAGATACGGAAACAGAATCCTAAGTACAGAGAACAAGCTGGTGGCTGCCAGAGGGAAGGAGGGGAGCCTGGGTGAGGTAGGGAAAGGGGATCAGGAGGTACAGACTTCCAGTTATGGCATGAATGAGCCATGGGATGAAGAGCACAGGGGATATAGTGAATAATAATGTAATAACTTGTATGGTGACAGATGGTGGCTACATTTTATGGTGGGCATTATGTAATGTACATAATTGTTGTATCTCTATGTTGTATACCTGGAAATAGTATAGCTATGTCAGCTGTGCTTCAGTTAAAAAAAAAAGTCATCCTCAAAACAGACTGATAATGCGATCGACATCAGAGTCATGTTCAGTAACCCTGCATGTCCTTATATCCTGGCGGGAAATCAGTTTAAACGTTAGTTCTTCTTCCAGCCATTACATACTAGTATTCAAGTGTATTACTTAAATAACAATACTTTAAGACAAGGGCGCCTGGGTGGCTCAGTGGGTTAAGCGGCTGCCTTCAGCTCAGGTCATGATCTCAGGGTCCTGGGATCGAGTCCCACATCGGGCTCTCTGCTCAGCGGGGAGCCTGCTTCCTCCTCTCTCTCTCTGCCTGCCTCTCTGTCTACTTGTGATCTCTCTCTGTCAAATAAATAAATAAAATCTTTTTTTTTTTTTTTTAAAGATTTTTATTTATTTATTTGACAGAGAGAAATTACAAGTACACTGAGAGGCAGGCAGAGAGAGAGAGAGAAGGAAGCAGGCTCCCTGCTGAGCAGAGAGCCCGATGCGGGACTCGATCCCAAGACCCTGAGATCATGACCTGAGCCGAAGGCAGCGGCTTAACCCACTGAGCCACCCAGGCATCCCAAATAAATAAAATCTTAAAAAAAAAAATACTTTAAGACAAAAAACCAAAATGAACTAAAAAACTGGAAGGCACATCACGTCGTTCTTCTGCTTATAGCCTGCCAAGACTCCCTCCGTTTCCTTTGGAGTTCAAGCCCATGATGTCCTCATGATCTGGTCCCATTACCACTTTTCCCTGTGCTTGCTCTCTCTCTCTCTTTTTTTTTTTAAAGGTTTTATTTATTGATTCGACAGAGAGAGAGAGAGAGAGAGAGCAATCACAAGTAGGCAGAGAGGCAGGCAGAGAGAGAGGGGGAAGCAGGCTCCCTTCTTAGCAGAGATCCCAATGTAGGGCTCAATCCCAGGACCCTGAGATCATGACCTGAGCCAAAGGCAGAGGCTTAACCCACTGAGCCACCCAGGTGTCCCTCCCTGTGCTCTTTTCACTCCTATCAGACTAGCCTCCTCCTTGCTCCTCAGGCACCCAGGCATGGTCTAGTCTCAGGGCCTTTGCATTGCCTGTTCCTTGTGCCTGCAGTGCCCTTTTCAAGACCCTTACTCTCATGGTTTCTCTTCCCATCTTCTCTTCTTGGGGAGAGCTACCCTAACCCTCTCTTTTCATTTAAAGCCCACTCTCCAGTTCCTATTTCCTTTCTCCTGATTTTTCCATGGAACACTTATAACCTGTAACACACTATTCTATATATGGGTATTTAGTTAGATATATTTTTACACCCTCTTTTGTTCTAGAATGCAAACTCCATGAGGATAGGGTTCTAAATCTGTTTGATTCTCAGATGAATCCCAAGTGCTTGGTACACAGTAGGTGCTCAGTTGAAAGAATAAATAAGTGAGTGAATGAGAGTGTCTAGCAAGCGGTCCTGCCCATGACAGGGCCTCAGGAAGAATGAGTTCTTTTTTCTCCCATACTCTCTTCTTCTGCCCATGATCTCAGACTCAGCCTCTTGGCTCAGATGTGTCCCAGCAGGGGATGGACAAGGGAGGATACTAGGGCTGGCCTGGTTGGGTTCTCTGGGGACAGTCCCTAAAAACACCCCTAGGATATTGGAAGTGGGATTTTCACAGCAGGAGGGAGCAACAATGTGAGCTTTACCTCATCTTGCCAACCTGGTGGTCCCGGGTGTGGCTGGCCCTGGCAGGTGGAAGACAGGGGCCTTGAAGTCACCATGGAAGCAGAGCACAGAGCTTGACTGGGAACAGAGGAGGTATTTTCCAGCCTGGTACAGCTTCTGTGTAGCAGCTGGGGCTGTGGCCATGTCCAAATTAAGTGAGTGAAATGTGTAGAATGAAAGCCAGAATGAGACATGGGATTTGGGGTCAGCCTGGTTCCGTAATGGAGAGGGACTGCGGTGGACAGCTTGGGGGTTGGCTGCTTAGCTCCAGTGTGTCCCTTGGGCCCAAAGTCCCTGCCTCATGCCTCTCTCATCCTGAGGCGGGCCTACTGATGCCTGACTGTGCTGACTCTTAATAGGCGGCATGGCACCATGGGGAGCCCCAGCCCTCTATGTTTGCTGAGGAATAATGGGGATAGCTGGAGAGAGGGGTCCGACTCTATTCACAGAATAGTGAAAGGTTGAGTCCCGCATGGTCCAAGAGAGAGGCTGGGGCGCCTTGCTAGAGGATAAGCTGGAAGGAGGTAAGACCGCCAGAAGGTCTAGGGGTACCTGTTAAAGACACCTCTGCCCTTGGGTTATTCACCCTTGCAGAGTGGGCCCTGGGGCCTGCAGCAGTGGGGGCTGAGCAGCTGCACTTGGCTCCGGTACTCTAGTGCTGAGTCAGTGCTAGTCCCTGCCTATCTTGAGGTGGGCTACAGCCTTATCAGTGCATTGACAAGCAGGCTGCAGTGGGGTGAGGTCCGCTAAGCACCTGGGGTCTTTTCTTTTCACTTGGGCAGCCCAGTCTGGCCTTTCAGACTGTATGAACTAAACGGACGCAGCCCAGGAGGTATCACTTAGCCTCCTTTTCCCTAAGGCTGAGCCCAGGAAGGGGGCCCACTTGTGCTCGTGGCCCAGCCAGGAGCACTGGCTGAGATCACTGGGTGCAGGGCTCCTGATGCATGTGGCCTGTTCACCACTCCTTGCCATCCCAGCTGGGGCAGAGTGTGAGAATGCCAGATGGGTGCCCCTGAGAAAAATGGCAGCGTGGAGAACCCATTTTCAGAAGGTGAGATGTAATTGTGGATAATTGAAAACACTGTCAAGCTATTTGTCATAATTTCTATAAGTGCTTTCTCCTTGGGTCATTCATAACACCGGCAGAAGCTCACAGGCCACAGAGCACATGCGCGCTGCATCCCTCTCTTCTGCAGAGGCTGTCTTCTTCCCGGGGGCATGTGTGGTGTGGGGGGTTTGTGGGTAGGCCAGTCCCACAGGCGGAAGCATGTAGGCCTGGGTGGAGAAGGTTTTGGATTCAGGGGTCTGAGGTCTGCAGGGCAAGGCACAGCCTGGCCTGAGCAGTGAGCTGCAAACCCAGTGTTCAGATTCATGGAATGGGGAAGTCAGCACAAAGGGGCAGCTATGCACACTTGGGTGAGCCCTAAGGCCTTGACTGAGAGCCCAGGGAGGGGTGTTGGTGCAGAGGGTGGGGGGGCTGCCTTCTGGATGGAAGTGAGGGTGGGGACTCAGGCAGTTCTTTTCAGAGGGGATTTAGATATATAGTTCCTTGGTGACGGGCCCTGGGGCCACCGGTATTGAAATCGTCAGCCTCCTGCGCCCACCAACCCCATCACGTCTCTTGGGGGAGGACCTGGGATTTTTGCTAAGGCGGTTCTTATGGTTCCGTGCACACTGTAGTGTGAGGAGCGCTGGCTTGGAGTAGGCTGTTCTGAAATCCAGCCTGTCCTTGCCTCAGAGAAAGCTCCACGAGACCAAGACAGGGCCTTACCTGGAGGAGGAATAGATTAGTGGTGGAGGGATTACACATGTCTGAGCAATGTCAACAAGATGACCTTGGAGCAACAGAAGGCTGGTGTCCAGGAGCCCTCGGGTTTTACACACTCACCACTGGATCATTCCAGGCTGTATTCTGTATGCCTGTCTTCTGTAGGGTCCAGCCCTACCAAACCTGAAGGTCTTGCCTTTGCTGTTCTGACTTGGCTGGGGGCAGTTTTGAGGGGCCTTTGGGTTCAGTGCTGGGGAAAGGTTCTTCCACCTGGTTTCAGGAGAGTGAAGAGCCTCAGGGGCCAGGCCGGCCTGCCACTGTAGCCACATGGCTTGGAGACTCTGAAAGGCATAGTGACATATGATCTGACTCACGTGTAAGTCAGGGCTCCGAAGTCCCTGACATGAGGCAGCTGGCAGTCCTGGCTTATGGGAGTGTGTGGATAGGATGCAGAGTGGGCCCAGTGTTGTCCTAACGGGACGTGTTGGAGGCACAGAATTTTCCTGGGGGATCAGAGAAGACTCCTAAGAGTGCAGTGCCTAATGGTTGTGAGGGGTGTTGACTGAGTCAGGGTTCCCAGTATTGACCAGAGTGGACAGGGTTGCCATGGGCTGGGCCTATGGCCATTGCTAACCCCCATGTTGCATTCTATGACATGTTTGTTCAGTCTTAGGAGAAGAACCAGGGAAAGGAGGTTGGCTGGATGTGTAGGTGGGTGGATGATGACAGATGGGTAGATGTGTAGATGGATGGATGGGTAGATGGGGGGTCAGATGGATGAGTGGATAGAGTTGATAGATGGCATTTAGAAAGATAGTAGTTGTATGTGTGTATGTATGGATGAATGGTTAATTGAGTTCATGCCCAGCTGGCTGGGTGGGTGGCTGGTCAGTGGGAAGATTGATGGGGATTGGAGTTGGATGGGTGGGTGGTTGGATGGATCAGAGGATGGGAATGGCTGGGTGGACTGATGGAGTATAGATGGGAATAGATGGATGGCTGGATAATTGGAGGGAGATATATAAGAGTGACTGAAGGAGAAGATGGATAGGTAAGGGTCTACGTGCATGTGGGTCGGAAGATGGGTGGATGGAGAGTAGGGTGAATGGAAGGATGGATCTATAGGTGGATCGTTAGTGGAAGGACAGATTGCTGGGTAGGAGGCAGATTGGGTGTGTGATGAGACTAAACAATAGAAATAAACAATAAATAATATAAAATTAAGCTGCAGCCAGATATGCAAAAGTCAAGGCTCCTTGTGGGACCCAGAGAGGCTGTAGGGGTTCTGGGAAGAGTTGCTCAGCCTCAGACACATTAGGGGAAGTAGCCCTGCACCCCTCCCTGGGCCACCCAGGTCAGGTTTCTGCTCCACAAGTCTCTCCTTGTGGCCTCAGCCATCCTTCCTTGATGGGTGTGGTCGTCTGGAGTCTGGAGGCCCTGCCTGGGATGTGGCTGTGCCTGGCCTGGGTGACAAGGTGAGAGCTGTGACACAGGGCCTGGGGCACAAAGGCTGGGGAGGGCAGGATCTTTGCTTTCTGGAATTGGAATCAGGTCCTGGACACTTTGCACACATTGCCCATTTCATCCTCATGATGGCTGAGGTGGTATCGGCCCCACAGAGGAGGAGACGGAGCTGAGGGAGGGTGAGTGGCTGGCTCAGGGTCGTGCTGTGTAACACAGGCAGAGCCTGGAGGCCTGGCAGAGGCTGGCAGCTCTGAACTAGAGACCTCATTGTGGGATCAGATCGCAGTGGGTCTGCGAGGACAGATTGGGTGGGGAGCCCTAACTGCAGGCTGAGGCAGAAGGTGGGAGTGCTCCATACGGAGTGAACAGACACAGGGACTTGTCGGTTCAGCTGTGGGGCCCTGGGTCCTCTGTCTGGTCTCCGTGCCCACAGGGCCTTTCTGATGCTCCTATTCCAGGTCTTAGGGGACAGGGCAGAGCTATGGAATGGCAGCACCGTATTCTGGCTAAGCACAGAGAGTTGGACAGCGGGCATACCTGGGAGAGGTGCTGGAGGAGGGACTGTGGGCCCAGTGGTCCAAGCAGCTTCATAAGAGGTGCTGCCTTCAGGGAGTTGCCTCCTCGGGGGTCTTCTGCTGAGCAGCAGGTGCTTCCTGCAGCCCACCGACACTTTCATGCCAAGGGCACCCTGTCAGGACTTCCCAGGCTTGGCTGAAAATGTCCCTGGAACTCCTAAAGCTTCCTTGCCTCTGTCTCTGGGCCAGCTCCTGGTTTCCTCTGATGTCTTCCCAGATTGAGCCCTTAGGGCACAGCCCATCCCTTCTTGAGGGGCTGGGGGAACAGACAACCATTGGACATAGGCACCCAGGGAGGGGAGGAACCCTAGTCTCTGACCCACCTCCAGGCCGTGTTTCTCAGGCCTGGGGAGTCCTCATCATTTAGACCCCAGGCACCTGCTGCAACAGCCAGCGCCACCTCATGGTAGAGGAGCCCAAGGGGTGAGGAATGGAGCCTCAGGAGCCAAGAGCAGGAAGCCCCCATGTTTGGGAGGAAGGAGAGAGGAAGCTGGACCTGAACTGGCTTTAGCAAAGAAAGAGAAAGGAGGAAAAACAGAAAAGTAATTTTAGTGCATTAGGCTAGAGATGTGAGAATGTTTACGGATCATTTAGTTTACGGATGGTGATAGGTTAGTGGTTAGATTAGCAGGAAACCAGTCAGCTTGAAAGGAGGGAATTAATTTATGAGATTGCAAAGGGGAAAATTGTTTGCAAGAAATACAGGGGTTTTGTTGTAATAGCAGCAAGTTTAGCAGAAACAACAAGCGCTGGCAGGCCCGGCTGTCCATCAGGGAGCCAGCCACCAGGAGCATGAGTCTGTGAGGATGCAGGGGAGCGGGATGCCCCAGCTGGGGGACAGCCCAGCTCTCACTGGCTCCCCAGCCTGGAGTAGGCTGTTCCTGTCCCGGGAATTTCCTAGGCTTTGGCACTGAGGTTCTGGAACATGGAACCTGGACTGGGGGGCCCGGATGTGATGGCAGTGGTGGGGGGGCTGGGTAATATATGGGGGGTGGGGGATGGGCGAGACCCAGGACGCAGCTCAGTCTTGGGACATTTTTACCTCTGGTGCCAGGTCCTGCTGCAGTGGACCTCTAGTGGAGAGACCTCCCTGCCATGGAGACCTGGGGAAGGAGGCTCCAAGGTGGCTCTTATAGTGCCTGTGCCCACCGAGAGAGTGGGGGACAGAAGACCTGAACCTGGGACTCCCAGAGCCTGGAAAGTCCTCCAGTCATCACACAACCATTCATAACCTCAGCTTGAGACCCAAGATTAAGGCGGGACAGCCTGGGTTCTAATTCTGGCTCCACCCTCTAGTGGCTGAGTGACTTGGGGCTGCTGTGGAGCCTCTCAGAACCTCGGTGTCCTCATCTGTTAGCATCTCATGGTTGCCATGAGGATGGCCTGAGAAAGTGCATGTGAGAAGCCTGGCTCGTGGTTGGTGCCGGCTAATGGCTGCTGTCAGGATAATCACTGTGTTAGTAATGGCAAGGGCGTTAAAGAGAGCATGCTAAGCCCTAGGTCCTTGTGGCCTCCCCAGGCTGCCCAGCCTCAGCACTGGTTCCCTGTACAGGAAGTGCCTCCTCCTGGCTCTGCCCGTCTCTGGCCTCTCCTTCAGCCCTGGAGCCCATGCTGCAGTTGAGCCCATGGCTTGTCCTGTACCACTGCTATGGCTCCTGGTGGTACTAGGGAAGAGCTCCTGACTTTGGCACCCTCTGTCCGGGTTTCCTGTCCTGTGGAGCTGCTTGGAAGTCCCACTGCTCCTCTGAATGGGAGGCCAACACGGGTGGGCCACTGCTCAAGTTGTCATGGGGAGTTCTTTGCCACACCCCCACTGCAGGGGTGCAACCCTGGGTACTGGTCACTGCGGTCCACATTCACAATGGCACCTTACCATTTACCGAGAGCTCAGTCTCCCTGTTCACCTTGTGACACGTGACCCACAGTGCCCTCCAGGCCCAGAAAGAGGAAGCATCTTGTCCAGGTTGCAGAGCTGGCAAGTGACAGAGCCAGGATTCAAACCTGCCTCTTGTGGCCCTTCCTGCAGGCCAGCTCTTTCCATCTCCTGCCTCAGGGCTGAGCCTGGCCTTGGGCTCGATCCCTTTGGGATCCGAGGGCTGAGGCAGCTGCCCTTCTACGGTCTGTGGAGAGGCCAGACCACTGCTTCTGAAAGCACCACCTGAGTCTGACTGAGAGAAGACCCTCTCCAGAGGGGCAGCTGGGAAGGAAAGGAAAGCAATCCCTTCCCCTTGGCTGACTGACTAATAGAGGGTGAATCTGCTCCTTGGGAGGGGACCAGTGGGCGCTCTTGTCGTGAGCTCCAGCAGAGAAAGGGACAGTGCACTTGAGGGGGGCGGGGGGCATAAAGTGCTTTTCTTCCATTTCCTGTTGAGCACTGCCCTGGAAAGGCGTTTCTCTAGGTTAGGGGAATTTCTGTTTAGAAAGTGAAATGACTCTGATGTCATCTGGGCTTGATGGAGCTAAACCACCTGGAAACATTTAGAGATAGCTTTGCTTTGTTTTCGCTCACGTTTAACTTAACGGTAGCCAAGGCCTGCTGAACTTCACCAAAGTGCCGCTGTCAGCAGAAAGAGCTTGCACGCTGGCACTCAGTCAGGAGGCACTTTGCGCAAATTACAAGTGCTGGGATGCGGAGGGCAGCCCCAAGGGAGGCTCTGGGCTCCCCCTGTCCAGCCACCTGGGGGAAGGTATCCTGGGCTGAGCCATCGGGGACCGTCAGAACTGGAGACCCTTGGGTTTTAAAACCCACTAATTAAAATAGATAGTGGTTTTAGTGCTGCTAGTGGGTTTTTGACTTAGCTTCTGAACCTGAGCTCAGTTGGAGAGGAGGAGAGATGGAGAGAGAGAGAGAGAGAGAGAGAGAGAGAGATAGATCATGGTACATTTCTTCACTCTGGTGGCCTAGTATTCTCAGGAGCTAGGAAGCTTCTGACCCCTTTCTAGTGTTGAATTAGAAAGGTGTGGTCTAGGGACGCCTGGGTGGCTCAGTGGGTTGGGCAGCTGCCTTCGGCTCAGGTCATGATCCCGGCGTCCTGGGATCGAGTCCCATATCGGGCTCCTTGCTCGGCGGGGGAGCCTGCTTCTCCCTCTGCCTCTGCCTGCCATTCTGTCCGCCTGTGTTCGCTCTCTCCCCCCTCTCTCTCTGATAAATAAATAAAATCTTAAAAAAAAAAAAAAAAAGAAAGGTGTGGTCTAGGTATTTGCCCTGCCTGGCTGGATGGGAGAGGTCTGTATGGGAACCAGTAACACCCTTAGGCGTTGATGGAGAGAAGTTTGGTTGCGAAGTGGGGGTCATACCCCAGGCATGATATAGTGGAACACTGTGGGAACACGGCTGTGGGTGACCCCCTGTCCACTGTGACCAGCTCTCCCAGCTGCCCCAGGGGTTTCTCTCAATGCCTCTTGGAAACTGTATGATACTAGAGAGAGGTTGGCTTTCACATTAGACAGTCTGAGTTTGCACTTAACTGGCTGTGTGATTTCAAGGACATTTCTTAACCTCTCTGAGTCTTGGTTTCATCATTAGTAAACAGGGAATTCATAAACAGGGAGTGATACCTAACAGGCTCTCGTGGGATTGAACCAGACAGCAATATATGATGTCTTAGCTCCTGGCTGGCACAGAGGATGTGTTCAGAAGACATTGATCTGTCCCTCCTAACCCTTCTCCTCTTCCTCCTTCACTGCTGTGCCTTCCTCTTCCTTGCCTCCTTTTCCTGTTCCTCCTCCTCCATCTTGATCCATGAGGCTCTCTTAGGATGGAGCGGCTGGAAATCTATCATGCTCTCCATCCTGTAGCCTCTGCTGTCTGAGACAGAGAGATCTGGGCTCAGAGGTAGCAGGCTATGATTCTGCAGACCACGGCACAGTATTAGCAGAGTGGGCCAAATTTTAAATTCCTCTGACTTTGGCTTTTTGGAAGCTCCAAAAATAAATTTGGGGACATTTCAGGCTCTAGCCAACTGGAGTGCACGTAGAGTTTCTGGGACAAGAAGGGCAGCAGGTGGGTCTGGCTGGGTCTGAGTGGGATCAATGGCCTCTTCTGGAATTTCCAGGCTCTTTGCAGAAACGACAAACTAGGCGGTGGGAAACATGGATTCTGGACCCATATATACCCTTCTGTACATCACTTGAATGTCTGGGTTCCCTGAAAGAGCAGGGCTGGCTGCTAAATCAAACTGTGATTGGGGTCCTCAGGACTCGAGGCTCCTTGGTGGAGTCAGGCACAGGCTGTGAGTAGATGGAGCCCTGTTCCTACCACTGTGCTCTACCCCGGGCCTGGGAAATACCCACTGCAGATGTTGGCCACAGTGAGAGTGCTTGGCAGGAGGTGCCAAGTCCAAGTACATGCAGAACACCTGTGGCGCTGTCCTATGAAGCACGCTGGGAAGGGCATGGGAAGATTTGGGGCATTGGGCTGTGTCTCTTTGCAGTGAGATTTCATTAGTGGCCGTGGGCCTGGTTAGAAGGATCTTGGCTTGAGGGTGGGGAGAGAAGGGGGTAAGGGCTGCCATGGAATTGCTCTGAGTGAGGATGGAGCCACCAGGAGAGGAGGATTGGGAGGAGGCACTGCCATGTGCACCAGGTTCCAGTTTGGGTGATAATAGAAGCAATCTGAAGCAGTCCCAGTGGTAGAGCTGAGGCTCTGACCCTGGCAGGTAGCCTCAGGCCAGCCAGCTGGGGCCTGGGGGTGGTGGTGGTGGGCTTGAACACATTTGGCTGTGAGTTCCCAGAAGGTAGTGTTGGGGAGATAGAGTGGAGTTGGATCAGTCTTGGATTTGTGCATTTCGCAGGTGTGGGACAGAAGGCAGGGTTTTAGAGGCTGAGCTCATTGAGGATGGGCTTCAAGACCCATGGAGAGGATGGTCTCTCCTACCAAGGGGGCTTTGTAGGAGGAATTTCAGTGCAGCCTTTATGTGCAAATTGCACAGATATGTTTCGGAAGGAAGGATATTGATTCCATTCCACTTATTGGACTTCCCTTGGGTGGATTCTTTGATGGCACTAACTACAGAGGCCAGAGGCTACAATGCTGGCAATTCAGGCCCCTCATAAGAGTTGCCAGGGAAACAAATGCTGCCATTTCCAGTCCAGGGTTCCTTATAGGTAGGGGTGCTGTGGATAGAACAGATGATGTAGTGTGTATATCTCTGATTCTCTAATGGTTAAAACCATGCCCATAGGGACGTGGTGGACAGGTACCATGCCCAGAACTCTCTAGAGTACAGGCTCAGTTGATTCCTTAATGGATAACCATGGTGATCTTGACACCTCCAAACTCCATTCTCGTAGCTCCCCCAGGGTAGTTTTTTAGAGGACCAAATGCTGTTGGTTACTGCATTCACTATGGCTTTGTTAATTTTCATTCATTAGCATGAGGCGGAGCCCCTTTTGGGGCTGCAGGTTTCAGTATCAGCTGCTCCTCTTTTTTCACTCTGTCAAATCCAGCTGTGTTTAGGGCTCACCTCACTCTTGTGGTCTCAAGAAAATTAATGCTCTGCAACTTCCCACCCCTTATCTCTTTTGTGACTTTATAAATCCTAAGTTCTAAGACAAGTTCTCCTAAATCCACTAATTTACTGTATCATCATCCTCTTAACATAAAATATGGAGTATTTCCAAACATAAATAATGAAATCATTCTATGTTTAGAATCCCTCTAACCAAGAAAATTTTATATACTTGCTATAGAACCTAATACCTTTTCCGTTTCCAGCAGATTTCTCTTTTGATCCACACCCCCTACAGGAGGATTTATGACTTGAGACTGAGTGTTTTGTGCTCTTATTCCACTAATACATTTTGGCGTAGACTCCCTAACTTGACAGAATATATAGGAGGAATAGCTCGCTTGAACCAAAACCCCACAGATTCTGGAAGTGGTTCTGGGGTCACTGCCAAGTGTCAGGGCCTCACTCCAAAGTATGATGGGCCCAAGTTCAGGTCTGAGGGGGCGTGGGGAGGAACCCAGCTGGTCACTCAGTGATAGCCTCAGTTCATGGTTCCATGAAGCTAAAAGGTGAGCTGCTTTTGGGGCAGGGTCTAGCTGTGGAGAGGTAGGTGTTTGGGGAGACTGCAAAAGAAGGGCGGGGTGGCAGAAAGTGAGGGAAGACCTGGCATCTGAATTCCGGACAGCAGAATTCACACCAAGGTAGCAGCAAGATGTGGGGTTAAAGAAGGTTTCTTCCCATCCTCATGCTCATCAAAGCACAGGGCAGGAGGGCAGGTCAGGACCTTGGATAGCTCCAGAGCGGCTCCTTTGTCTCAAGCACTTCTGAGGTAGAACTCGGACTCCAGAGTTCAGCCTGAGTGCTCTCTCCCCTCTCTGGGACTTTTATTGTTAGGGGACCCTGGATCTCTTTATGTTATATGCCTTTCGGTCTTTGGATCTCTGTGTCAGGGGAGGACCTTGTCTTCTGGCCTGGGAAATGGACCTCCTTCCTCCCTGTCCCTCTCTGTTCCTCCAACATCTAATACTGTTTGGTTAAACAATGGGACACCGTGGCCTGGCCAAAATGACACATAAAATTAGCTTCCACAGTTGGGACAGTGTCATACAGTGGCTTAAAAATGCTCCTTTAGGGGTGCCTGGGTGGCTCAGTGGGTTAAAGCCTCTGCCTTCAGCTCTGGTCATGATCCCAGGGTCCTGGGATTGAGCCCCACATCGGGTTCTCTGCTTAGCAGGGAGCCTGCTTCCCTCTCTCTCTGCCTGCCTCTCTGCCTACTTGTGGTCTCTGTCTGTCAAATAAAAAGATAAAATCTTTAAAAAAATTCTCCTTTAGTCCATGTTTACATTCAGGAGACTCAAATCTGAGAACACCCCAAATCCTGACCATGGAAACAGTGTGGCCAACTCTCTCTCTCTCTCTCTTTCTTTCTTTCTCTCTCTCTCTCTCTCTTTCTTCCTTTCTTCATTACTTTGACATTTGGCTTCTGGGATCCAGACTCAAGGCAAGGGCAGGAGAGAGAGAGAATGAGGGGAATTGAGCCCAGATACAGAGGGTCATTTTGGGTCTTTTTTTTTTTTTTTTTAAGATTTTATAATTTATTTATTTATTTGACAGGCAGAAAGGCAGGCAGAGAGAGAGAGGGGGAACTGGGCAGGGAGTCTGATGCAGGACTCAATCCCAGGACCCTGAGATCATGACCTGAGCCGAAGGCAGAGGCTTTAACCCACTGAGCCACCCAGGTACCCCAATACAGAGGGTCTTAACATCTATGAGACCCTTTGTTTTCTGAGCCCAGATTGTTACAGGTTTATGTTTGGGAGTTTCCGGATAGCACCGGCTGTCCTGTCCGTGTGATTTGGAAGTCTCCTAGAAGCAGATAAGGGAGTGCCAAATGTGATTAGGGTCTGTTTTAAATCCTTCAGAGGATGGTGACTGGGGAAGGTTACCAAAGCAAAGAGCTTTCTCTATTGACCTTGGCTCAAGAGAACCCTAAACAATCCACCAGGGCCTATTAACACTCACAGATCTTGTGGGATTCAGGGCCAAAGCAGGGGTCAACTGGGGTCTGGGGCTATAGCAGGAGAGGCCCTCAACTGGACTTACTGGGGTGGAAGACTCTTCCTTTCAAGCTCTGAAGTAGAGGCTAGGATCCCAGGGTATCTAAAGACTTGCTGAAAGGATCTAAGTGAGATGATCCCTGAAGTCATTTCCTCTTCTCTACATTCACCTGTCAGGTAGAATCAACATTTTCCTTGACTGGGACACGTCTGAGGAAGGATCATTTTAAAATGTGGACATGGTGGGGGCGCCTGGGTGGCTCAGTGGGTTAAGCCGCTGCCTTCGGCTCAGGTCATGATCTCAGGGTCCTGGGATCAAGTCCCACATCGGGCTCTCTGCTCGGCGGGGAGCCTGCTTCCCTTCCTCTCTCTCTGCCTGCCTCTCCATCTACTTGTGATTTCTCTCTGTCAAATAAATAAATAAAATCTTAAAAAAAAAATTAAAAATAAATGTGGACAGGGTGAATGTTGGGACACTGATCACCCCCAAGTGTTGGTAGAAGGGTTTGGGCTGGAGGAGCATGCATTTTGAAGTCAAGACATTAACTTGTAAACCTGGCTTCTTACCATCTGGTTACAAGGTCTTTGGAAAGAGAGCTTGTGACAGTTCTTGTTGAGGTTTGTTCCTCAAATGTAAAAGGAGACAGTGTTGCTTAGCTTATAGAGTCATTGTAAAGATTAGAGAGAAAGTATAGAAAGTGTCCAGTGGAAGTCTCAGTCCTCCCTTCCCAGAGCATCCAAGACATTGAACAATCCTCCTTTCTGAAGTCCCCAGGGCAGCCATGGTGCTCTGGCCTTGGGGGGAGACCCACTGGAATTCCCAGTTCTCATAGTTTCTGGGAGGTGATGCCAGGACTACTGAGGACCCCCATCCTCTTCTCTCTGCATGGAGAGGCTGAACAGAGGAACTTCTCTGTGCAGAGGTGCTCTCAGCTATAGGGGCACTTCCCCTTCTACTTCCCCTCCTACAGAAGTAGAAGGCTGCTTTGGAGCCTCTGATATAGATGCTAGGTATTCTGTTGCTTCTGGAGGCAGGAGGGAATGAGGGGTGGGAGGGAGGTCTGAGAACCCCGTGGTTATAAACTAACAGCTCTTTTGAGTTTTATACAGTCATAAAGCCAAGATCAATCCTTAGCCCTGCCACTTTCCAGTCACTTTAAGAGAAATAAAGCAGGTTTTATGGGGCACACATCTGAGGAGACACAGGCTCTGCTTCTCTGTGTGCCCTTCAGCATCCCTGCTGACTCCTGACCAGTGGCAGGATCTTGAGGGAGGGCTTTTTCCCAGGAAGTGGTGTATTAGTCTGGGTTCTCCAGAGGAACAGAACCAATAGGCATGCGTATTTCTCTCTCTCTTCTCATCATCTGTTGAAAGACAAAGTGAGACACAGAGATAAAGACATAGAGAGACAAACAGAGATAGAGCAAGTGAAAGTGAGAGAGAGATTTATTTTAAGGAACTGGCTCATGTGATTGTGGGTGCTGGCAAATCCAAAATATTCAGATTTGGCCAGCAACCTAGAGAACCAGGGGTGGGTTGATGTCGCAGTCTTGGATCTGAAGGCCGACTCAAGTCTGAAGCTTTGGAAAGACCTCACTCAGTCTTTTCTCTTAAGGCCTTCAACTGATTAGATGAGGCCCACCCATAATATGGAGGATAATTTGCTTTACTCAAAGTCTCCTGACTTATTTTGTTTTTTAAATTTTTATTTTTTACTGTAAATTAAGTTAGTCAACATATAATGTATTATTAGTTTCGGATGTAGAAGTCAATGATTCATCAATCATATATAACACCCAGTGTGATATATAACATGTATATAACACATCACGTGTCCTCCTTAATGTCCATCACCCAGTTATCCCATCCCTTCACCTCTCTACCCTCCAGCAACCATCAGTTTCCTATGATTAAGAGTCTCTTATGGTTTGTCTCACTCTCTGATTTCATCTTGCTTTATTTTTTCCTCTCTTCCCCTGTGATCCTCTATATTGTTTCTTAACTTCCACATATGAGTGAGATCATATGATAATTGTCTTTCTTTGAATGAAAGTCTACTGATTTAAATGCTAGTCATATCTAAATAATACCTTTACAGCAACATGTAGACTCCTGTGTTTGACACAAGAACCGGTCACCATAGCCTAGCTAAGCTGACACACAAAAGTAGCCATCACAGACAGGGACAATGCCATCCAGTGGCTTAAAAATGCTCATGTAGTCCATGTTTTGATCCCAGAGTTTCCAATCTGAGAGTACCATACCCCCTGACCATGGAAAGTGTGTGGATTTTTGGTTTGGCTTCTGATCTCTGCCTCCCCACTTGCTTGGCAATGACAGGAAGACATCTCATTCCTTTTTTATTTTTCCTGTATGCCAAATGTAGACAATAGATTGTATGTTCCAGGAGAGCTGGATCTTGAGATCACAGATGTGGCAGGGCCAGGCACAGTGTTAGCTTTCTCCAAATTTCTCTTTCTGCCTTTGGGGGCCTCTGCCTGCCACTCTGGCATCTGTCATGCCATCTGGGTTGGGGGAAGTAGGCAGAGCTCTGCAGGGCTCAGCATGTGCCTACTGGATCCATCTCAGGGGTTCAGGAGCGGGTGGAACCCTCTGTGGGACTCTAGTAGCAGACCCAGGGGTACAGAAATGAGGAGCCAAATGCTGAGGATGGGACATGTGAAGCTTGAGTTCAAGTGTAGGAAGGGGTGAAGAATTCTTTCTGTTGATGTCTTCCTCATCTTAATCAGTTCCTGTGCATGCCCTCCTTTTGTCTTGGTTCATTTTGAAGCAGGTTATTGAGGAGTTGGGTCAGATAGGCAGTCTAGAAAAGTGGAGTGGAGTAAGCTGGAAACTGGGCCCTGGGGACCCTCTCAGTACCTCTTCCGAAGGAGGTGAGAGCAGGGAGGGTTACCTCCAGGGTCAGGGGATCTCTCAGCCTTCTGGGGAAGGGTGTTTGAGAACACTTAGCATCGCCTCTTCCCATGGCATAGCCAATGGCTGCCCTGTGCAAACAGCCAGCCAGAGGGAAGGCTGGAGATGGAAAAGGGCAGCATAAGAAGAAGAAATGATCTGAGACTAAAAGGAGAAAATTTGTTGGGTCTTTAAAAGGTCAGCAGTCATGAAGTCAATTAACCAGAGGACACAGTGCAGAGGTGGGGCTAGGAGTCAGTATCCACAAAAGCACCAGTGTAGGTAGGAACAGCTCAGGACAAGACTTGTTGCCCCTCCTGGCAGCACTGCAGTGGCCAAAAGGGAGTCCAGGTGAGACTGCTGGAAGCCTGTGAGATCAGGTGGGGAGGACAGGGGTTGTCACCGAAATCCTGACTCCAGTCCCCACCAGCTGTATGTTGTGGGGTCCAGTAGGCAGCTAGCTCAGTTTCCTTATCTGTAAAATGGGGCTAAGAAGATCAACCTTGTGAGGTGATGTGAAGATAAATGAGGGAAACAAATACCCACTACTCTTGTGCCTAGTATGTAGTAGATGCTTAATAAACATGTGTTTGCCTGTTGCCTATCCCTTCCCCACTCACTGCCTACCCGCTGAGCCTAATCCCTGCCAAGAAGGGAAATCATCTAAGCATGTGCCTACCTGAGCATGCGCTACTTTTTGTTTAGAAAAATCTCATTAATTAAGTAAAAGATTATTTCTAATTTTTATTATACAAATTTTTTGTACACATGGAGAAGTATTAGAATAATGTAATGGGCACCTACACAGCTATCACTAGATTTAACCATTGTGGCTATTTTGCTGTATCTGCTCTATTTATTTTTTTGTTGAAATATTTTAAAAGTAAATTACAGACATCATGACATTTCACTCCTAAATACTTAAGTACATCTCCCTAAAATCTAAGGACATTTTCCTACATAATCATGACACCATTATCATGTCTAGCGGGATAATGATAATTTCGTATTAAAATCTAACATTTCATATTCAGATTTCCTTGTTGCCCCCCAAATTTCTCTTACAGCTGATTGGTTGAAGTCAGTATTCAATCAAGGACTATGTGTTGCTATTTGTTGGTATTTCTCCTAATTCTTTTCTTATTTAGACTAGTGCTTATCAGACTTTCATGTGTACATACAAGTCATTGGGAGTTCTTGCTAAAATGCAGATTCTGATTCGGGCGTTGGTGAGGGGCCCAGGCCTCTGGGTGCCTAACAAAATCTTCTTTTTTTTCAAGCTTGTGTATTGATTTATTTAAGCAGTCTCTACACTTGATGTGGGGCTCAGGCTCACACCCCCAAATCAAGAATTGATCTTTAATGAGCTCTGTAACAAATTCTTTTTTTTTTTTTTTTATAAAGATTTTATTTATTTATTTGACAGACAAAGATCACAAGTAGGCAGAAAGGCAGGCGGGATGGGGGGAGGGAAGCAGACTCCCCGCTGAGCAGAGAGCCTGACCTGGGGCTTGATCCCAGGATCCTGAGATCATGACCCAAGCCGAAGGCAGAGGATTAACCCAGTGAGCCACCCAGGCGCTCCTGTAACAAGTTCTTAACAGACTCTTAAATGATGCTGCAGACAGTCCATGGAATACACTTGGAGCAACAAAAGTCTAGAACAAGCCTCCTTATTTCTTTCCTATGACATTGACTTGTAGAATGTGGGCAAGTTGTCCTGTAGAATGTTTCTTCTGCCTCTAACTGTTTGCTTCCTCAAGGTGTCATTTCCTTTGTTCATCTACCCCCTGTATTGCCTGGAAACTGGAAGTTAGGTCTGGAGGTGAGTGTACTGCCCATAAGACATATGTCGTGAGAATATATCACTGGGCATTCTGCATGCTTCATATTTTATCTTATCAAGAGGTACGTGAAAACGCCTTTCATTGGGAGTCATGGTTGGTCATCAAAATGTCCTTGACCACTTGGTATTGTAGGTAAGTGCTGTTGGATGTGAGTGCACACTTCTGGGGAGGTGGGGAAAGGACTCATTAACTGCATAAGATTCTCAAAGGGGTCTTAGAAGTTTTCACTCATGAAAGACAATCTGGTGCACTTCTCAAATCCTTGAAGGACATCAGAGCTGTCCCCAGTTCCTCTTTTTGTCCTTATTTCCTCACCCACAGAAGTGTCTGGGCAGGGTGAGGGCCATCACCTTGTGCTTGTGTTTCCCAAGGAGGTGTGTTTGCCTCTGTGGAGTGAGTCCCAGGGAAGAACTTGGTCGCAGGCACAGCTCTTTGTGTCCATGATCTGCCTGCTGGGATCCTGCGTGGCCATGGTCCTTCCTAGGTGCTGGGAGAGAAGTGAAAGTTCAAAGAAAGCTATGTAGGAAGAGGTGAGGCTTTCAACAGGGCAACGGAACGGAGTTGGGACCAGTCAGGGTGTGCAGCTTGGGCAGAGGTGATGAACCACGCTCTGAGTCAGAAGCCCATTTTTGGGGGTGTGAGGACAGCCTTGATGGCTTAAGAGGCTCCTTCAGGTCCAGAACAACAAGAGACTTCAGAATGGGTTCATGCTGTTGAATCCAAGCAGTAGCTCCTTGAGTAGTATTGAGGCTTCAGGAAGGGTGGAGAGCCTGATTGTGGACGGGGACCCTGGTGTCGGTTACTAATGATCATTGTTAACCCCAGGGACCCGTGGTGCCAGCAGTTTAGGTCAATACTGCCTAGAGGCAAGGCAAGACCAGGGGCTGATGTGCTGGCTCTCTCCTTCCCAGGCACCTGCTGCTCCTCTGGGGCCTGTGCTGCTCCTTTCCTTGGGAAAGTAAGGATACGGGTTGGAATGGTGCTGTGTGTCTGAGGGCCGATCTGTGGCCCCTTGAGAAATGGGTCTAAATCTGGGTGAGATTTGTGTCCACTCCCCTCTCCAAAGAGTCAGCAGAGCTGGAGAGAAAAGCACATGTGCTCAGGCTCAGGGGAAAGATAATGCCGTATAATTTTATATCTTCTTTTATACAGTGGCTTAGCCACACACCATTAGCACAACAGGAAGGAAAATGAATGGAAATGAAGGGTGTCAGTGGCAGATACAGATAGATGGGGCTGATTGATTTTGGGTTTTTTTCTAGTGCAACCTGAAGCAAAAAGTCAATGAGCAGCCCTGAGCCAGAGTTGGCTAGGGCCTCAGCGAGCATGGCCACTCTGGGGCATGGTGGCCCCTGGGTCCCAGACCCGTGTCCCCTTTGAGCTTCTCAGCTGCCTCTTTTCTGTGCTTGTGGGGGTTGGGGTTGTTTTAGTTTTCATATAAGGATTTATTCCCTTCACCTTCCTTGGAGGGTGGGCAGACTCTCCAGGCCGCACACACATATTTCAACTCTACAGAATGGACCAGCCATGGAGGACAGAAGGAATGCTGTGCATCCCGCTCTTGCACGATTTTCTAAGACTACCCAGTTTCCGTGATTTCTCTAAGACTACCCAGCTGTAATTGATGGAAGTGGAATTTGAACTCAGTCCACCTGCTTCCAAAGCTCCTGCTCTTGTGCCCCATGATGCTGTGGGTCTGTCTTCTCCTGTCTTCTTCTCCCGACACAGGCCTCCTGGGCCCCATGCATGCTGTGCTCCAAGGCCACTGTCCAGACAGAGAGGGGGAGATTTGGGGATCCAGGGGCCATGTTTGGCTCCCCTTGAGCAGAGACCAGGCAAATGCTTTCCTTGGAATCCCAGGGCCTCAGAGGCTTCACCGCAAATTACTCTAGGTTCATAGGTTAAGTGTTTGATGGCTCTGGTGGGACTTGGAAGAGGCTGGTCTGTGTGGCTCCAGGGTAGGACCTGGCTAGGGGCTGGAGCCTCTAGAGAATTCCATATGAAGAAAGGTTGTTTCCAGGTGGACTGGGGTGCTATTCTGTTCTGTCTTCCTTGAGCTGCCGTATCTAATTGCCACAAACTGGGTGGCTTAAAATAACAGAAATGTATTCTTCTCCCAATCTTGGAGGCTAGAAGTCTGAAATCAAGGTGTTAGCAGGGCTGTGCTCCCTCTGAAGGCTTAAGGGAAGAATCCTTCCTTGCCTCTCGATTCCTAGCTTCTGGTGGCTTCCGGCATCCCTTGGCCTTCCATGGCTGGTAGATACCTCCTTCTGGTCTCTACCTCCATTTCCCGAGACCTTCCCTTTCTGAGTTTCTGGGTGTGCTCTCCTCTTCTTATAAAGACCCTGAGCGATATAAGGATTTAGGGCCTACCTGAATCCAGTATGACCTCAGCTTAACTAATTATATCTGCAAACACTCTATTTACAAAAATGGGTTATATTCTGAGGTTGCAATAAACATGACTTGTTAGGAGGAACCTACATATAGGGAACCCTACACTTGTTAGGGGGACCCTACATATAGGGAACCCTACATGTAGGGAACCCCCTACATATCCTGTCTGGCTGGGTCCAGGCAGAAACTTGACCAACCAGGCAGAGGTTAGTTAGTAGTACCAGCATTTCTTGCCCTCATAGGTCTGTCCCATGATCCAGTGGGGATGGCCATCGATGCTGTGACTGTCAGTGAGAAGCAGAGTTTCTCTGGGGCCGGTAGCATAGTTGGCATCTTCAGCCTGGGCTTTGATGGGGGGCAGGGACAAACTGTGGCGAGTCTGCTGGCTTTATGCTAAGCCCTCACAATCTACATTAACAAAATGTTGCTGGGTTCTTCTTGCTCATGTGGAAAGCTAGTCCCTGTTCTGCAGGTCAGCTCCAGGACAGATAAGCTGAGTGAGGTTGGAGGGCAAAGGCATAAGCTTTGGATCAACAGACTTGTGTTTATTTCCTGGCTGTGTGTGACTTTACCTCCTCGAGCTGTGGAGTTGGTGAGTGTTTCTCCCTAATAGGGTTGTGAGGACGTCGTGGGATAAAGCATGGACATTACCCCACAGTGCCCCACAGCTGGGAGCTGCCTTTCCTTTCCAGCTAGTTTGTGATCTTCTAGAAGGTGGGGTGCTGTTTGCTCCTTCTGTGTGTAAAGTTTCGCAGGTGAGGTAAACACAACACCAGGCAAGGTGGGCGCAAGGCAAGATTTATTAAAGGCATCTCTGGTGAAGTTTCAGGGCTCGGGAGAAGGGGAGCCAGGAAAGTCGCACCAGGAGGAGATGGGCACCCTCGGGCGAGGTTCCTGGACTCCAGAAAGGGGAGTGGGAGAAGTTGCACTGGGAGGGAGTTTTGGGGGGGTCTTTTATCGGGCCAAGGTAGGGCATGGGCTCACATCCATATTTGGTGATTGGAAGGTATGGGGTGAGGGCTCCTGATACTCCTGTTTCCTGCATAGGTATTGGGTTACCTATGGAGACGTGACCTGGGCGTACACCCTTCTGGCGGGAGAGTCCAGGGTTAAGGAAGTGTGGGGAGGGGACTGGAAGATGGTGGCCCAGCGGTCATTTCTGTAGTTCCTCCTGCATTCCCGGAACCGCCGACCCAACACTGTGTACTTTTCCATGTGTCCTCTGGGGCTTGGTATAAAGGTGGAGGCTTGGGATGCGTGAAGGATGAGTGGCCCTCTGCTGATGTCTTTTCTGTGCCTGGTCTGAGCTCAGCACTGGGCCTCCGAAGGCAAACTGGATGGAATCACTGGCCTCAGGGAGCCCCCTGGGCTAAGCAGGGGCAGGACACAGATCCGCTGGCCTCTCTGTGTCCAGGATAATTGTAGGTGCGATGCCATGGAGTTTGTGTATGGTATAGGGAGGTTGCCGGAGAAGGTTCATGGGGCATGTTTTAGGGTGAATCCTGAAGATGAATTTTTCCACGGAGTTGGGAAGGGTGTTTCAGGCATTCCAGGTAAAGCCTGGCAGAGTTGTGGAGCTCCCACGGAGCCTGGGCAGGCTGGACCTGATGGGCCCCGGGTCCTGACAGAGAATGGCCAAGGGGCAACATGACCCCTCAGCCCCAGCCCTTGGTTTCTGGAGCTCAGGGACGAACGTCAGGTGAAGCTGACCACCTAGCCAAAGAGATTCCTGTGTTCAAGTCTTTACGTAACACACAGAAATGCTATTACCCTGGAGTGGGAATAATAGAACTAACCCCCCTTGCATAGCTCTGTATTCATTTTCTCTATTCCCTTCCAGCCCTTGGTCCGTAGATGTATTTTTAATCGTAAACTACACTGTTGGTCACAGCTTTCCTTATTAGACTGTAAACATGTTTCACTGTAGCTACAGTTTTGCTAATTATCATTTTGGGGGCTGCCTATGTTGGCTATTAAAGTGGCTCTTGAATTTATTTAAATATGCCCCTTTGTGAGAAGCTTCGCTTGCTGGGACTGTTTCCGGTTTCTGGATATTATGCATCGTGCCATGCTGACCGTCTTGAAGTCACCCTATTCCTTCTCAATGTTTTCCCAGAAAAAGTGAGACTACTGGGTCCGAGAGTATGGGCATGTTCATGGTACTTGGAGTCATGATGCCGTGCTGTTTTCAGGAAGGGCCGTTTCCTCATCAGTTTTACTCCAACGCAACAAGCATTTGGCGCTGCACTGACAAACATTTATTGTTCTTTACTGCTGTTTTAATAGACGTGAAATGACTTCCCATTTGATTACCAGCGAGCTGGAGCCTTTCTCCTTATGTGTGTTTAGCTTAGCGATGTCCTCGTATGCATTTATGTCCAGCCCATTCATCTGTTGGCGTCTCCAAGTTTTCATGCCGATTTGTTGTGAACTCTTCCTGTTACGGCCTATCCACACTCAGCCTGATACCGTGCTGCAAATATTTTTCTGGGACTGTTTTAATTTTAAGTTATCTTGTTCCATTTCTACAAAGCTTTTGTACTTTTATGGTGTTGAATCTGTTACTTTTTTGGGCTACTTCCTTTTATCAGTGTGAACAGATCAATTATTTTCTGCTAAGTTTTTCTTTCATTTGACTTCTCCATTTGCTTCTTTAATCCCGCCAGGGTTTATTTTTTGGTGTGAGAGGTAAAGTATGTTTCTGAATTAATTACTTTTCCTTAAAACTTTCCAGTTATCACAGCACAGTTTATTAATTGAGAATTTCTTTCTCCATTGTTTGGTGATGCCCACCTTGTGATATATTACATTATCATACAGTTTGGTCTATTTCTGGATTTTAAGATTCAGATCCATGTTTCTGTATTTGTGCCAGTTATATAGTACTTTAATTATCATTGCCTCATAATGTATTTTTATATGTAGTTTCCTCTCATTTTTTTCCTTTATAGAATTTTATTTAATGGTCTCATCTGTTAATTTTCAAAATGGTTTTATAATAGTTTTATTTAATTCCTTTAGGAAATCCTTTTGAGATTTTGATTGGGATGGAATTAAATTTATAAATTAACTTTTGGGAACATTGACATTTTTATAACAAAGTCATCCCAGCTGGGAATGGTTGTTTTCTGTATTTATTAAAATCAAATTCAAATATAACTTTTATAACTCCCAGTAAAGTTTGCTAGTTTTCTTTAGTAGTTCATGCACATCTCTCGTTAAGTTTATATCTAAATAGTTATATTCTTTGTTGCTTCTGTGAATGGGCTCCCCTTTTGCTTTATTTTAGATTTATGCCTGTCTAGAATACAGTAGTAGAATAATTCAGTTTAAAATATCATGCTTTTTATTTACTGTATAACTTAAATGGTAATAACAATTGCAGAACTCAAAGTAGGAACCCCAATTCTCACTTAAAAAAAAAAAGACTTTATTTATTTATTTGACAGAGAGAGACACAGTAAGAGAGGGAACACAAGCAGGGGGAGTAGGAGAGGGAGAAGTGATGCAGGGCTCGATCCCAGGACTTTGGGATCATGACCTGAGCCAAAGGTAGACGCTTAATGACTGAGCCACCCAGGTGCTCCACAATCTCACCATTTTAACAGGCAAATGATGTTAGTTTTTTTGTGGCTCCTCCTAGAACTTATCTGCAAACAGATGTGCACAGCTATAACCTCAGTGGTGACCCATTTTACAACCCATGGCTTCTCTTATATTTTATCAGAAGCATTTTCCCCTCTTGCTGAAGAGTTTGGTTAGTGATTGCATGTGAACCGTGGGGACTGAATGTGGGTTCTTAGCCATCCTGAGGAGTGTACAGGGTGTGGGAGACAGGCTGTGGCTGCTGGCTGTGGTGTGGAAGGTGCTGTGATTAATGTGTGGCTGGTGGAGTGGGCACTGGGGAGACCACTTGGTTCCCAGTAAGGCTTGCCAGGGCGAGGCCAACCCAGCTCCAAGAACCTCCCTGGAAACAGGAGGAGCCAGGAGTCAGAAGCACAGTCTGCAGGAGAGAAGGGGGAGGGGATTTTGGAATCCACTGATCGAAATTGCCCTCCACGGTCCAGATGAACAGGATACTTTCCAGATCTCTTTGGCTTTGGTGCCAGGTGGGCACAATATACATCTTATTGGCATATCTCCCTGCCTGATCGTTCCTTCTCTCAAACGTTTGGTGAGTGCCTGAAGAGTGTTGTTAGGTACGGGGGATGCCGATGAACAAGACAAGCTCAGAAGTGATGTCATCACTGGGCAAAGCCCCACCCCGCTACTCCTGGTATGGACGTCCATGCTGACCAGTCTCGCTGGTGCCAACTTCAGGGGACACCTGTGCATGCCGGCTGCACCACAGTGCATTTCTCTAGTCCATTCACTCTGCCATTGCCCTTGACTTTCCTTCTCTTCCCTTTGCAGACCCTCACACACCTGTTATCTCCTGTGGGCTGCCCACCCCCCACTAGCAGAAGACCTGCTTCCTATATATTTCATCGAGAAAAGAGAAGCCCAAGGAATAGAATCATCCCGTGCTCACTGCCATGTCAGCACCCCCACCAGTCTGTGCTCTGGGTGCCTCTGATGACCGTGCCCCCACCCGAGGAAGTCCTTCCCTTGGCATAAGGTCCCTCTGGCTCACTCAAGACCCTCGCCAGCAGTTCTCCCTTTTCTCCTTCATGGAGAGTACATCATTCCTGTTAGCTCACCAGGACGCTGGGCTGTCTCCTGCCTCAGGAAGTTCCTTGCTTGGCACTGCCCCCTCTCCATTACTGCCCCATTGCCTATGCCTTTACTGTTGATCTGTGTGCTCAGCCTTCAGTGCCTTCCTCTCTACTCGCTCCTGAATCCTACCAGTTGGACATGACCTTAGGACGCCGGCAGAACTGTTCCCAGTGACCCATCACCTCAGTCCTCCTCTTCCCTGACCCACTGGCAGCACGGGGGACTCCCAACACTGCCCTGCCCCTTTCTACTGGGCTCAGAACAGCAGGCTCCCTCCTCCCAGCTCTCTGACCACCTTCCAGGTGCTACTGTTGGGTCCTTCTCACCTCCCTGCTGCTACACATTGTGCTGTCCCATACCTCAGACCTCGAACGTCTTGCTTCTCCAGTTACACTCTCTTCCCTGGTAGACAGGACTCCACCAGACCAGACTCTGCTCTGACCAGAGTCACATGAGTGAGTCATAAGTGTCCCATTCCGCTGGCCTCTGTCGTCAATTCCAGCCTCTTTTGCCACTTGGATGGCTTAGTTGCCCACTTAAATGGCTAATAGGCTTCTCTGAGGTGCAGGTCCCCAGCCAAGCCCGTTCTTCAGCCCAGGCAGGATCCCCAGATCCTCTCCATCTGCTCATTGTTCCCAGTGCTCAGGTCCAAAGGGGTACCCCTCACTCTCCTCTTTTCCTTATGCCCTGGCCACCCATCCTTCCCGCTGGTGCCACTTACTGCCCCACAACTGTGGCTCTGTTCTGAGCCACCACCGTCTCTCGCCCGGATTCTCAGAATGCCCTCCCAGCTTCTGTCTTTCCCCCTTCAGTCTGTGTGCAACACAGCAGCAGCCGGAATAATGCTGGTATGAACAACTCATATCTCCCCACTCCTCTGATCAAAACCCCTGGTGGTTTCCCATCTCACAGGGCAAAATCTGGTGATGGTGGGGTCAGGCCCTGTGCAGCTCTGCCTCTCCGCCCCTACCTGGCTCGCTACGCTGCTCCTTGCTGTCCTTGAGCACTGGGTGACTCCCCCTTGAAGACAGACTCTGCCCGCTACCCACCCCCCCCCAACCCCCCGCCAGGCCTCTGTCCCACCTGTTCTTCCCAGAGCTCTGAAGGCTCCTGCCTTGCCCGCTGAGCCCTGCTCAAGTATCCCCTCAGGGAGGATTTCCTAGCCCTTTTCAGTGCTCCTCTACTATTGGCTTACAAGATGCCCTTTTCTGATTTAGTTTTACCCACGACTGGGACCACCAACGAATCTGTAATCTGCTTGGTCATTTCCCACTGTCTTGACTATCATGCAAGTCTGGGGCATCAGAGATGCTCTTCCAATGTGGATCAGCTTGTCCCAGCACAGTGCCCAGACCAGAGTGAGCGCTGCTGATGTCTGTGGGATGGATGAGGGGTGAGTGAACGCCTTCCACCCCACCCGCGTCCTTGCGCTGCCCAGCTGGATCCCGCCTTCTGCAGGGCTGGTGATGACGCTTCTCCTAAGGGCAGCATCTTCATTCTGAAAGCTTGATGGGATGCAGGTTTGGGAGAAGGCGGCTGGCGGGGTGCGTAAAGTGTCCTCCAAACTGCAAAGGCAGGTTGAGACCAGAGAACAAAGCAGGCCACTCTGCACAATTTACTTGGAGTTTTATTCAGGGTCCCTTATGGACAGGGGAGATGGGGTGGGGGACGATCTGTGGCTGCTTCATAATTATTTCTCCACAAAATCCAGACCTTAGTCCACAGATTTCCTAGAGTGAGGGGACACGAAGAAGGGCATTGCAATGATGCACCTGTGCCTCAAAGGGCTTGTGCACGTACCTGATTGACAGATGACCTTCAGTTAGATCTCGGGGCACCACCTGTGCATCAGGAAGGGGAAAGACAGTGTTGTTTCTAACAGATTCCTGGGAAGACAAAGCAAAGCGTCCCCCTGTCCTGGCCTTGGTGGGCATTTCTGGAGTACGTCTGATAATCTCCAAGAGGCCGAGTACAGGCCCAGAACATGTAGCCCTGAGAGAGGTCATTGCGCAAACATGAACAAGATGGAGGGTGAGAGATGGAGTCGTATTGCCAAGCCTTCTGCTCTGTGAATGCTCACTATCCCCACTCCTGTGGGGCCACACCCCTGGACCTGGGGCCTGGGGCAGCGAACAACAGCTTGCTTTGTGGAAAATACAGAAGAGCCTGGTTTGGGGTTTTTGTTTGAAATGTAGTATACATAATAGTAACAATAAAAGAAAAAAGTCTTTAACATGTAAATGGCTCTGTTTGGCAGAGCCAAGTAATCAAATCCAATGGCTCTTCTTTTATGCCCACCCCGAGTTCCTGTGGGGCTTTGTGAGCAAGCTCGTGGGGGCGGCTTTGGGGCCAGGGCAACGAGGCCTCAGGGGTGCCTGGTTCTTGGGGGTCGGGGCAGGCCATGGGGGGGATGGGGGCTGCTGCTTCTTTCTCCCTGGCTGCTGGTGCCTGCGTGGGAGCCCCCAGGAGCCATGCAGCAGCCTTGAAAGGGGGCCGTGTGTGCAGGCTGGGTATCTAGGAGAACCTGGGCTTTGGTGACCTTCTCAAAATCTCTGGGCTTGTTTTGGGTGAGCACTGTGCCAGGGGTGGGAGCGGTGTCCGGGCCTGGGTCTGCAGCAGGGGCGACTCGTGACCAGGCCACTGAGCCCTCAGGCCTGTGATTTTCTTAGGGCCCAGGCCCTGTGTGCCCTCTTTCACCAAGTCCATTTGTCTGTCCCCATCTGCCTCTTACACACACCTATACACTCATACACATAAATACTCACACACTCGCACTCATCCCCACACTCACCCACACCCATGCTCACTACACACTCACGCAGCCGTCCCTGCACACACACTCGCAGAAACACCTCGTCCTCCAGGAGAGGCAGTGGGAGCAGGGTGAAGGGATGGTCCTGGGCACAGATAGGCTCCCTCTTCAGCCCTGGGAGGAGCAGGTTTCTGCTTCTCTTGGGGCCCAAGGAGGAGCCCACGCTCAACGCTCACAGCTCACTGTGAGCTGACCCACAGGCGCAGTGGCTCTGGCATCCTGAGAGGAGAGCCTTTCTTCCTGGCATGTTGATGCTTCCCTGGGGCGTGTGGCTGCAGGGCGACACGAGGATGCATTTTTCTTGCCACTCTGGCATTCTTGTGCATCTGGCAACCGAGCTTGCAGTTGGGCAAAGAGCTCCCTGCAGCTGGGGGCCCGTGGAGGTACCACCATCCTGCATCAAGGCCAGGGGGCAGAGTTGGGGGGGGGGCGTGGTGACCCTGAATGAGCTGGGGGGTCAGCTTCCTTCCCTGGACAGGCCTGCAGCTCCGCTTCCCCTGTGCCTGCCAGTGGAGTGAGTGGTGTCTGTGTAGGGGAAGCCAGAGGCTCCCCGTATGGTGTGCGGGCACCACAGCCCCCTGCTCTGCTCTAGTTTCCAGGCTTGGCAGCTCAGACCCCAGATGATGATGGTAGTGAAGGGGAGGAGGACGCTCTAGCCTGGGTTTGAGTCCTTCTAGTTGTGGAGCCCTGGTGGGGTTATTGTCCTGGGTTTTCTCTATCAAATCAGCGTCCTCACCACCTCCCCCCCACCCCGGCCACCCATCATGGCCCTCTCCCGAAGGACCTTGGTATGTGCTGTGTCTATACTTCACGGGCTTAGGGGGTGGCGCTGGCATTATCCAGCAGTGCTTTGCTCCAGGTGTGGGGATGAGCTGGACGCCATCTTTGTTCCCACGGAGCTCTGTCTGGAGGGGTGACGGGCATGGAAACAGAAACCCAGGACTTCATTGATCCCCGCAGCAGGTGAGATGAGCACAGGGGCTGGGGTCACAAACGGCAGCCCAGAACGGTCCCTCACCCAGGAGGGAGTGTCAGGAGGGCTTTCTGGAGGAGGATGGCCCACACCAAGGCCCACAGGGTGAGTGGGATTATTGCCCTGTGTCCCTGGGCTGAGTCAGGGCTGGTGCTGAGCAGGCTGCTGTGGGGTGAGCTGGTGCTGTCTGGGGAGGCCTGGTCCTCAGTTCAGCCTATGCCTTCCCTGGGGGTGACTCCTGCTGTCTTTGGGCTCCTCAGCTGCCCTTCCTCCAACTAGCCTCTGATGATGTCTCTGGGCCAAGCCTTGGGCCTGGCCAGGGGCTGTAGAGTGGGTGGGGTCTGGGAGTGGGGACCTGGGTTCGCCGCTTCTTCCATTCTGCCCTGCTTGGGTGGGTTGTGGACCTGGAGACTCCTGTGCCTCCCTTCCCACCCTCCCTGCACCTGTGCTCTTCGCTGGTTTGTCACTGAACTCCGTGCACACAGCCCGGAGTGGCCACACTCCTGGTGGGCTCTGAGCTGCTGGGAGCAGGGGGCTGGGACTCCTATGATATTTAAGAGCTCTCTTGGTCCTGTGAGACTCCTAGGGCTTGGCACATTTGTTGCTCTTTCCTGTGCTTTGCTGGATTGGGAACTGTATGGTCAGGATCTCACTGCCCTCCCTGGGGTGCTTTCTTTCCTAGGGTTGCTATTTCCTAGGGCTGCTCTCTCTGGCTTGGGCTTCAGGGATGGAGTGTGATACGATGGCCGGTTTTCCCTCTGTTTTCTGTGAAGTATTGGTACTTCCCACAACTGTCCCTTGCCTCGCCCCATGATACTACTTCCTGTTTCCCTGACACGCTGCCTGTGGTCTTTCACGCTTTGTCTTTGCTGTTTTTTTACCTGGAATATCCTTTAAGAGATAACTGTGGCTCCGTTGGTTAAGCACCTGACTCTTGGTTTTAGCTCAGGTCATGATCTTGGGGTCTTGAGATCCAGCCCCACATAGGGCTCTGTGTTCATCATGGAGTCTGCTTGAGCCTCCCCCTCTTCTCCTCCTGCTGCTGTCTCTCTCACAAATAAATAAACTCTTAAAAAAAAAGAGAAATACCTTGGATGTTGTAGAGTAACCCACAGCTCTCAGAGTGTATGCTCCCTCTTCAGTGCTCCCAAGAACACTTTGTGGTTTCCCTTCATTGTATCAGGCATCCAGTTCAGGATAATTATTTATCTGTCATGGGGTCTACTTCCTTCTGGAGTCATGGGAAGCTGCACTCATCAGAGCTATTTTAGTTAAAAGTGACAGAAATCCAAGTTATACTGGTGTAAGTTAAAAAAAGGGAAGGTTTTAAAGACTGGGTGGTTTAAGAATATGTCCACCTTCAGGTTCAGCTGGATCCAGTGGTTAAATATTATTCTTAAGGCCCTTGCTTTCTCCTCCTCACTCTTTCTGTGTGTCTTGCCTCTCCTCTCAATGTCTTAACTGTCAGGAATGCCCTCCCCACGTGGTGACGAAGATGATCACCAGATGCTTCAGCTTATCTGGTCTTTGGTGTCCATAGTCTCACTGCAGGTGAGACTTAGCCAGCACAGGCTCTGAGGATATTGTGTTCGCTAAGCTTGGGTGGCCAGCCCATCTCTGAACCATTCAAGTAGGACAGGTGGCACTGCGGTTGGGGTGGGCCACCACTGACTAGGAGAGTGGGACCAGCCCACTGAAAGCCTTGGACTAGGGGTAGAGGTAGGTGGCCCTGCAGAAGATAGTGGGGGACAGGAGTCTGGGCAGGGGATGGCCATATAGAAACCATCAGAGGTCGGTCAGCAAGAAACCGAGGGGATCAGAGTTGTGCCTAGAGAGATGAAGCTGGCAACAGTTCGGAGACTGGGTTGGTTTGGGTGGGCCCAGGTCCATAGAAGCAGGGTGGAAGAGGCTGGGGGAGGAGAACTTGATTTTGGTCTGTCCTGCATCACTAAGGGCAACAAAGGTGAGTGAGGGGATTGTAAATTATGGATGGTTCAGCGCATTAATGTTTTTTTTTTCAGGGATTCATGTGTAAGTGATGGTAGTGCCAGCAGTGGTCCCATGAGACCTTCTTGTCTTGTTCACACAGCTGCATGCTTTGGGGGCTCTGATTCTCCAGGGCTGGGGCTTCTGTTCCTGGGTACTGATTGATCTTTGTCAGACAGTTTGAGGGTAGAGGATGCTCTGGGCCTCATGGATTGTCCCAGTCAGCATGGTGGGGTCTGTTGGCCTCTCTCCCTGCTGACCTTGAGTGACACAGACTGATGAGTTCACCTGTGAAGCTTGTAGATCTAGTGAAGGTGGGCCCTTAGGGCCCGGTGTGAGCAAAGGTGTGGGGTAGGGCATGTTTCTGTGCCCATCTAAGCTAGGGCAGATGTAAGGGATGCCTGGGAGGTTGGTGTGGGCTGGCTCCTGCTGCTGAGTGGGGAGGCGGGCTGAGCAGGGCATCCTGGCGTCTGCCCTGCCTGTCATTCATGACTTGAAAAAGGCCCTAGCGAAGTGACCCCGCTGTTCATGTGCTGCCATCTTGGGGCTCAAGGTGGTCACGATTGCAGGGGAGTTGAGAAGGAACCGGAAGACCAAGGTGCCATCTTGGGAGGGGGCCGTGATACAGCCAAGGTGCTTTTCTTCAGAGGCATCTGAAGGGCCAGATAGGACTTCTGGGTCCTCCTGAGGCTCTGCCTCCTTTCCAGTTTCTAGGCGATTGAGAGCAAGTTCCTCAAGTGAATGGTGATAGCATACTGGGATAACGGTGCCCCATAAAAGCCTCCCTCATGGGCATCTTACCCCTGTCTTGAGCTGAATGTAGCTGGAGAGAACCTCCTCCCGCAGATATGTAAATGACACACACTCTCCAAACGAAAGGCGCCATTGTTATCCTTGTAAAGTCCTAACTGGAGACAATGGGCTCTCTCAACCTCCTGGAGCACGTTCTTGGCAGGCCATGCCTGGTGCTTTCAGCTGAGGGGGTTTTTGTGCAGGAGACATTGAGGTCTCTTGGTGTTGGCTGCTGAGCCCAGCTCTGGCCTGGCAGGGAGCTGCAGGGGTGGTGGGATTCCGACCTGGGCTGGATGCAGCCCCATGGTCAGTCAGAGTCCTGTCCTCCCCCACTGTGGGCGCAGACCACACCACACGGGGCTGGCTCTGTGTGCGGCCTGGCATCCTGCAGACCGCCTTCAGGCTGCAGAGAGCCCAGCCTGGGGGAGGGGGCTTTTCCCCAGGAGGCAACGGCATGACTCAGCAACCAGCACCTTTGGTGGAGGCAGGACCTGGTAGGGATGAAGCAGTCACTGGGGACGGGGTGGCCCTGGGGTTGTGTGGAGCAGATGTCAGAGCAGCCCTGCCTCAGCGAGGTTCTGAGAAGGAATTTTCTGGAGTCTGTGTGCACTCCATGTGGATCTGGACCCTCTGTTTTGGGTGTCTGGGTAACCTCAGAAAATCTCAGGGCAACGGAGTTCTGAGCTAAACGCCGATGTCTCCAAAGTGATCTTGATCACGCCAGCTATCACCCGAACCTGGAAACTGATGAAAGTGAAAACTGGTGCTATTAATAATTATGCCCGACAACAAGGGCAGCTGGGCTGTGCTGGGCAGACCAGGAGGGGCTGCCAGCCCGCTTGGGCAGCCTCTGCAGAGGGGGTTGGCCGGCTCTGCTCTGTGGTCTCTCCAATGGGCCAGTGGGCCACTGGGCGGGGGCGGTGGGGGGGAACCCTGAAGTGTCACACGTCTGCCTGAGCATTGTGTCCTCAGGACAAGCCGACTCGTGAGCCTGCTCCCGTTTGGTCCTGGCACCGTCCACGCAGCCCAACCGAACCACTGAGCACTCGTTCGTTTGCATTTTTTTCTCTGTTGCAAAAAGCACTTGTTATTAGAACAAAAGTAGTTGCTATTTAATGGAGTGATCAGTTACTTGGGACCAGCCACAGTGCTCTGGACTTGCCCTTAACAGCCCTTAATGATCTCTTGCTCTGAGCTGTGCACTGACTTGTCAGTTAGGGGTGAATCAGCGAATGACCCAGCTGGTCCTGAGCAATAGCTGGGAGAATTTGGTGACCATTTCTAGTTCCAGCTCCTGGTGTGGCCTCTCTGCCTTGCCTCTGGCCTTCTTTCCTCCCCACCGTGCCTCCTGTGCCCCAGGCATACCAGCTCCTTCCTTACCTCCAGGCCCGTTCTGTGCATCCTTCTGGGTCCTACCTTCTCATCCTTGAGGGTCCTGCTCTGTGGAGCCTTCCAGTCCCTGGGCAGAGTGGTAACTCAGTCCTGCTCCACTCACACATGTGGCCATGTCTGTGGCCTTGGGCCTGGGACATGGTGGCCCCATCCCAGGGGCTTCCTGCTGCAGAGGGGCCCCTGGGGGCCTAATTTTTCCTGCTTTGGTTTTCCACATAGACACTGACTGCTTTCCAATCACAAGGAGAGTAGGCAACACCGATGGGGCATTTGTGGGGTGCTGGGCCCTGAGCAGAGGGCTCCGCCGATTCCGTCGTGTGGCAGAGCTGCTTCTGTCATCCCTGCTGCACAGACAAGGAAGCGAGGTTAGACATCAGGTGACTCTTGGGCACATCGCGGATGCCTGGCAGGGCTGTGATTTCATCTCAGGTCTTTTGATCTGCTTCCAGGATCTTAAGCATACGCTGAGCTACTGAGAAGCATTCCCTCCCTGCCCTCTGTGGAGGGGCATGCCTGCTGCAAACTCCCACTCGGCAGCTGTGGTCTCACTTGTGGGCTGAAGCCGGCACCTTGTGGAGCCCACAAGGTGGTTTCTTCAAACCTGGTAAAAAAGGGGGGTGGGGGTGGGGGTCGGATATCTGGTGCAGGAATCTTAAACGGTGACAGACCAGTGGTGACTCCCTCGATTTGTCCCCTGGGCCATGCAGCTATGGGAGCATTCAGGCTGCTCCCTGAGGTGTCTTTCCTAGGTCTTTGATGGGGGCCACGCTCCCAGAGTCACTGTTGGGTGGTAGCCCAAGCTTACTGCCAGCCCTGTGTCCTCCTCTGTAAAATGGGGCTACGGAACATCTGTTCTCCTATGGGGTTGTGGTGAGGATTGAGACTGAGCCTCTATCTATGCATCTCTCTGTACCTCTGTATATGGACACCTTTCCCTCCAGCTGTGGCCAATGTGTGCCTACGTCTACGCTTGTACCTGTCTGACCTGGTACCTACACCTACACCCGCAGCGACCTGTCTCAGAGCAGGGCTGGCATGTGGTGACGCCATGCATGTGGGAGCAGACTTAATAATTATTATTAACCGAAGGCCAAGTGCAAGAGCACAGGACTAGGTCTCTTTGAGGGCCTGCAAGGACATTCACCTCTACTGCCTGCCCCATACTGCCCTCTGCCTCCTCCCCAGCCTGCACTGCCCCCCACTCCAGGGCCTGACCTGCTGGGTCCCTGGTTTCCCTTCTCTCTAATGTGCTCAGCACGGACCCTGGGCCTGGGCATTTGAGCAGCAGGTATGTGAGAAGCTGCTCCCTTTGCCTCTGTCTGAAGTCTCCCTGGCTGCCTCCCCTTTGGGGGTCATTAAGAATGTTGCATTAGGTTTAGGCAAGCAAGCTGGCATTTGGTTTCTCTGCGAGCACGGTTCATGGAATAATCCTGCCGGCACCTCCCGGGGTAGCCGGGGACAGTGCATGAAGTCCATGTGACATCCCGATGGCAGCAAGACCCTGGCTTGGGAGATGGAGGGCCTCATGAGGGGTTGGGGGAGGTGTGTGCAGGAGTGGGCAGGAGCACTCTGGACTCTTCCTTGGGCCCGGGAGAGGCAGAGGCAAAGGTCCCTAACCCTCGGGAGGGCCAGGTTCTCTCCTGTCCTCACCATGGAGGGCGAGCTGTCAGCGCATGGGGCTGGGTGCAGACATGGGCAGGGCCTCCTTGCACCCTCCATGGCTCTTGTCCCTGTTGTGTAGGTGTGAGCGAACAGGCTGTCCTGGGTCACCTTGTAGGTGTGATGGAATCAGACCCGAGGGCCGCTGGTTTGCTCTGCTTCCCCATACCACCATGCCCGCCTGGCCCCACTCTGCCATCCCATCTCAGCCCTCTGCCATGATGCTGCCCTTTCCTTGGACTCTGACCTGAGATGTTGGTGCCTGACAGCAGACCGGGGCCATGTCTGGCCTCCTCCATAGCATCCATTTCTTCTTGGGGAGCTTGCTTGGTTTTCCTGCTCACCCTGCTGGTCCCCTATTGGACCATGCCAGATCCTGCAGGGCCCACATCACTCATGCCTGCTCCGTCTGAGTGGCTCTGGTGTGTGATGGTGCTTGGTGGCTTTCTGATACCACCTGGCCTCCATGGGAGCTGGCAGAAGGGCTGCTTTTTTCCAGCAGTGGGTAGGGCGGCCTCAGCTCAGCAGTGGTGGAAGTGGATGCTCTTGCACCAGTTGGTGCTCTGGGGTTCTCTAAAGAGGAGCAGTTGGGGTTTCTTGGGCTTGCAGACTGAGCTTCCCAATTTCTGTGTGTTTCCATGAAGCGGAACCTGGTTAGAAGGGGGCTGAGCTGCTGGAGGGGTCTCCGTCTGTAACTGAAATATAGTGGTCATAAGAGAGGCACAGGCATGTGTGTGTGCATGTGTGTATGCAGGGCGAGGTGCATGTGCGTGTGTGTGTGTGTGTGTGTGTGTGTGTGTGTGAGATAGGCACAATCGATAGAACTACAGCATGTTCTAACCTAGTGCCCAAGCCCAGTGCTCTTTGTCTAACTAGGCAGCTTCCATTCAAATTGACTCAGCTCTGCTGAAGTCTTTCCATAGGCCAGGCAGGGGTCTAGACTCTGTGGGTAACTGCTCTGTGTGATGAGCCAAATGGAGAGAAAGCCTTGGACTTGGCCTTGAGAGGGTCTGAGTCCTCCCCAGCTCTCTGAGGGTCTGAGTTCTCTCCCACCTTTGTAAACAGCACAACTGCAGTGACAGCATAGGGACTGGGCTGACCCTGAGGTTTCCTAACCCAGCCTGGGGAGGGTCTTCAGGCAAGGATTCCTGGTGGAAGGGGTGACCAAGCAGACAGAGCCTTGGAGGAATGGAGGTAGGCACACAGGTTGGGAGAGGGCATTTCAGCCAACGAGCAGCAGGGAAAGGCCCAGAGCTGCCCAGGATGGAGGATGCTGGCGTCTTAGAGGAAGGGCAAGCAGTTCAGTATGGTGTGGGGGGTGGAAGAGGTGAGGGTGGGCCGGGAGGTAAGGGTCTGGCCCTGATCACGAGCTTCCTGCCACTGCAGCCAAATGTGTTGCTGCTGAGTGATTCTAGGCAGAAGAGTAATATGAGCAGACTTGAATTTTAGGAGGATCCTGCTTGTTGAGGGTGGAGAGTGGGCTGGAGGCAGCTTTGGTTTGGACATCTGGGTGGGAGACGATGACTAATATGAGGCCGTGGCAGTGGGGTGAGGGGAGCTCAGAGGTCCTGGGAAGGGATCCTCCAGGCAAGGCTTGGGGACTGGTGCAATTGGTGCGATGATGGGGAAGATGAAAGGACCAAGACGCCTGGATTGGGGTGTGTCTGGGGATAGGAAGCCACAGCAGCTGTCTGGAATGATCCCTCTGTGCCCATCCTTGGGTTCCCCTTAACCTAAATAGTTTTGTTGCTGCTCATGGTGACTCCTAAATCTAAAAAAAAAAAAAAAAGAAGAAGAAGAAGAAAGAGAAAAGAAAGTCTCAGCTATTGCCTGTAATTATCTCCATTTTACAGATAAGGCAGCTGAAGCCCAGGGAGGTCCAGTGACTTACCAATGTCACCCAGGAAGAGAGCGGGGCACCTGGGCCTCTGCCTCTACTTTTAGAGGCTAAACTGACAGTGTGAGGTTACTGCTTGAATATGTGCTGTGTTCTAGGGCCCCTATGGGGTTCTTGAACTATACCTTTCCATTTAATTTGCCTAGCAGCCATGCAAGGTGAGGATTGTTTCCTTCCTTCCTTCCTTCCTGTTTCTCTCTCTCTCTCTCTCTTTCTTTTTAAGATTTATTTGTTTATTTTAGAGGGGTGAGGGGCAGAGGGACAGGAGGGAGAAAACACTCAAGCACACAATTGCAAAACGCCCAACATGGGACTCTGTCCCAGAACCCTGAGACCATGACCTGAGCCAGAATCAAGAGTCGGACACTTGGGGCACCTGGGTGGCTCAGTGAGTTAAAGCCTCTGCCTTCGGCTCAGGTCATGATCCCAAGGTCCTGGGATCGAGCCCCACATCGGGCTCTCTGCTCAGTGGGGAGCCTGCTTCCTCCTCTCTCTTTCTGCCTGCCTTTCTGCCTACTTGTGATCTCTGTCTGTCAATAAGTAATAAGTAATAAGTAAAATCTTAAAAAAAAAAAAAAAAGAGTCGGACACTCAACCATCCAATCTGAGCCACTCAGGTGCCCCAAAGATTGTTTTTCTTAATTTGTCTATGAGTAAACCAAGATTTTAAATGGTAGAGTCACTCTGCAAGGTCCTACTCTGTAGGGTTGGGATGCACACCTAGGTGACTGATGGCTAGTGTCTTTCTGTACCACTCGGCTATCCTGCTTTTCACTTAGGGATCTAGGGTGGAGTGGTGTTTAAGCAAACCATGCAGATAGGGGCAGGTGCCCTCCCTAGGCTGGCCCAGCTTCCGAACCTGGCTGCCCAGGAGAATCACTATGGGAGATTTTAAGATGTGGTCACACCTGGGCTCAAGCTCTGATCATTGCAGTTCCACTTCTGGAGGTCAGACATGGGCAATTTATATTTTTAAAATGGCCCCAGCTGATTCTCATGCCCAGTGAAGGCATAAGACTACTGGTCCCAGGCCTCAGACTGGTGACATGTAGATAGCAGGGAGCCTAGAGACCCTGCTGTTTCCTCCCTCTAGCTGCTGGACATGACTCTTGAGTCTGGAAAATCTCATTAAAGACAAAGTCACTTTTCGTGATAGTTTTTTGTGCTGAATTTTGGAGATGAACTCTGAAAAGGCCTGCATGAAGCCAAACCACCTGGCTTGTGAGCAGGTGGAAAGAGGAGGGGAAAGAGGAGGCGAAGAAGCATGAAATGGCACAGTTTCCCTCCAGTCTAGCACAGCCGTGGTGAGAAGTTCTCCCTGAATAGCCTGCCCTCTTTGCTACACCTCATAACCCACTAGGAGCTCCTGGCTATGATGGGTACAAGCTCCTCCATGGACCTCAACTTCTGTAATCCCAGCAGTTCAGTGCCAGGAACAAGAAGAATGTCAGGTCCCCTCCCTTCACAGTTTCTACCTCTCTTTATTCAAGTGTTTCATTTTCTTCCTCCCAGAAGAAGCTACCTACCTTCTTTCCTTCCAGCACTCACTGATGGTTTCTTCTGTCTGTGCCAGGCCCTGTTGGAGGGGCTTTAGGGATTGTAGAAGTGAGCCAGTCTCTGCCTCTGTCTATTGAATTATCTGTATAAGGATCAGACAAGAAACACGTAGAAAAGGAAAAGGGCTCTTGGCCTTGGTTGGGGGACACAGTGCCCTTGGGGCTCAGAGGAAGCATGATTCCCTTGACTGGTAGTCAGTAAAGGCTTCTTGAAGGAAGAGGCATTTTCAGCTGGTCTCTGAGTCCTGGGGAGAACCTGCATGTGAACAGAAGGAAGAGTAATTGAGGATGATGTGGGGACCGTCCAAAGGGAGAGGTGAGAGAAAATCCTTGAAAATTTTATGCACTGACAAGGGACACTGTGGGGAATGTATGGGGAGTAGTGAATCAGTTTAGCTGGTGGAAGGGCCAGTGAAGGGGGGAATAATGTTGGAAAGGTAGGTAGGGGCCAGGTCACAGCCTTGAAAGCTGTGATTGTCTGGACTGGTTTCATATTGGATGGGGGGATAAGAGGAGAACTTTTGTAAAATAAATTAAGATGGGAGAGAAGGGACACAGGTAGAGCCACCAGCCCATTACAATGCAGGTTACCCATGACTGAGAGAGAAGAGCTTTGCTCCTCTGGTTTTCATAAGGATTCTTATCATAAAGACTGATCCCCATGTAAACTGTTCAAAGTCTCATTGCATTCAGTAACATTGATGTTCTGAGTTTGCTGGCCATACTGAGGAGTTGTTGAGTTTGGCCTTGACCCTGCTCCTGAAATGGAAGAGCAGGGAATCATTGAAGGAGCAGCAAGTAGAGTAGGGAAAAGAAGGAAGAAAGAGGTTGTCATGGTAGAACTTTCGTTAAATTGGTTTCTAAATCATGTGGTTTTTTTTTTAATATTTTTAAAAATTTATTTAACAGACAGAGATCACAAGTAGGCGGAGAGGCAGGCAGAGAGAGAGGGGGAAGCAGGCTCCCTGCTTAGCAGAGAGCCCGATGTGGGGTTCGATCCCAGAACCCTGGGACCATGACCCGAGCCAAAAGCAGAGGCTTAACCCACTGAGCCACCCAGGTGCCCCCTAAATCATGTTTTTGATGCAAATAGTGAATCATTGTATTTTTAAATATTTCAACTAGTAATTGCTCATTGCTGGTATGTTGATATAGTGTGTATTTTGTATATTTATCTTGTATCTAGCAATGTTGCTAAACTCATTTAGTTTTAGGTGTGTGTGTATTTGTGTGCATCTCATCCCATTTTCTGCATAAATGATCACATTGTCTGTGAATAAAGACAGTGTTTGTTTTCTCCAATCTGGATATCTTTTATTTCATTTTCTTGCCTTATTGCAATGACTCGAAATTCCGTTAAAAAAAAATTTTTTTTTTAAATGTTACATAAAAGTGCTTGAGAGTGAACATCATTGTCTTTCTCCTGATCCTAGCAGGAAATCATTCAGTTTTTTTCACCATTATGTATGATTTTAGGTATAGGTATTTTGTAGATGTCGTTTATCAAGTCAAGTTTCCTTCTCTGTATAGTTTTCTGAGAGTTTTTATTAGGATGACTGTTTGAATATATACATATTTTATATATATATATATATAATATACACATATATATAATGTTAGTATGGTAAATTACATCAGTTGATTTTTGAATATTAAATTACTTTTACATTCCTGAGATTAAATCCCACTTAATCATGATTTATTATCATTTTTATATATTGTTGGACTTTGTTGCTGAATTAAAAAAATCTGTATTCATGAGGGATATTAGTATAGTTCATTCTTTTTTCTTATAATGTCTTCGGGGTTGTCAGGGTAATTTGTTACTGGGGTGATTTTGGCTTAGTAGAATGAACTGGGAAATATTCATTCCTTTAAAATTTTCTGGAAAAGTCCATGTAGAATTGGTATAATTTTTTTCTTAAATGTTTGACAGAATGCACCTTGGAAGTTTTTAAACTACAAATTCCATTTCTTCAATGCACTTTAAGGCTATTTAGATTATCTGTTTTTATTGTTTTGTTTTGTTTTGAGTGAGCTTTACTAGTTTATATATTTCAAATTGGTCCATTTCATCTATGTTGCTGAATTTACTGCTGTTCATAATATTCCCTTATTATCCATTTAATATCTGTGGAATCTGTAGTTATGTCACTCTCATTCTTGACATTGGTAATTTGTATCTTCTGGCTTTATCCTGATTAGTGTAGCTAGAGGTTTGTCCTTATTAGTGATCTTAAAAAGTTAGGTTTTGGTTTCATTGATTCCCCTATTTGTTTTCAGTTTTATTAATTTTTGATCTGAACTTTATTATTTCCTTTTTTTTTTTTTAAGATTTTATTTATTTATTTGACAGAGAGAAATTATAAGTACACCGAGAGGCAGACAGAGAGAGAGAGAGAGAAGGAAGCAGGCTCCCTGCTGAGCAGAGAGCCCGATGCGGGACTCGATCCCAGGACCCTGAGATCATGACCTGAGCTGAAGGCAGCGGCTTAACCCACTGAGCCACCCAGGCGCCCTCCTTTTTTTTTTTTTTTTACATACTTTGGATTCAATTTGCTTTTTTTTTTTTTAAGTTTTTTTTTTTTTTTAAAGAGTAGTCTTAGTTTTTTTCTCTTTTCTTTCTTTCTTTCTTTCTTTTTTTTTTTTTTTTTTTTAAGATTTTATTGATTTATTTGACAGAGAAAGAGAACAAACAGGGGGAGTGGCAGGGAGAGGGAAAGGGAGAAGCAGGCCACTTCCCCCGACCCCCTGCCACCATGGAGAAGGGAGTCTGATGTGGGGCTCCATCTCAGGACCCCGGGATCATAACCTGACTGAAGATAGATGCTTAACCCACTGAGCCACCCAGGCACCCTAAGAACAGTCAGATTTACAACAAAATTCAGATAGAGGTACAGAGAATTCCCATATACCTCTGCCTTCACATGTGCTTAGCCTCCTCTGTTATCAACATTACTTACCAGAATGCCAGAATGATAATTGTTTGTTTAAGTGAGGATGCACCCACACAGACATGTTGTAACTACCCTGAATCTGTAGTTCAACTTAGGAGTCACTCTTGGTGTTGTACATTCTGTGGGTTTGGACAAATGTATAATGACATATACAATCATTATGATGTTATATCAGGTACTATAGTATACAAACTATTTTCACTGCCCTAAAAATTCTCTGTGTTCTTCCTACTCATCTCTTCCTTCCCACCTCTGGCAAACACTATCTTTTTATTGTCTCTATAGTTTTGCTTTTTTCGAAATGTCATGTAGTTGGAGTTGTACAGTATGTAGCCTTTTCAGATTGGCTTTTCACTTAGTACAGGCAGATTTTGTGTTTTGCTTTATTGAGCTTCACAGATAATGGCTTTTTTTTTTTTTTAAACAAATTGAAGGTTTGTGGCAACCTTGTGTTGAACAGGTCTATTGGTGTTATTTTCCCACAGCATTTGCTCATTTTGTGTCTCTGTATCACATTTTGGTAATTCTCACAATATTTCAAACTTTTTCATTATAATTATATCTGAATTGCTGCAGTCTCATGATAAAACTAACAGATGAGGATTTGTTTCTTACGGTTGAGCAAGGAAAGTGGCTTATAGAGGTGGGATCTGTTCCCGGTGAAGATGCTGTGAAGACTGTTGAAATGATAACAAAGAATTTCGAATATTATCTAAACTTAGTTGATAAAGCAGTGGCAGTTTGGAGAAGATTGACTCCAATTTGGAAAGAAGTTCTGCTGTGGGCAGAATGCTAGCAAACAGCATCACTTGTAGAGAAAAGTTGTTTGTGAAGGGAAGAATCAATTGTGGCAAACTTCATCATTATCTTATTTTAAGAAATTGCCAAAGCCACCTCGGCCTTCAATTGCCACCACTCTAATCAGTCAGCAGCAATCTGCCTTGAGGCAAGACTCTCCACCAGCACAAAAACTATGACTTGCTGAAAGTTCAGATGATGTTTAGTTTTTTTTCCAATAAAGTATCTTTAAATTAAGGTATGTACATTGTGTTTTTTAGACATAATGCTTTGCTACACTTAGTAAACTACAGTTTTGTATAAACATAACTTTTATGAGCACTGGGAAACCAAAAAGTTCATTTGATTTGCTTTAGAGTGATGTTCGCTTTCTGCAGTAGTCTGGCACCAACCTGTAATCATCTCAGCTATGCCTCGTGTATTTAAGGTTCCTTCATATCTTTTCATGGCTTGATAGTTCATTTATTTGTAGCACTCAATGCTATTCCATTGTCTGGATGTACCACAGTTTACTTACCCATTCAGCCACTGAAGGACATCTTGGTTACTTCTAAGTTTTGGAAATTAGGAATTAAACTACTGTAAACATCCTTTATTGGACAGAGTTCACAAGTAGGCAGAGAGGCAGGAAGAGAGAGAGAGGAAGGGAAGCAGGCTCCCCACTGAGCAAAGAGCCCAACTTGGGGCTCGATCCCAGGACCCCGAGATCATTAACTGAGCCAAAGGCAGAGGCTTAACCCACTGAGGCGCCCAGGCATCCCTATGTCTTCCTTCCTAATCTGTATACATTTATATCCTTTTCTTGCATTTTGACATTTTAGTAAGGGTTACCACTATGATGTTGAAACGGATTGATGAGAGAAAACATCCTTGTCTTGTACCTGATCTTAGTGGGAAAGCTTTGAGTTTGATGTTAGCTGTAGGTTTTTTTGTAGACAGTCCTTATCCCGTTGAGGAAGCTTTCTTCTAAGTTGGTTGAGAATTTTTTTTTTTTTTTTTAACAAATGGGTGTTGAATATTGTCAAATGCTTTTTCTGCTGTTGATGTGATCATGTGATTTTCTTCTTAATCTCTTGATATGATGGATTATGCTTATTGATTTTTTGAATGTCAAACCAGGCTTCCATACCTTGGATAAGTCCCAGTTCATCATGGGGTATGATTCTTTTTATACATTGTTACATGTGACGTGCTAATTTGTTGGGGGGGTATTTGCATCTATGTTCAGGAGACATATTGATCTGTAGTTTTCTTTTTTCATAAAGTCTTTGTCTGGTTTTGATATTAGGGCAATGCCTGCCTCATTAGAAAGTAGGAAGTATTTCCTCTGCTGCCGTCTTCTGAAAATGATAGTTGAGAAATGGTGTAATTTATTTCTTTATGTTTGGTAGAATTTAGCAGTGAACCCATATGGGCCTGGTACTTTCTATTTTGGAAGGTTATTAACCATTGATTCAATTTCTTTAATAGCTATAGACCTAATCAGATCATCTGTTTCTTCCTGTGGGGATTTGTCTTTCAAGGTATTGGTCCATTTCACCAGGGTTATCAGACTTGTCATAGTGTTCGTTTATTATCTTCTTAATGGGATCGATAGTGATGTCCACTCTTTCATTTCTGATATTAGTAATTTGGGCCTAATCCTTTTTTTTTTTTTTTTCTAAATCTGCCTAGGTGAGGCTTACATATTTTATTTTATTCCTTCTTTTCAAAGAACTAGCTTTGGTTTTATTAATTTTCATTATTGATTTCCTCTTTTCAATTTCATTGATTTCTGCTCTAATTCTTATGCTTGGTTTAAAATTAATGTGCCCTACTTTTAGTTTCCTAAAGTGAAGCTTAGATTATTGACTTTAGGTCTTTCTTCTTTTTTAATTTATGCATTGAGTGCTATAAATTTCCCTCTAAGCACTGTTTTCCCTGCATCCCACAAATTTTGATAAATTGTGCTTTCATTTTTATTTAATTCAAAACATTGACTCATGTGTTAGTTACAAGTACTTGGGATTTTCCAGCTATCTTTTACTGGTTTCTAGTTTAATTCCGTTATAATCTCAGAGCAGAAATTGCATGATTTCTATCCTTTTAAATTTGTTAAAGTATGTTCTGTGGCTGAAAGTGTGGTCTATCTTGAAGATTCTCTGTGAGCTTGAGAAAAATGTGTGTTCTGTTGTTGTTGGATGAAGTAGTCAATAGATGTCAATTAAATCCAGTTGACTGATGGTGTTGCTGAATCCAACTATATTCTTATTGATTTTCTGCCTGCTAGGTCTGTCCATTTTTTGAGTGAGGGGTGTTGAAGTCTCCAACTATGATAGTGGATTCATCTACTTCTTCATACAGTTCTATCAGTTTTTGTTTCGTGTAGTTTGATGTTCTGTTGTTAGGTGCATGCACATTAAAATTGTTATGTCTTCTTGGAGAATTGACCTCTTTATCATTATGCAATACCTTTTTTATCCCTGATATTTTTAGTTTCACTTTTGCTCTGTCTGAAATTAATATAGTCCCTCCTGCTTTCTCCTGATAAGTATTAACACAGTGCATTTTTCTCTGTCCATTTTCTTTTGACCTATACATGTCTTTGTATTTCAAGTGGACTTATAGACAGCTTATAGTTGGGTCATGTTTTTTGATCCATTCTGACAATCTCTATTAACTGGTGCATTTAGACCCCTGAGATTCAAAGTGATTGTTGATATAGTTGGAATAATATCTATCGTATTTGTTACTGCTTTGTGTTTGTTGCCCTTGTTCTTTGCTCCTGTTTTGATCTTCTACTCTTTTTCTGCTGTTTGTGTGTTTTGTTTTTTGTTTTTGTTTTGTTTGTTTGTTTTTCCCAAGAGACAGAGAGAGAGCACAAGTAGGCGGCAGGGGAAGGGCAGAGATAGAGGGAGAAAGAATCCCAAGTGGGCTCCATGCTCAGTGTGGAGCTGGACATGGAACTTGATCTCACGACCCTGAGATTATGATCCCAATAAAGAGTCAGATGCTTAACCAGCTGAGCCACTGAGGCATCCCTGCCTTTTGTGGTTTTAATTGAACACTTATTTATATTTGTTCTATTATATCAATCTCAATTCAACTTTGAAAATTTGTATTTGCAAATAGAGTGCAGTACATTCCTAGGAGAATATTTGTATTTATGTTTATTATTTTTTCAAAAACAAAATAAAAGCACAACACGATTATTATGATAATTGGTTAGCTTAATGAACATCTTGCTTCTTTGGTGTCTCTAATTACTCAATATTTAAATGAAAATTTGGGTTTTCCTGTTGGTTTTCAGCTGGAGCTGAGAAATCGGATTCTCTTCCTTTCCCAAACTTGGACATTTTTTACATTTTTGCAGCATTTCAACTAATGACTATGAGTTTTTGGTTTAAGTTCAGAGTTGCAAAATATAGATGAGTGCCTTGCATCAGTCCTTCAGGTAGTCCCCGGATAGCCTATAACAGACATACAAAATAATTTGTGAATAAGGTCTGTTCTGCTTTCTCTGGAATCAGGGATTAAGGGTTCTAACTGGGAACATGGGCTGTCACCACTTCAAGACTGCTGTCTTGTTGGAGATTGAGTAGAGCAGGTCAAGCAAAAACGTCACAATGCTTTCCTATTGTTTTCAAGTTCCTTTTTTTTTTTTTTTTAAATTAACTATTCTCTTGGCTCTGTAAACCTTTGACTCTTTTCTAGACTTCTGACAAAATTGTTTCTGGCTATTTCTGCTGTGTGTGTGTGTTTGTGTGTCTGCATATGTGCATGTGCACATGCTTTAATTTTTCTCTGTGGATATGAGAGCTTACAGCTGCTTCCTCTGCTGCCATTTGCTCAACCTTCATTTTTTGGAAGATATTTTTGTTGGGTATAAAAATCTAGGTTCATAGTTTTTCTCTTTGAGTACCTTAAAGTTGTTGCTCCTTTGTGTTCTTTTTTGCATTGTGTCTGCTAATGAATATATTGTCTATATCTTGTTCCTCTGTAATAACATGTCTTATTTCTTTGGCTGCTTTATTTTTGTCTGTATTCCAATTTTGAGCATTTCAATTATGATATGCCTTGAGGTAGTTTTCTTCTTCATGTTTCTTGTGCTTGGGATTTCTTAAGATTCTTAGATCTGTGAGTTTATAGTTTCCATAAAACTTGGAAATTTTTCATGAATTATTTCTCTGAATATATTTTCTTCTCCTTCTCCCTTTCCTCTCCTCTGGGACTTAAATTACACATATGTTAGACCATCTAAAGTTGCCCAACAGCTCACTATACTTTTCTTTATTCTTCCTTCCTTCCTCCCTCTCTCCCTGTCTTCCTTCTTTCCTTCTCTTTCTTGTCCTCCCTCCCTTCCTCTCTTTCTTTCTTTTCCCTCTTTTCTGTATTTTATTTTGGATACTTTCTTCTACCAACTTTTTAAGTTCTTTTTTTTTTTTCTGCTACATCTCAGCTGGTGCTAATCCAGTTAAGTTTATTTTTTAATCTCATACAATTCAGTTTTTCTCTCTAGAATTCTAATTTGCATCTTCTTTTCAACTTTCATGCCTTTGTTTAACTTTTGAACATATGGCATATAGTAATAAGGACTGTTTTAATATCGTCGTCTGCTCATTCTGACATCTTTGCCAGTACTGGTTTGGTTTGGATTGATTGATTTTCTTTTCCTATGGGTAGTATAGTTTACCCTTGAACAGCATGGGTTTGAACTCCCTGGATCCACTTATTCATGGGTTTTTTTCCCCAATATACTACAGTACTGTTAAAGTATTTTCATGATTTTAAAATAATATTTCCCTCTAGCTTACTTTATTGTAAGAATAGAATATATAATGCATATAACACACACAATTTGGTTAATCAACTGTTTAAGTTATTGGTGAGGCTTCTAGTCAATGGTAGGCTATTAATGGTAGGCTAAAGTTTTGGGGAAATAAAAAGTTAAATATGAATTTTTGACAGCACAGGGATTGGCTCCTCTAACCCTCATGTTGCTCAAGGGTCAGCTGTATTTTCCTGCTTCTTTTAAAAAAAATCCCGAGTTTTGATTGGGTTATAGGATTGTGATGGATATTTTTATATTCCTAGAAATATTCTTGAGCTTTATTCTGGGATGTGGTTAAGTTATTTGGAAACAGTTTGATCCTTTTGAGTCTTGCTTTTACCACTTGTTAGGCAGGATCACAGCTGTGACAGCTGGGACGGGAACTTTTAATGTAATCTACCCAAAGTGGATCATGAGATTCTGGTTGAAAATGGCATTGTTCTTGGCCCTATGTGAAGTACTAGTCCCTCAAATCTTTTGGAGTGGATTTTTTCCCGACCTTGGAAAAGATCAACTCTGTTGAATACTTCAGCGGGATCTTTTGAAAACTCTCCAGATTTCTCTCCTTGTATACATCTCTCTTTGGTACTCTGTCTTGATACTGGCTGCCTCTATCTCCCTCAATGCTCAGATTCAGATCCACAGCTCAGGGCATCTGCTGGACTCTGCCTGTGTTCCCCCTCCCCCAACCCCCACCAATGTTGTTCTGGAAACTTAAGGCAGTAGGCTGAGGCAATCGCAGGGCTCATCTTTTTTATTTTAGTCCCCCAGGGATCACTGTCCTTTGTTGTCTCATCTCCAGTATCTTGAAAACCATCATTTCATATACTTTACCATTTTGGGGGGTTGTTTCAGGAAGGAGGGTAAATCTGGTCCCTTTTACTCCATCTTGGTCAGAAGCAGAAGTCTGAGGTGTTTTAAAAAATTTGGATAATTTGACCTTATTTAATAACAGGGGGAATGGAGACGATGAATATGCGAGGGATGGTGGAGAGGAGGCAATTGTTGTAATGGGATGAGAAGGGACAATTTAATGTTTTAATCTGCCACTGACCAATACTCTTTCCAGGCTCCTGTGGGTGTTAGGGAGAATATTTCCTAGCAGCCCCTGCCTTCAAGGAGCCCATGATTTGAAGGGGCAGGAGAAATGGTTTATAGTTGTTTTAATCAAGAGGTACAGTTGCTGAGACAAAGCAGATGTTTCATGTTTCCAAACTATGAAGAATTAGATTCATTTCAAACATTTTTCACTGAATGCAATTATAAATGCAGTTCCAGGAAAGCCTACAAATCAGGATAGATTTGTTTAGCCATTAAGAGAAGAGGATGGTTAATTTTGTGAGGTGTCTGTAGGAAGGAGCTTGAGACTCATGTGTGAGCCTCCTTGGTCTTTCCTCTGCAGGAAGCCGCGGTGCCCCCTTGCACAATAAAATGGGATAATGACAGGCATCTTGTAGGGTTTTCATGGGATGTACATGTAAGTCCCCCATCAGGGTGCCTAACATCTAAGAAGTGATCAGCAAATGGGGTTCCCATGTCTGTGCAAATGAGTCCTGTTAGTGTCTTTGCATGATGTGATGTTCTGATGGGCATTTCCACATGGGTCCCAAGTTTCTATGCCTATGAGTGTTGGAGCCTTCCCAGACAGGGTGGTGTGGTGGCTTTCTGCATTCTGAGAGATGCCATTTCTGGCTCCTGTGGACCCCTTCTTCATTCAGAGTCACTCCCTCTTGATCCCCTTCATCAGACAAGTCTGAAGGCCCAGAAGGACAGCAGGAAGCAACAGGATGTAACCTCTATCTCCAGAACATTGCTGCCAGCCTGCCTCAAAAGAGCATTCTGCTTCAGAGTTGAGCCTGCGGAAAGGGCCAGCTGCGGTCAGGGAGGAAGAGAGGAAGGACTGGGGACCAAGACGGAGAAGCCCTAATGAACAAAGTGTCCATGCATGCTAGGGCCCAGATGCCCCAGAGGAGGCAGAAATAGGATCTCTCAGAATGCTGCCCTTTGCGTGCACGTGTGTGGGGTGGGCATGGCAATAGAAGCTGCAGCATCGGCTTGGCGACCTCAGTGAGGTCAGCACCCCAGGAGCCTGGGACCTCTCTGTGCCCTGCATAGGTGACAGGGGACATCATCTCAGAGGCCATCCTAAGTTGACTGGATGGAGTTATCCTGCTCCTCCCCGCCCCAGGGACCTTAGAGCTAATTTGAGGGACTGGTATGTATGAGCAATGGAAGACTCCCAGTGTGCCTGGCCCTTGACACCCAGTTTGTCCTCCTGACATCTTAAGAATGCCCTGGGGGGTAGGTATTGACTTTTTGACAAGAAAGCTGAGGTTCACAGAGGTGAAGGAACTTGTTCAAGGTCATGGATATTTCTTAGCTTGGATATGAGCTCAAAACTGTCAGCCTCCAAATCTCAATCCTTCTAATGTGCCCCATAGGTTCTGTTCCTGTTCTGGAAATCTGGTTTGGGGTCATCATCATGCAATAGGCTTAGTTAGAAAGCCAGCTGGGGGCACACATGTTCATGGCAGCCTGCAGAGTCCCCGCACCTGTGCTGTCCTGGGCAGGTGCATGTGGCATTTGTTTGCTCCTTCCTTGCATTGTCAGAATAGGCCAGCCTGGGTGACAGTGACAACAGCCTCCAATCTTGGTGACTGATATCTCACGCAGGCTACACATCCATCATGGGCTGGCCTGAGGGCGCTGCTAGCCTGTCATCATCCTCCTCACTTCAGAAATCAGGCTGAGAAGCCACCACTCTCTGCCATGCCTTTGGTGATATGGGTAGAGAAGCATGAACCAGCTCAGAGTTCTGCATGTCCCAACCTGCTTCCATTTCATTGGCCCTAGTAGATCACTGGCCAGGCTTGACAGTGATGTGGGAGAGCATCTCCACTGGTAACAGTCTCCAGTGGCTGCTCGGTTCCACTCTCCAATGACTTTAAGAGCTCCTGGGGATTCTTCCTCACCCCAGGCTGGAGTTGGAGCTGCCCAGCTCTCTGCCTTCAGGAGTTCACCCCCTATTGGAGGGTGGTCACAACCCCAAGAAAGGGATGCCCCTGGGAGAGCACAGGGCTGTGGGGTACCCAAGACCTGTGACACATTTTGCTCATGGAGAATTGCTGGAGGTGGGGGGAGACCACATCAGAGCCTCCAGTTCAAGGATGAGAAATCCCCAGCAAGGGACAAGAAATGAAGGGGCTTTGCAGTCTGAGGGACAGGTGTGCAAAGGCATGGAACCAGAGCCAAGAACATGGTGCTGGGTGAAGGCCAGTGGGTTGTGTGTTTGGAGCCTCAGGGTGCTATGGGATTGTGGTGAAGAGGAAGGGGCTGAAGTAATGGGAGGCCTGGGGGTGTGGCTTTCTTGGCTTATGCTGTCTGCCTGCTGAGCCGTGGTGACGGGATTCTGGCCAGTGTGTATGGAGAGCATTGGGCACCCTTGCTTTGAAAGCCCAGCTAGGCACCTTGCATGCATCAGCCATCGGCTCATCCTGGATTGTTCTTGGCTGCAGCAGGGGTCTAGACCCTTCTAGCTTTTGCTGGCAGCCCCTGCTATTCACTTTGGGGTGGCGGGTGGGGATGAATCAGCTCCATTCTTGGAGAACAAAAGCTCCTAGGTTGCCAGGGAGATGCAGGGGCTGCTGCCTGCACTTCCTGGAGTTGTGGTTTGGTGTCGGCAAGAAATGGGGCAAGAAATGGGGACTCAGCGTGCCTGGAGCTGAGCTCTGTCCTGAGCAGGGGCCGGGCTGTGTTGAGCTGCCTTTCCACGCCTTCTTTGTGGAGGGAGGCTCTCTGTGGGTCAGAGCCAAGCAGAGGCTCCTCTGCCAATTGTCGTGTGAGTTTAGGCCCCCTGGTCTGCTCTCTCTTTCCTTAAATTGAGATAATACCTGGCTTGCAGGGTGGTTGAGGTATTTCATGAGAGCAGAGGTGGAAAGCCCCCTGTCTGATCATTTATTCAATAAATTCTTATTGCTGTCTGCCACGTGCAAGCACTGTACCAGGGCTGGAATCCATGTGGTGACGTGGGGCTGACGTGGCCCCGTGATGAACAGACAGCCTGGCTGGCACGGTGCTGTGCACAGAGGAGCTCTCACTGAGTGCTGGTTAATGTTGTTCTCCAGGTCAGGAGCTCTGTGAGTGGGGTGTGGGGGCTGTTAGGAGAGGAGCATTTTTGGGAAGTGGAGCGATGGAGGGAGTTCTAGTCCCTGGTGCCATAGCCCTGCTGGAAAGAGGGTGAGGGTCATTGGATGACCCTTCCATGAACTTAAGCTTCCTCATGAGTGTGAGTCCCAGGGTGCAGGGGCGCCCTAGAGGGTTTCCTGAGCCAGGGAGAGCTGCTGCATTTGCCTTTGGAGCCTGCCAGGGAGCCCCAGTGCAAGGATGAGCTGGCCTTTGCCTCCTCTCAATTAGCAGGTGAGGAGTGGGCTGTGGCCAAATGCATGGGGACTAGGAGGCCAGCTGACAGCCCCTCAGAGGTTGGGGGTTGGGAGAGTGGGGCAGAGGGCCTCCCCTGCAGAAGGCTCCATCTCATCTGCTCTGCCCCCCCCCCCCCCCCCCCCCCCCCGCCCCATGTACAGATGTGGGAAGGTGTAGGTCAGATTTAGGGGCTTCCGGCTGGGAAGTGCTGGGAATCTGTGAGGTGCATTTGGGGGTCAGACGTGGTATTGGGGTTGTTGATGATATTGAGGGCCGTCAGGGGTCAGGGGTGCCCTGGAATGAGATAACATTCCAGGAATGCTCTGTGGTGGGGTCTGGGGGAGGGAGAAGGGTATGCTTGGGGAACTTCCCGAGAGGGTCATTGTTGTCGTGCCTTGGGGGTTGACGGCAGGTCCTGGGGTCACACTGGGGCCAGAGGTATGCTGGGGAGTCTGTGATGATGGGGGTATTGGGAGAGGATCACTGGTAGTGTGGTGAGGGGGATCAGTGAGGATGAGGGAGCTCTCAGAGGCTGTCCCAGAGGCTTTGCGTTTGAGCTCTGCCGGGTCTGTTTCTGGTCTCTGGGCCCCAGGATGGCAGTTTGGGCTTGAGCCTCTGTGAGGGGTTCCTGGGCAGAGAGGTAACTATGTGGCCTGGGGGCCTGGGGATGGGGTGAGGGGGTGAGGGGGTGGAGGCAGGGGGCTGTTGATCAGCCAGCATGGAGGGGGAGGGGCTGAGCCAGAGCAACCAGGAGCCAGGGGTGTGGGAGGCTGGGCTGCTTCTCCCCGCGACTTTGCAGATGCTCAGGGTCATTACTTGCCGTTGTCACCAGGGAAAGTTGCAAAATGAAAATTAACTGTCAGAGAAGATTGATTCGTTTGATGTCTAACCAGGAGCAGCCTTTTATTACTGTAAAATGCTAATTTCCATTCGTCGCCAATGACAGGTGAGTCTTAGTGGCACTGAAGGAAGACAGACCCCCAGTCAGAACCCACAGAACACATGGCCCTCAGGGCCCAGCTCTCCTCCATCGTCTGAGGCTGTGGGAGTGAGACTCAGTGTCTGATTTCACTCACGGGGCAAGAACAGGTCTGTGGGTGGGCTACCCACGGGCAGGCCTGGTGGTGAGACTTGGAGCTCTGGATTCAGACACATCTGGGTTTAAATTCAGGCTGGGCCACTTAGAAGCTCTGTGCCCCAGGCAAGCCTGTGTCCTCATCTGTGAAATGGAAGGGGCGTACCTCTCTAAGTCTTAGACTTTGGAGCACTTGGCACAGTGCCTGGCACCGGTTCTCAGGGGACAGGGCTGGAGGGATCAGAAGCTGATGCGATTCAGGACTCAGATCACTTTCCCAGGAGCAGCACTGATCAGGGGTGCCCATGAGCTAGAAGATGGACCTGAGTCAAAAGAGGTGGAGCGGTCAGGGAAGTAAAGTAGGAGGCTAGTGAGGGCAGTTATCTGAGATGAGACTGTGCTCAAGCAGGACAAGTCCAGGAGCCCATGCCTGCTGGGAGCTGGGAGTGGCCCCAGTGTGTGGCCTGGGGTGTTTCCTCTTGCCTCCAGCACTGTTTTAATTTCTTAAATGTAGCCAGGAAGAAAAGGGTTGGGCTAGTTGAGGTCTCACCAGGTCTCAGTAATGGACGGCAATGATCAGGGGGGTTTCCTGGAGGTTAGGAGGCAGCAGCCGTTCTCCCCTGGGAACTTCTGGGGTTGGCAAAGGGTATATGGATGGTGACAGGTTGGAGGGGCTTCCTCATCTGGGGGGTTGGGGAAGAGGGGGCAAGTAGTGACACAGCAATCGAGTGGGAGGTCTCTGTTGGGCGTCTGTCTGCCCGCATGCCTGCCTCTTTGTTGCTTGGAAGGAGGCAGGGGCTGGGCCTGCAGCTGCCTGGGCAGAGCGGCTCCTGCGTGGGACACAGCTCCTCTCTCTGGTGACAGACTCACCGCATCGCTCTCCACTCACCTCAACAGTCTGCGTGGGGCCTTGGGCCAGCCTCTCCTGAGCAAGAAGATTGTGGAAGTGTCCTTCTCCGGGTGGAGCTGCCAGCCCTCTGAGAGGTGTTCTGGGAATGGACCTGGTTGGGAGAGCCCCCAGAGGGGTGTGGTGAGCTCAGGCTGGGTGTGCACTGACCACTGCTCCATCTGTGGGGCCCGCATCCAAAGCTCAGTGGTGGGGGTATGTGTGTGTGTGTGGGGGGAGGGCGTTGCATCAGGGTCCAGGTGTCCCCCAGTGCTGGGTTCCAGCCTGCAGGGTAGGGCACAGACCCAGCCCTGGCAATGAGGGTACAAGGCATCCTCAAGGGGCAGATGAGTTATAGAGAGGACAGGTAGGAAATTCCAGCAAGTTTCTAGGCCAGGGAGATGCTGCAGAGGATGAACAGAAAGGAGAAATGAAGGACACATGGGTAGGGGGCTGCCGGTCTCTGGGGTACGGGATGTTAAAGCCTGAGGGTTATGGGGTTTCACCTGCCAATTGGGCTAGGCTCTTAGACTCTTACGCTGCAGCTGCTGGGTTGGGAGAGGAGAGTGCCCAGCTGGGCATCATCATGGGGCATCCTGACCTGGCATTACATAGAGAGGTTGGTGAGATCCTTACTGAAAATGAGGTAGATGGGCAGGAGGTCTCATGCTGCAGGGAAAAAAGCAAAACCAAAACCGAAAAACCCCAAACCAGGAACTGGGCCTGGGGGATAGAAGGCCTGGATTCTGCTTCTAGTTCTGCTGTGAACTTGCTGAGCTGTGGACAAGTCCCTTCCCCTCTCTGGCTTCTAGATTTTTCCTCTGTAAAATGCAAGCCATGGAATAGAAAAACGGACTTCAGATGTTTTCAAGAAGTGGGACCCTTTGTTCAAATGAAGTATTCCATGGCCCCTCCTGACTATGACCACTCTTAACTGAGTGAAACGGGTAGAGTGGGTGAAGTAAGGTGAGCGGGTCCCTGGTGTACTCCCCTCTCTCTTGAATTCCAGACACATTTAGGTCCCAGTGGTCAAGCTCATCTCCAAAGCTCTGCTTAAACACACTTGTGGATTTTATTTTATTTTATTTTATTTTATTTTTTTTAAAGATTTTATTTATTTATTTGACAGACAGAGATCACAAGTAGGCAGAGAGGCAGGCAGAGAGAGAGAGGGAAGCAGGCTCCCTGCTGAGCAGAGAGCCCGATGTGGGACTCGATCCCAGGACCCTGAGATCATGACCTGAGCCGAAGGCAGCGGCCTAACCCACTGAGCCACCCAGGCGCCCCACACTTGTGGATTTTAAACATTATATATATTTTAAACTAGTTTTTATTGAACATTTACTATGTGCCAGGCACTGTTCCAAGCACTTACGCAAATATTAACTCTTTTATTTCTCAGAGTAGCCCTAAGAAGGAGATGGTAAAATGGAGGCACAGAAAGGTGGTGACATTTCAAGGTCACACAGCTTCTGAGTGGCACAGCCAGGATTCCAGCCCAGGCAGTGGGGGTCTAGGTTCGAGGTGTTCCCCTGTTCCCTAACCCAGTAGATAACAAAAGGAGGTGGCGGGTCTCCTGGTAGAAGGAGGACCCAGCAGGTAATTAACTCAGTTGTTGCAGGCTCAGGGAACAGTCTCTGGAGGCCTGCCCCGTGGGGGTCTGCCTCTCACCTAGCTGGGAGAGGCCTATCCTTGCTGCTGGGACCGCCGAGGCCCTGCGACGTCAAAGGCGAGTTTATAATGGCAGCGTTGCACGCGTTGGCGCGTCGGAAATTGAATGCGGGAGTTTCTCCGCCAGACACACACTCTAACCACCAAATTTATTTAAGCAGATAAAATGCAGGAGGTGTAATGTCAGATTAATGGATAAATAACCGTTCTGGTTTTTGGCAGGATGGCGGGGAGCGGCAGTGAGAAGCCTCATTATGTGCTGCTCTGCCTCGAAGAACAAGCCTCGCGCTGCAACCCCAGCACCCGGGCCCGCGAACAGAGCATTAAATTGTTGGAAATGGCTCCCCTTCACTCGCAGAACAAAGATGTTTTCTCCAGAATAAATTGCCTCCCTCTCTGAGCGCTGAGCCCCGGTTTCCCACAAATGCAGCCTATGCTCGTGGCTCGGCTCGCCGGGGGTGGGGGGAGGGATGTTAGGGAGAGGGGAGGGGGGACGGTGCGGGCCTGGGAACGCGGCGCGAGGGGCGCTTCCTGCTGGGGCGAGGGTACCGGCCCCATGGGCTCGGGCTCCGGGGCTCTCCGTAGCCAGCCACTGTGGCTTGGGGGAAGGGGAAGGAGCGGGTCTGCAGTTGTGTGCACAATGCCGAGAGTCTCCGGAGGAATGCGGTTCAGCTGGGGCGCGTTGAGAGGCTGTGCTGAGCTGTGATTATTAGGGCTTTGCGTTTCACGCCCTGGGTTTGCACGTCGCCTCACCAGCTGTGCGTTCCTGGCAAGTCTTTTAACTTCTCTGAGCTCTGGTTATCCGTGAAAGGGAGATAACGGCCCCTCCCACCCGGGGTGGGGAGGAGTAAAGAAACAGTGCGGTCGGGGAGGGAAGGTACTCTGGACAGCGCCAGCCGCTGCCTCCGCCTACCTTGGGTGGGGGGGCAGGCAGAGCTATGGGCGGAGCTCCGCCAAGACTCCTCCTCCTGCTTAATGGGCTCTTGATGCCCAAGAGGAGGGGAGGTGTGGGGACTCTGGAGAGCGCCTGCTGCTGGGCCTTGTTCCCTTAACATGGACCAGGGGGTTGGGCTAAAGGACCCAAGCTTCTCAAGGTGGCTGGGCAAACAAGGCCCCCCTCTCCTGGCTCCCCAACAGGCTCCTGGCTGAGTGGGACCAGAATCTCAGGGGAGGCTTAGCTTTGGCCTGGGGTAAATTTGGGCAGATTTGGAGCTCCCGCACTGGCTGCCCTGGGCTCAGTAGGAGCAGGGCTCAGAGAAGCTGCTCGCGGGAGAGTAACTGCTTTCTGTTCCAGAAGAGCCCCTGTGTCCTTCTTCTTCCTCCTCCTAGAAGCCACATGTGGCAGTGGAAAGAGCACAGGCTAAAGCCAAACTCATTGCTGTCACCTCCTAGCTGTGTTACTCTAGGCAAGTTGCTTTCGCTCTGAGCCTCACCTTTGCCACTTGCTGACCCTAGAATAGTGCTTTCCCTTTGCAAGACTGATTATGAAGAGGTAAGCTCCTGGAGCAATGCCCAGCACACTCTAGGCTTTTCGGGCATTCATGTTCTGTAACAGATATTTACAAAATGCCTACTCTGTACTAGGTCCTGGGCTGGTCTCTGATGATGGGATGGTGAGCAGGGCAGCTATGTGGTGGCTTCAGGGGGTTGGACTGGGGAGCAGGGCTGACCAGTGTACTGGTACTGGTGGCTCTTTGGATGCATACATGGCCCTGGTGTTACTTACATGTGCCGCCTGCCCAGGGCCCTCAAAGTTGGGTTGCATGTGGCAGAATCTGGCCTTTGGGGCAGCCTGCATCTTCTCCCTCCTCTGTCATGTGCTTTCCTGTTCCTTGCCTGCTGCACCAGAGTTTCTGACTGTTCTAGCCCCTAGTTTAGAAAAGTAATGTTCCAAAATTGTCTGGGGTTTGGTTTTGGTGAGCAAAGCCTGCTGCAGATCCATGGGGCATCCATTAGGGCATGGATCCCTAGTCGCTGATGGAGCATCTGCCAGCGGGGTCAATGGGCACCCTTCAGGTGCTGGTGTCCCTGGTGGGCAAAGCAGATGAGGTCCCTGCCCTCATGGATCTTCCAGTCTTCTGAGTCGTGGTGGTTATTGGGCACTTACCCAGTGCCGGGCTTGGTGCTAGCATTTTCACATCTCATCCAGAGCATGGGCAGTGTCTGGTTTTGAATCCCACCCTCTTCCCTGACTGGCAGGCCCTGTCTGACCTGGCTTTTTGCTAGGGTCCCACGAGCCCTACTAACATAGAGCTCTGGGTTCTGACAGGGGCGGTTGGAACTTGACTCTGTCCCATGATGCTGCCGGTCACATGGGACACATACTCTGTGTGAGCCTGTCTCCTCCTGCACGAAATTGGGATGATACTTGCACCACCTTCCAGGGGTGTGAGGAGGAAGCCTCCAAGCATAGATCCTGGATGGTCGTGGGGCTTGTGAAGTGGCTGGGTGTGTTGCTCCCCAGGGCATAGGCTGGAGGCCCTGGCCGCTTCCTAGGATGGCAGCCATCTCCCCTCCAGCCCCAGTCCCAGCTCCTGCTCTTCCTCTGGTTTTGGAACCATGTTCGGGAGGCATGGAGTGGGCTCCCTGGGCAGCACTCCATCTCCCGCCCACCAGGTCTTTGTTTAGCTCAGAATTAAAGCCGAAGCAGAAAACACAAAACATTTCCTACATCGCAAGTGAAGGAACTGTCTGTCTTGTGTGAGCTGCCGGTAATTGTGGAGTCTGGCTGTGGGGGCCTCCCCTGGGAGGCTCGCTTTCCATCACTGTCCGTGTCTGTTATCATGGTTATCACATTCCCAAGCAGGCTCTGGGGAAGCGGGGCTGACTGGTGATTTTCCATTTTCTGAAGGGGCAGCTCCCACCTCCCCTCACTTACTTGTTCCGCCGGCCTAACTCCCTACAGCATTCTCTCGCCTCACCTTGAACCTTCTGTGGTGTCACCTATTGGTGTTGTTCTTTCCGGTGTGTTTGTCTGTGTCCCCACTGAGAGGGTGAGTTCCTGAAGACCCTGCTGGGTCCAGGCTGACATGTGCTGCAGGGACCATTAAAGATGCTGGGATAAGGAAGGGAAGCCAGGCACTTCTCTTGTGCGATAGCTCAGGCCTCTGAGGCAGACCCAGCTTCTAAGTCTCATTCTGTCACCGGCTCTGTGACCTTCGGAGACTTACCTAACTTCTCTGAGCCTTGTTTCCTTCCTTTCTAAAATGCGGGTGATCCTGGTCCCTGCTGGCTGTAAAAGTTGGTGTAAGGATGATCTTGAAGTTATATCCACAACGTGGAGCTTAGCATCTGGCACATGGTACTTAGAAACGCTGGCTCCAATGGGGCAAGAAGTCATGTCAGCTGGGCTTGAGTTTCCCTGTGGAAGGAAGAACAGAGAACGGGGCATAGGAGAGAAGCGTGGTTGTTGCCCAGGCCACTCCATAGACTGTGGGGGTCAGGGGACAGACTCATGGTTGTCTAGGTGGGACTCACACTAAGAAGCTCAGGAGACACTGATTTTGGCTGAATTCATGCCAGCACATTAATTCACAGGCAGAAACCATAGGGTGAAACTTTCACCCCCGTGTTGGTGGTGCCCGTGTTTTGCCTGTTTTTCTTTATAATTTATCTATTAATATTTTTATTTATGTAATTTTACCTGTAATATACACTTATGTGATTTTTATCATTTTTTAACAGCACATTAAGTCACAGGGAGAAACCACATTAATTCTCACATGCTCCCCCAGAAAGGAATCGCAGTGGGAGGTCCTAGCTTGGCCAGCTTCTCCAGGAGCTAGGGGGTCAGGTACTTCCCACGTCCATCTCCATTGGAGGAACCCTCTTGGGGGGCTCTAAAAAACTTCTTGGAAGCCTGCTCTGGATGGAGGTCAGGACATGGCCTCTAACCAGCTTTCTCCACATGCCTGATGTCCCTTGCTGGATTCTTCCCATCCTTCCCCCTCCTCTGTACCTCTGCCTCTCTCTTTCTCTTGTCTGCCCCCCTCTCCTGTATGTGCCCCTGCACAGACGTGAACGATTAGCGTTGCAATTCCAGCGTGGTTCTCTGCTTCCTTAAATTTCAAGTCATTAACTGTTTTTTCTGATTTGAAACTTTCACCCCTGTGTTGGTGGTGCCCGTGTTTCCCCTGTTTTTCTTTATAATTTATCTATTAATATTTTTATTTATGTAATTTTATCTGTAATATACACTTATGTGATTTTTATCATTTTTTAACCTTTCAGAGACATTTTGTTTTCTGCATGCAGATAATTGACAGACACATCTGAGCAGGGTTGGGCACTAGAATGTCCTCGGTGAACATGGGCAGATCCAGATTTATGAGCAAGAGGAGAGAAAAATGCTGTTGAGGTCTGGAAGCAGCCAGTGTGGTGTCTATACCTCTGGGGTGGCCCGGCCGTCTGCCCACTGGCAGGGGCAGAGCTCGTCGAAGGGAGCACATCTGTGTTTTTAGGGCTTCTTTCGAGGCTTTGAGGGTGCAGCTGTGGAGCACATGGGATAGACTTCTCCTGTTGGCACCTACCTCTGGAAGCCCACAGATGTACCCTTTCCCTCATCAAGAATATCCCCCTCTCGGGGCACCTGGGTGGCTAAGTGGGTTAAAGCCTCTGCTTTCAGCTCGGGTCATGATCCCGGGATCCTGGGATCGAGCCCTGCTTCGGGCTCTCTGCTTGGCAGGGAGCCTGCTTCCCTTCCTCTCTCTCTGCCTGCCTCTCTGCCTGCTTGTGATCTTTGTCTGTCAAATAAGTAAATAAAATCTTAAAAAAAAAAAAAGAATATCCTCCTCCCTTTTTCTTGGAGATTTAAACATTATTCATCCATGAAACTTAGCATTCCTCTCCGTGTATAAACTTTTCCTTAGACAGGCAGTGTCCCTCTGATTTCTAATATCAGTTCTTTGTTCAGCTCTGGGAACTCTTCTGATGATAGGCTTAGGAAGATAGCTGCTGTCGGTTTCTTATGTGTTCTTCAGGAACCCAAGCCCCTGCATTTGGGTTCTTCTAGCATTTTCTCTTATGCTTATTATTTTTCCTGTTAAAGAAAGCTTCCACTCAAGTATTCTGTGTCCTGGGTATGGTGGTAGACTGTCTTATTGTTCAAAATATTCACTGCTTCTCTCAGTGGGTGTGTGTGTGTGTGTGCGCGGGCTGCTCTGATGGTGTCCTCCCTGGCCATGTGACTTGCTTGGGCCAATGAAATAGGGGTGAGGGTTCCTTAAGCCTCTCCCAAATGGAAGTTTTAAGAGCCATCACATGACTCTGGTGTATTTGACTTCTCTTCTGCCATGAGGGATTGGGGCTGCTTCCTCATCCTGAATAAAGAAACCATAGAACAGAGCTGTGACCAACCAGCAATAAACGTGGACCCTGAGGGGAAAATAACCTCTTGTTGATGTAAGCCACTGAGATTTGGGGGTTGCTTATTATGACAGCATATCTTAACTTAAACTGACTAATACAATACTAATACGAATGATCTTAAATATATTTTTTGGTTTATTGGTATAATGTGTTGGCAGTGCCATTTCTGTTTTTTACTGCTTCCAAAAGCATTCTCATTAGAGGCATAGAGATATTAATTAAAAAACATTTTTTTAAAAAAATTTATTTATTTGACAGAGAGAGAGAGAGAGAGAGAGATCACAAGTAGGCAGAGAGGCAGAGAGAGAGAGAGGAAGGGAAGCAGGCTCCCTGCCAAGCAGAGAGCCCAATGCGGGGCTTAATCCCAGAACCCTGGGATCATGACCTGAGCCGAAGGCAGAGGCTTTAACCCACTGAGCCACCAGGTGCCCCTATTAAAAAACATTTTTATTGTAGTACAGATAACATATAGTGTTATGTTAGTTTCAGGTATACAACATCTTGCCTCAGTAGTTCTGTACATGACTCAGTGCTCACTGCTGTAAGTATAGTCACCGCCTGTCACCATACGTTATTGCATATTACTGACTATCCCCTATGCTGACCTCATCATCTCCACAGCTTATTGATTTGATAACTGGAAGTTTGTTCCTCTTAATCTCCTCTATCTATTTCACCCATTCCCCCTACTGACCTCTCTGGCACCCACTGATTCGTATGCAGGTATTAATTTTGTTTATGACTCTGTTATTCAGTTGATGTAATATATTTCTTGTTCTCTTTGAAAACAACTGGTAGCATTTCCCCAAACTCTTCTTACGCTCTATGTAGGAGTCCGTTTCCGAGTGGGCCGTCCCTCCGACATTGCCCTGCTTTCGTTCCCTCCCTCCCTTCCTTCTCTCTCTCTCTCCCTCCCCCTTCCTTCTTTCCTTGCTTCCTTCCTTTCTCTCTCTCTCTCTCTTTCTCTATTAGACTGCAGAGATTTTACTTCCTTTGCCTATTTGTTTATATTTGTGTTTTCTCTGTTGTCCTTCCTGCTTTGCTGAGGGATTTGGTGGCCTCCTTGGGGGGTGGAAAGCCAGGTTGTAAGCCTGGACACCCACCGGAGCCGTGGCTGGTGGTGGGAAGTGCGTAGTTGGAGGCTGGGCACGTTTTCCGCTTGTCACTGTTGGTGCTGCTCGCGCTCTTTTTTTTCAGTGATTGCAGACAGTTTTAATTGGATCAGAGAGAGAGAGTCCTTGGCACTGCTCCCCTGTTCTTTATCTTCCTGGAGATAATCCCTTTAGGTGTCTGGAGCTGGCTCTTATGTCACCTTCTCCCTTGCCAGGCTTTTCTCTGGTCTCCTCAGCCACAGCTTGTGATGAGTTTCTGTGTCCTGCACACCTGGCCTGGCTTTCCCCTCCCAAGCCTTCCCCATGGTACCATCATCTCTTCTGGATTAGAACCCAGAGTGGAACTCAGCTCTAAGCTGCCATCTAGCTGGTTATTAAGCTGGAGGGGTTGGGGTGTGGGGGTGTGGGGTCCCTTCCTTCTTCTTCTTCTTCTTCTTTTTTTTTTTTTTTTAAGATTTTATTTATTTATTTGACAGAGATCACAAGCAGGCAGAGAGAGGGGAAGCGAAGCAGGCTCCCTGCCAAGCAAAGAGCCCAACGTGGGGCTCGATCCCAGGACCCTGAGATCATGACCTGAGGGGAAGGCAAAGGCTTAACCCACTGAGCCACCCAGGTGCCCCCCTTCCTTCTTATCCTGGGTGTCATGCTTTTAATTCACCCAGAAGTGACCACATCAGTCCATTGGCTCATATTCAGCTTAAGCGTGTCTTCCAAAAGCTTTCCACAGAGTCTTTCCTTCCTCTTATGCCTTTGGCCTTCTAAATTTCTAAACTTCTCTCTGTCTCTTTTTGAGGTATATTTTGCTGAATATGGCCCATTGTTTCAGATGGCTGAAATCTTTTTGGATACCAACACTGCCATTCAGTATATTAACTAGCCCTGCAGTGGGGTCAGGAGCAGTCAATATCCTCTGCCAAATCACTCATAAAAGGTGAGTGGACAGATCTGCAGACAGAGCCCTTAGACGTATCACCAGAGACACTTTGCTGATTGTTATGAATCATCCTATTTTGGACCTGGTTAATCTCTGCATCCATCTGATGGTATGGGCACATGGCCCATCTCAGAGAAGGGTCCAAAATACTTGGCTGAAACCCAACTCTAAAGCCTAAAGGTGCCGATCCTTCAGGTAAATCAGCCAGTGATAGGCAAGAAACTGATCATACATTCCCAGGGGTCACTGAACAGAGCTGAATGAAGAGGAACCACTCCAGATGGAGTGTACCATCTGTGGACCGAGAAAGGGCAGGGGAAGGGTCAGTGTTCCTGAGCCTCCAAGAAGGAAGCAGCGGGAAGGGAGAAGTTGCCTGATGGGAGCTGTGTCCTCATATGGGGGAATACAGCCATTGCAAATGTGGGTCCAGCTCAACTTTCTCCCTGCTGATGCCTTCCGGTGGCTCAAGGAGGAGCCAGGGGGCCAGGGAGCCCAGGGTTGGAATCCTTGGAGGCTGGCCTCACGGGGTATGGACCAGGGTAGATTGGGGGGTGCAGGTGGACTAGGCAGCTGGCCAGGTGAGGCTGTGACGGCACGTGCATCTATAAAAGTGCTCCCTAACCTCCATGTGGTGCCACTCCCCATCACTTTTCTTCTGTGAATGAAATACTTGCTTGGGAGTGCGTTTCCTGGAATGGAGAGCAGGCTTCTTTGTTGTCAACTATGGATTCTCTTGTCGATGCGGTGAGTTTAATTATTGAGTTTTAATTACTATTGAGTTTAATTACTGACTTGTGGGGATATGATGACGTTTGATTTTGGCACATCAAATGCCATAGGCACAGAGCCCCTGCCTAGGCCAGATAAGAGAGAGCAGAAGAGCAGAGAGAGCCTCCCAGGAGTGGGAGGGGTTTGGTAGGTGCTCCTGGAATTGTCTCTCTGCCCAGGGCTGTCCTGAGCAAGACATACAGACAGAACTCAAGCAGATACACCTGGGGACTCGTGGGCCTGTGTTCACTTCTGAAGAGCTGAAGTTTCTGTCATAGTCTTGCATTTGAAGGGAAGGCAGGGTTGTGATCTGAACGATCCTGTTTCTCCAGGAGCTCTGATGACTGGCTGTCGTGTGCAGCCTGCAGCCAGAGGTGTGGTGCTCGGGCGTGTGTGGGATACGAAAAGCTGAGATGGAGTGTGTGCTGGGCTGAGCTTCTGAGGCGAGGGCCCTGAAACTCCTCTTGAGTTATGTGTCCCCCTGCTGACCCCGCCCAGCACAGGTGGGTAGATACAGGGGGTCTTCCAGGGCCTCTGCCCAATGGAGTTAAACTCCTGTGGGGACAGTGCGGAGGATAGCCCAGCATTCCTTGGAACAGAGTGGGATTCCTCTAAGGCCAAAGCTGGGCACTGGGCAAGAGGGCTGGGGATGGCAGCAGGAGGAGGAACTCCTGAGCCACGGTGCTCAGAGCCCAGCCGGGTGTGCACACAGATGGCAACATCCGAAGAGTGGGGCGCCGAGGGAAGGTGTTCGTGAAGGGGGCGGGTATGTGCGTATGTCTGTGTGTGTATGCGTGTGTGACATTGACCTAGGCCATGAGGTTTAGAGAAAATTTGTTTTAATCATTTATTTTAAAGTATAAATGTAATATAGTAATTATATGACAGAGTCTTTGAAAATGAAAGAAAAGAAAAAAAAAATCCACCTACACTTTAACCAGTCGGGATCGCACTGGCTTGTATTCTTCTAGGCCTTTCTCAAAGAATCGTGATTTCTCAGGAAGCAGAGGGCAGGGATCACAGTGGGGTGACATTCTGGTGGGTAGAGGGCTCCTGGGGCTGGAGATGCAGTGGGGAGCATTAGGGAGAGATGTTGGCTGTTGAGGGAAGAACATGTCTTGGGTTTTGGGGTCCAGGCCTGAGCAGGATTTGTTCCAGTGGGTTCCCTCCTGCAGCCTGCCCTGGGGGCTGGTCCTCAATCCGGGTCCTTGAGGCTTTCCGTTGTCAGTGCAGGCAGTGGGCAGGAAGGTGATGAGCATCACTCCGGCAGGCATAGCCAGTGGGGTCCCTGGGTAGCTCCGGGACACCTGGCAGGGGGCCGTAGCAAGCATGGGTCTGGGCAGGTCTGCTGCCAGGAACTCTGGTCCCCTGGGCACTTTTGCGGCCTGGAGGCAGCTGTTGGACATCAGACAGGTGACGGCCAGTCTCTAGGTGGCTCTGCTAGCAGCATAGCTGGGAGCTTGCTGGGCCCTCTCTGCCATTCTGGAGATGCCTACTGGGTCAGAGCTTGGCTCTCAGCCCCAGCTGCACATAGAACCGTGCCCTACCCCCCGGAACTTGTGACACCAGGGCCTCTGCATTCTGGGGGTGCCACCTGGGTATCAGAGTGTTTGAATGCTCCCCAGGTGACTTTAAAGAGCACCCACTATGGTTCTCAAATTTCATATGCATGACAGTCACCTGGAAATCTTGCTCAAAAACACAAATTGCAGGGCCCCACCTCCCAGGTTTCCGAATCATTAGGTTTGGGTGGGACATGGAATGCAAAGAGTTCCCAGTGCGGTCGGTCTGAGGATCACACGTGGAGAACCGTTGGCCTAGAGGAAGACGGCTGGGGAAGATCCTGGTGCTTCCAGGTGGTGAGGCCAGACAGGCGTCAGCTGGTGAGGGCTGGTGTTGACTGCCACACAGAGACTGTGAGAGCCGATGTTTGTCAAGGATGCTGAGGGAAGAGGTTGCCTGTCCCAGGTGATGAGGGAAGGTGCTGGTTGCTACCCAGTTGCAAGAAAAGGGGTTTGTGCTCACACCTCTAGGTGCTGGAAGGTGTTGCCTTGTATCAACTAAGGAGGAAAGCTCTTGGCTGTAGGTGTAGATGACAGATGAGGGTGCTGGCTATGACAGGTGGCAACCGAAGGTGTTCCTGGGTGACCAGGAAAGGCAGTGGCTTTATGTGTGGCTGGACAGGGAAGGTATCGGGCTACCAGGTGCTGGGGAAGCCGTCGCAGCACACACAGGAGACGAGAAGGTGGTGCCTTGTCAGAGATGTGAGGGAAGGTGTTGGCTGTTACAGGCAACGAGGGAAGGTGCTGGTCCTTCTAGTTGGCAAATAGGGTCCTTCCATTGGTCTCATTTGCCCCTGAGGCTGAAGCGCCCTTCAGCTCCCAAGTGCAGCTTCCTGCGCTCTCATTTCCCCTTTCCTGACCCTTCAGGTCCTGCCTGCAGCGTAGATGGGTCTGAGAAGGCCGGTGGAGCTCTGAGGCCTCCTTGCAGGTGGGTGTGTTTCTTGGTCTTAGGGGGAGGAGTGTTAAGGGTGTCAAGGTCAGATTGGAACTTGCCCCACGGCAGTGTGGGGCTCTTGGGTGGAGGGGCAGAAGAGCTTTGCACCAGAGCACACTGGCCATAAATAATGCATCTGCCACAGAAGGAGGACCCCAGGAAGCATAACTTCCCGCACACGTTCAGGAGGCACATTTCAATGCAGAAGCCACAGGAAGAGCTTCCTTCCTCATCTCTGTCTTTTATCATTAGTTTCCAATCGAGAATCACAGCAGCTCCTGTCCTGGGGCTCCAGCCTGGTGCCTGTGGGGAAAACAGTTCTCCCAAGAGCAAGCTGCCGAGATGCATGATTTGGAGCCTAGTCTTTGGAGACGACAACATGCAGATGAGCCATTCTTGGGGGGAAGAGACAGAACTGTCAGCCGGCTCAGTCTGATGTCCCTTGTTTCTATAGCTACCGTAAATGTAATTACCAAAGAGTAACCCTTTGCGGATTTCACTGTAACCTCAGATAGCTAATGACATTTACTGGGTTTCTAGCAATCTGGGACAAAATGCTCATTTTGAATTTAACATGAGTAATGCCATTTTCCATCTTAGTTAAGTACTTTGTGTCATAAAAGAGTTATCTGCACAGAGCCCCTGGTCCTGTCAGTAAACATATTACAAATATTATCACCACTTATTTTCTGGATGAAAGATGTGGTGAAGGCCCAGAGAAACGCTCCTCTGCTCGGAGACTCAGCAAATTCGGCATGAAATCATCGTGGAGGTAATTCAGACTGTGCATCAGGAGCTCACACGCAGCTGGAGGCGTCTGGAGATGTAATGTTATTTCAGGGATCACAAACTATGTAAATACACCCTTCTACCTCCCGTCCGTGGTGGGTGTCAGACGGTGTCACTTGGCTACCAACACAAATGATAGATGCTGAGCGTCTTGGGCCTGGGAAACTGAAGGTCTTTGACTGCTGCTTGTTTGGGGAAGACACGTTTCCTTGCTGTTCCTGGATTCAGGAAGAATGCGCACACCATAGTGAATGGGTGCCAAACCACGTAGTCATTTGTTCAACCATTTCTTCTTGCACCTTCTGGATCCATTCCCACAGCCCTGTCAGTAATCGTGATGGTACAGTGTGCTGGGTGTTCTGATGGAGGGGACCTGGAGTGCTGGGGCAGGAAGAAGCTGGAGAAGGGAGCTGGGTGAGCTGCCTGGGGGAGTCCCAGTGGGCCCAAGGGGAAGGTGCCATTCACTGCAAGGTCTGAGTGGATGTGATGGACCTGGGCACCTGGGGCTGAACACAGGGCCTCCATGTTTGGGCACGATGGCGAAAGTCTTCTTGGACCACGCCCAATGTCTGCCTCCCCTTGGGCCCATGGCTGCTTCAGAGGCCATTGGGTCCCTGGGGGTCAGCAGGACCCAGACTCTGGACTTGGCTCTGCCAGTTAGTCGCAGGGCCACTTTGGGTCAGCTCAGAGCCTGTGTTTCTCTGTGTTTAATGCAGGGACTCCTGGAGTGGAGTAGAAACGACACGAAGCAGCACACTAACCTGCACAGGCTGCCTCAGGTCTTGCTGGAGGCACCTCGTTTAGGAAATGAGAGCGTCCAGCAGGATGCTTCTGCAGGAGGTTTGGTTTGGTTCACAAAGCTTTGCAGCACTGCCCTCAGCTCAGCTGGACCTAGAGAAACCTCGGCAGGTGCCCTGAGCTGTCGGCCGCACGCACAGGTGGCTGGGAGGGGATCCGTGTCTGTGCCCGGCGTCCATGCTCCCGGACTCCCGGTGCTCCTGTTGAGTGACCACAGAGGCAGCCAGGTCATTGAGAGCCTGTTCAGTCCAGCTGCTGCCTTCTGCCTTGTCCTGCCCCTGACTCCTGCTGGCGGTGATCAGCAGGCAAATTCCAATGTGTGAGGCCTTTGGAGGAGGCCCTCCTGGGCTGCCTTCCTGCTCATGGATTGAGTGCATTCAGGTGGCAGTGTTGACTCGACTGTAGACCCATACGCCTCTCCGTCTGGGGCCTGACATTACAGGGAGCTGAATGGAAGGTTGCACATCTAGGATTTTCCAGAAAGAGCTGGGGAGTAGCCCTTTGAGGCTGGAGGGCACCAGCTCCTGGTGCAGGTAAGGGGCCTTTGAAGGGCAGGTGCAGGAGTAGCCCCAAGACTGTGCGTAATTTGTTGTGATTTTGTTACATTGTGTGGAAAATACACAGTTTTAAAATGGTCCTTGAGTGGGCCTCCGCAGTGTCCCTTTGTGAAACCGAGATGCTGCACGCTTGCATGAGCCCGCTGCTTGTGGACGGCATTTCCCTCTGCCCACGAGGATGCTCCGGTGCTGAGGCCTCCCCACCCCACCCTTCTGGAAGGCCAGTGCACTGAGAAAGGCGGCAGGAGGGGAAAGCTTACTGATGAGGTGATGCTGTGGGGGCCACCTTGTCCAGTCCTTTGCTCCTGGGTAGGGCTGCCCTGAAGGCTGAGGACAGAGAGACATGCGCCGTATTCACCCTCTGGTGGAGCCCCACTATGTGGAGGGAGTCTTGGCCCCTGGAGACAATGTTCATATTGGCTTTGCATCTTCTTCATGTGGCTTTCTTGTTGGAACGATTCATCCATCTTATGCAATCATTCCTTTATCTGTCAGACCGTCCGTCCGTCTGTCCATCCATCCATCCATCCATCCATCCAGTTATCCAGAGGTGCATCCACTCATCAAACACTGATGAGGGCCCTATGTAACTGAGGATTGGAAGGGTCTGTTGTGGAGAGAGAGACAGACAAGTGAACTCACGTAAGTTGACCTGGAGGCCCCGTAATTGGGTGGTGATTGGAGATTTTCTCAAGGAGGGGGCCCTGGCAAGAGTCTGAAATGAAAGAAGGCGTTGGCTTCCTAGAATGATGGTGGAGGGAAAGGAGTCCCAGGCAGTCCCTTCCATAGAGAACGGCTCTCTGTCCCTTGCAGCGGAGAGGGTGGAGGAAGGGAGGTGGGTGCAGGGTGGGAGAAGAGCCTGGGTGGTAGGCAAGACCCTCACGGGAGGGAATGAACTTTGACCTTTGGTCTAAGGGCTGGGCAGGGAGCACAGCCAGATCTCTGTTCAGACTGAGAAGGGGTAAGGTGGAGCCATGGAGTAGGGGGAAGTTCTAACTCTGCTCTAGAGGGAGTCTTGAAGGTAGGACTGGTGGCAGCCCCCGCTGGCCTATGGTGGCCACGTGCTGAGTCCTCTTCTGCCTCCCAGTCCTCGCCCCAGTGCCCAGGTCCTGCTGTCGGGAAGGAGCCCTCTGGGAACCCCTCTATCTCCTAAGGACCCTTTTTCCATCTGAAGGGGAAAGTAGGGATAGGAGGGTCTTCTGGGGGCCCTGTGTGCTGCTCGGCACCAAAGTAAGCACAAGCATCAGCCCCCTTCTGGTCTTGGTTCCTCCTGCAGACTAGGGCGAGTGCAGGTCCCAGGGAGCTCAGTACCTTCTCCTGGGAAAGGGAGGGTGGGTGTGGTTCCTTCTCCCTGTGCCTGCAGCGTGCCAGGACACTGAGAACTGACATGCGTTCTCCAGCTTCAATCCTGACAGTAACTGGGAGATGGGGATTGTCACACCCAGATTACAGATGGAGGCTGAGGCTGTAACCCTGCCCAGAGAGACCGATTTATTCCAGGTTATATGACTGGAGCAGAAAGTCGGCATTTCTTCCAAACCTGCTAATTCTGAAACTCATGGTTATTTCTCTTGATTCCTATAGTGTTTTTTCCACCAATCCAGGCAGCAGCCTCCCCCCCACCCACTAGCTCTCTTCCTCCCAGCTTGGTGTGGCATGTCTGTAAATAGGCCACCCACCTGCCCCAGGTGAGGTGTCAGTGCTCAGCCCTCCTGTTCCCCCGTTCGTGGCAGAGTGTTGGTGGGTGAAGGGGATTGTTTGCTGGCAGAAGCCACCTCATTAGTGCCTTTGTCTCTGAAGCCACTCTTTCTGTGCTATCTCTAGACTTTGCTTGTGGCTTTTTGGGGAGTTTAATAAACATGGATGGAAATTCTATGTATTCTGAGGAAGTGGGAGGCAAGGGCAGCCCCCTCTATGGGCAGTCCTTGAGTCCAAGGGTTCATTTCGTAGGCCCTAGAATAGGTGTACAGATTGATACCCAGGCCCCTTGGGCTTTTTTTTAAAAGATTTTATTTATTTATTTGACAGGCAGAGATTACAAGTAGGCAGAGAGGCAGTCAGAGAGAGGAGGAAGCAGGCTCCCTGCTGAGCAGAGAGCCCAATGTGGGGCTCGATCCCAGGAACCTGGGATCATGACCTGAGCCGAAGGCAGAGACTTTAACTCACTGAGCCACCCAGGCGCCCCGCCTTGGGCTCTCTCAGAGGAGGAGCTCCAGCTCTGTCCAGGATGGGTACCACTCGCCCCCTGCCAGGCTAATGCTGACCTCACCTGGGCCCTGGGACAGTGTCCCTCCACTGGCCAGGTTGTGTTGGCCTTTGGCTGGTAGAGCGATCAGGACCACATTTTGGTCTGGCCTGGAGGCCTGGAGATGGGTAGACATAGCTACCAATGCATGCTAGGGGTTTCAAGGGCCTGGCATTTGGCCCATGTTGGTCCTTTCAGACTCTGCCAGGTCTGCTCAAGGATGGAGTTCTGCCCTATCCTATCTCTCCAGCTCATAGCTTGGTGCTCCTTAGGGCCTCCTGGGGCCCGGCCTATGCTGGTCTGTGCTCTGCCTGGTGCTACTGGTTCCCAGATTCCTCGGTCACTCCCCTTCTCCACTTTGGACTCTAGCTCTTTTCCCATCTTGGTTCCACCACTTTGGAGAGACCCTGAAAGGGCAGACCTGCCAGTCTTAGCCCTTTCCTGGAGCCCCAGGGCCTCTCTACCGGGCCTGCTGTCCTTGGAGACAGTGTACAGCCAACCCTTTGGATTTGGGAGACTGGCTGGGGTCTCTTTTTAGTGATTAATTTGAGAGTTTATCTATCTGTCTCTCTGTCCATCCCCCTATTCTTACCTCCTTCCGCTCATCCATCTGTCCATCTATCCATTCATCCATAAATCCACCCATCCATTCATCTGTCTGTGTGTCCATCTGTCTATCCCATCATCTAGCCGACAAGTATTTATGGACACCTACGGTGTTTCAGGCCTAGTGCCAGGTACTGGGGACACTAAAGTAGATGGGTCCTGTCTGCATTTGGAGAGGAGGGCCCTTTCCTTGTCTGGCAGAGGGGCCATCAGTCACCCTCGTGGGACTTCTGGGAGGTCTCAGTTAGTGACCTGAGGCTGTCACGGGCATGGCGGTCTGCGTCAGGGCTCTGCACATGTGGACTCCTGACACCAGTTACTGGTGAAGGCTCTGTGAGCTGGGCTGGCTAGAGGGACGGGCAGGAGCCTGCACTGGAAGGGGAGCCCTGGGCGTGTGTGTGGCTGTGGAGAAGTAGCTGAGGTAACACAGATGCCTGGAATAAGCTTTCAGGTGGTGTCAGGAGGATGAGGGGGTCTCTGGTACAGGGCGCATGGGGTATGAAGGGGCTCTGGGCAGTGGTGACTGGGGAAGATTTGGGCTGTCGCATCCCTGGCAGGAGGGAGAAGTCTGGGCTAGGTGGGGCCTGGGGGCTGGAACAGGCGCACTGGACAGTGGGGATGTCAGCGAGGGGAACCTCTGCTTTGTAACCCTGTGTAGCTGGACTGACCCTCAGCTCCATCCAGGGTCCTACTCCATTGTTCTATTTGCTGACCTGTGGGTGGCTGGGTTTGGGGTCCCAGCAGAGTCATCATCAGGAACTGCCTTGCCTGCTTCTTCTGGTTGCGGTTGGTGCCTCGGCCCTGCTGAGCTTCTCTCGGGTCTCAGACACATGTCCTTGGCACAAGGGAGGCCATGGGGGAGTGAGGAGATATGCCCACACAAGGTCCTCAGGACCCTGGGCTTCCCAGGGGCCTTCGGCTTTGCTTGAGTGGCTGTAGACTGGGGCTGGGGGACACAGGGTAGGAAGTAGCAAGGCCAGTGAAGGGGGGTGGGCCGAGCATCCTCTGCCTCCCTCACTGGCCCTGAGCCCAAGGCAGAGAGGCCTGGGGTAGGATGGTTCTGGCCAGACTTGGTCCCCCAGATTACAGTGCCTTAAACGCCTGACACATGTCATTGATAAGTAATAGAGTAAAGCTAATGATAATAGGAATTCTGATAATAACGATAATGAGCCTTGGGAATAGTTGGCCGTCTGAGGTGGGGAGTGGGCACTGGGATGTGCGCCCCTGTGTGGGCAGCGTCCTTCCTTTTCAGGACACTTGGCCAGTCATGAGCGCTCTTGCCCTGAGGGCTTCTGTGCCAACCCAGGATGGTGGGTGGGTGGTATGTTCTGGCCCCTTCCCCTGGGGAGGTAGGAGAGCAGGAGCAGCCCCACAGAGCCTGGGAGAGGGGCTTCCAGGTGAGGAGGGTGGACACAGGCCCATTGGTCTGCACCAGGCCCCATTCCTAGTACCCGAGGTCCCTGCTGTTGCCTCTGGAAGAGAAAGGAAGAAATGAAAATGCTGAATCAATGAGACAGGGGTCTAATTACTCCGGGTAGCATCAAACCTCCAATTTTGGGCCCGGGTGCTCTCTTTAATTTGGGGTGTTTAAATATTTACCTGAAATGGAGGGGAAAAAATCTTTTGGGCTGCAAGGCTATTCTGGCAGCAATGCGCTGAGAAATTCATTAAACCACAGTTAATTAGGGGATGAAAGATACATATATAGCTCATTAGTTCAACCCACATAATTTACATCTCGGAGGATATCTGAGTACGGGCTCGGATCCGGCTCTCAGAAACGGTGTCTTGAAACACAGGCTCTCACTGTGGCTGCCTCTCTGGGCCTATGGGACCAGAGAGGGAGCCCTGGCTGCCTCCGTCTGTTTGTCCGTCCAGGAGCTAGGAAAGGTGCTTTGTGCATCGTCTCCCCACGGTCTCCCCCTGGAGCTGCGGTGGTCTGGCTGGCTGAGTGCCTGCTGCCAGGGATGATGAATGAGGCTGCGGTGCGGCCCTCCACGCCCCTCCCCCAGCCGAGCTGCTTAGCATAATGGTGCGGCTTTGTAGCCGATTTTAAACTGCATCAAATCCCTTTCCTAGATGGGGGACATAATCCCCAATTTAATCTGTAGCAGCCTGGTGCAGAAATCAGGGCTCCAGCATCAAAACCCCGTGTTTCTCTACCAGACTTTGGTTCTTTTTTTTTTTTTTTTTTTAATTTTTTTTTTTTAAAGATTTTATTTATTTATTCGACAGAGAGAGATCACAAGTAGGCAGAGAGGCAGGCAGAGAGAGAGAGAGAGAGGAGGAAGCAGGCTCCCTGCTGAGCAGAGAGCCCGATGCGGGACTCGATCCCAGGACCCTGAGATCATGACCTGAGCCGAAGGCAGCGGCTTAACCCACTGAGCCACCCAGGCGCCCCAGACTTTGGTTCTTGTTCTGCCACATGTGCCTGGGCTTCTCGTGGGGCCGGGGGCTGCCTTGGCCCTGCTGAGATCCGCGTCGGCCTTGGACACCCAGTTGGCCCCTAGAAGAGACCCCATTTCGTCGGTTGGGGGCTATGGTGGGATCACTGACATTGCCGGGGGTTCCTGGGTGGTCACTGTCTTTCTTCTGGGAGGGGTTGCTGGTGGGGATTGGTAGGGGTTGGTCTAGAAAAATTCCCTATCCTAGACTCACCATCTGGTGCTCTCCCTAGTTATGCCTCCAGTTTGGAAACAGAGCCGTGGAGAGGAGGGGAGGAGCTGTGTGTGCATGCGTGTGTGTGCGTGCGTGGATGGGATGGTGGTGAGGGCCGAGGGAAGGCTGCATCAGATGCCCTAAGGGATGGGGGGGCCCTGCTCCATCCTGGCACCTGTGCCTGCATGTGGTGGGGGGCCGGGGCTGCTGTGGGAGAGAGAAGGGCTTGCTGGTGGGAATCCCACATCCGTTGCTGACTATCCGTACCACTTTGGGCAAATAACTCATCTCCAAGACTCGGTTTCCCATCTGCAAACTGGTAGCAACAATTTCCAGCTCAGAGGCTGGTTTTGAGAATTCAGGGAAAGCATGCAGCTGAAGCTCTTTCTCCAAAGCCTGGTGTAGAGCAGTCATTCAACAAGTCTTAGCTCTTTCCATTACCATTTTGTTCCTTTACCTCAGGTTCTTCATCTGTAAAATGGGGTTGGCGTGGCCTAGCTCACTGGGTGGTCTGAGGAGCTGAGCCGTCTCTAGCACCTGGCACACAGGACTTCGTTGGCTGGGTGGCTTGGGGGCCGTGTGGATGAGCGGGGAAGGGCAGGTAGAGGCTGGCAGGTTCGCAGGCCTTTCTGTGGGGGGAGGCTCTGGAGGAACGGAGCTCTCAGAGGCTTCATCAGAGGACACCTGGCTCCTGCTCCACCCCCCCCCCCCCCCGCCCCCTGCCCGTGGACACCTGCCCCATTGAGCTCTGGTCTGTCATGCCAGTCCTCCTCCTCTTCCTCGGGGTTGGTGCCTTTCCCTGATGGCCCCACACCTGTGCCAGCATCCTTGCTATGAAATACAACACAACAGCATCCTTGCTATGAAACACAATGTCCAGCATCCTTGCTATGAAACACAATGTCCATCATAGCAGCATGGGCACTGAGAATGACAGGTGACACGCACTGTGCTTGTGCCGTGGCTAGGCCCTGCCCCTGGATTGACATTCTCACCCCTATCCTGGCAAGTTGGTTCCCTTCGGACCCTCATTTTATAGCCAAGGCACGAGGAGCTGGAGCCTAGTCCCAGGCTGTGCCAGCAGAGTGGGGAGTGTGTGTAGGGCTGTGGGAAGGCTGGGTGCGGGGCTGGAGGAGAGGCTGTGTCCATCTATTCATCCATGGTCAAGGTTAGATCCCTGCCCAGCCCATTGTCATTGTGACTGGGAGCAAGTCACCTTTCTTTGCTTGGGCTTCCTGGGCTGTGACCTGGGGTGTCATCACTTGGAGAGGTGGGTCTATCCACATGAAAAAGTTAACGCCATATCAGGCACACAGAAGGCTCTCATTATTGGAGGGTGAGGGGTGGGGAGTATGTGCTCCCAGAGGGTCCTCTGGGAAGAGGGGTCCTGGTGCTGGTGCCGAGATCTTGAGCCTGGCATGGACCACTTCCCTTACTGGGGCCTCCTAGGCCTGGGCCCCCCACTGTCAGGTGTCTTAGCCATATGGACTTGCAGAAGCTATCCAAGTGGGGCTGAGCCAGGGCCTGTCAGGGGGAGGCTTCCCATGGGGTGTCCCCCCTCCTCCAGCAGACAGCTCTAGAGGCTTCCATTCCTACCTCTTCCCTCCACCTCCTGGAAGTGGAGGCGTGTCAGGCCCCCTGCCTGGTTGACCTTTGGCTTAATTCCCCAAATTCTCAGGGACTAAGTTTGGGGTGGGGAAGAAGTCTTGTCCTTCTGTGCCCTTCTTGGCATTGTTTGGGCCCCAGACACTCCCCCTGGGATCTAAAACTGACCGCAGTTCCTTGGACCACATGGTACTTCCATCTCCAAGCCCTCCTATACACTGTTCTTTCTGCCTGGGATGCCTGACCCTGTTCTTTATGTGGTGAACCCAGCTCAGTCTTCCAAGCTGAATCATGCTTCTAGAAACCCTCAACCTCTGCCAAGTGGGGTCGTTGCCAAGTGGGGTCGTTGCCTCCATCAATCAGACTCCACTGTGTCACCAGAACCTGGCACAGGGCTTGGCACATAGTGGATTCTCCATAAGGGTTCATGTAATTCAGTTAGCACACGCCATCTCCAATTGTTCATGTCATGTCTCTGTGGTCTTTCCCAGGTGAGCTCTCGAGGCAGAACCCTCCCTGAGTGCGGGGGCTGCTTGATCCCCTTGTCCAGGGGCCCAGGGTGGGTGCTGGCAAGCAGGATCTGCTCAACTCCCCGCGCTCTGGCCAGGTCAGGTTGGGGTAGCTCCTTGTCACTTCTTGGGCCAGGCTGGGCCATGTGTCCTCAGGCTCTTGGGAGGACGTCTGTCTGCTGAAGGGGGCTGCAGCCAGGAGTTTGTCCTAGTGGGACTTTGGGTAGGACCTTGGGCTTGCGTACTCATATCTAATTAATTATATTGTGAAATTGAAACTTATTCCCATTAGGCACCGATGAGAAAATTAAAGATCTATTGATATTGCAATAATTAATTGAACAAAAAAGTGGGAAAAAAGATGCAAAGTCTGCGATTAAGTCAGTGCTATTAACTCCCTCATGGTCAGAGAGGGGTGAAGGAGGCCTGCTTGAGGGAAGTGTGGGCTAGCCAAGACTTGGGGACCCTGGTTGTCACTGGGGAGGGTGCAGGCTGATGGTGGTGCTCTGTGTGGCTGGGGTGCTGCCCAGACTGTGCCTGGGCTGCTAAGGGGGCCCTAAGGATGCGTCATTTCTAAGCTTCCTGGGAAAAAGGGGTCCCAGTGCAGGGCCAGGCAGGGGTCAGAGCCTTTCTGTGGAAGGGTTGGAGTGGGGGCTGGAATTACCAAGAAGAGTCAGAGTAGCTGCTGGCCGAACGTGGCTCAGAGCCCCGGAGCAAGTGAGAGGAGTGGGGAGCTGCCAGCCCCAGGGCAGGGGGCTGAGAGATCAGGAGCATGGCAGTGGTCAGCAAGTGAATGGGGCTCACTGGGTGGGCCATGGCTTGAAGCACAAGTCTTGGACCCCTTTCAGGAGCGTGGGTGACAGTCACTCATCAGCTAGGTGGTGGCCTCTTCCCAAAGCCTCATTGCCTGGGCTCGAGCATCAGACTGTCTCCTCATGTGCGCCTGGAAAGAGAGAGCGTCCGTTCAGGCTGCAGCCCCTCAGGGGCCCGAGGGGCCTTCTCAGAGGCTCAGACTCTGCCTGGCAAGTGGCGTTTGGGGGTGCTCAGGGGAAGGGAGGACATCTTCCATGCCTGTCTGTGTGGTGGGGGACTGCTTCACACCTGGCCCTCCTGCACTTCTGTGCTTCAGGCTCTCTGAGGCTAGTTTGGGGCTTCCACCCTGCTGCCTCTGGACAATGAAGGCCTGGAGATGGGTATAGGTGAGCCATGGCTTGGGGGTGGCCTTGATGCTGTGGCTGCGGTGCTGGAACATTCTGGGTGCTACTGTGCTGTGTGCTGGCAGCTCGGGGATCCCAAGCACTGACTCAAAGGTGGAGAGTGCTAGAGAAAGCATCCTCCCACCCAGCTTCTGGGCCTGTGTGTGGCCCCCTATGGTGCCAAGGCTGCTCTGGCTCTCTGCCAAGGAGCACATCCCACAGGTGGACTGTTGGTCTGTCCTCATCAGGAGCTCAAATCCACTTTTCCTGGGTCCTGGGTGTGCCTTTGGGGCTCTAGAGCATGGCTGGCCACTCCCTCTGCAAGGAGGCAGGGCCCTGGGGCATGTCTTCTCTCCAGTCTCACATACTGTATCCCTAAGGTCTTGTTCTGGGTCAGCTTCCCATGTGCTCACTGACTGACCTCCTCTGCTCTCTCTCTGGACCCTTCACCCCCACCCACCATGGCCCCTGGAACCCCTCTGTGAACCCAGCACAGTCCCAGACAAGGTTCTGTGTTGTAGCAGGCTGTGTGTTGGGGGTGGGGGGTGGACAAGACGGAGACCTAGGTCCTGAAGCCAGGTAGCCTGGGCCTGCCTCTCCCCGGATGCGGGCCTCAGATGCCGTGCCACCTTCTGAGGCCTCAGTTTCCTTGTCTGGAAATGGGATGTCTTATTGAAGACCTACTTTGTGGCAGGCCTCATGCCCCCACTCGATATGCATGGTCTCTGCTCTTCGGCAGGGCGTTATGATGAACTCCATTTTGCAGATTAAGAAATTAAGAGGTTGGTATTTACCACCTAAGGGGAAATATTTACAAATCACTTAACTGATCATGGATTTGTATCCAGAATATATAAAGAGCTCTTACAACTCAAGAAGAGAGCCTACCCAGTACCAAATAGGCAAAAGATTTGAATGAATCCTTCACCACAGAAGAGACACAGATTGCAAATAAATGTAGGAAAAGATACTCAACATCATTAGTCCTTAGGGAAATGCAAATCAAACACGAGATACCACTTCACACCTGCTAGGACGGCTGTTATAAAGATGGTAACAAGTGTTGCAAGGATACAGAGCCCCTGGAACCCTCACCTGTTGCTGTTAAATGTTAAATACTGTGATGGTTTCTTAAAAAGATAAACATACTTGGAGCACCTGGGTGGCTCAGTGAGTTAGGCATCTGACTCTTGATTTCAGCTCAGGTCATGATTGCAGGATCATGGAATTGAATCCTACGTCAGTCTCCAAGCTTGGCACGGAGTCCGCGTGTTCCTTTCCCCCTGCTTCCCCCTACTCCCGACATTCTCTCTTCCCGCCCCCCTCAAATAAATAAATAAAATTTAAAAAAGAAAGATAAACATACATTTAACCATATTATTCTGCAATTCTACTCCTAGCAATTCACATAAGAGAAGTGGCAACATCTGTTCATACAGAGACTTGTACAAGAATGTTCATAGCAACGTTATTTGTGATAGTTCCAAACTGGAAACAGCTCAAATGTCCATCAACCGGTGAGCAGTAAGCAAAAGTGGGTATATCTCTTTGCTGGAATACCATTTGGCAATAAAATGGAATGAAACACGGGTACTCACTGCAACGCAGATGAACCTCAGAAGCTTTATTCGAAGTGAAAAAAACCAGGCACAGAAGACGACATGCTGTAGATTCCCTTTATGTGATACCTCTTGAAAAGGCATAACTGTGGAGGCAGAAAGCAGACTCCTGGTTGCTCGGGGCTAGGGCTGGAAGCAAGGATTGACTGCAGTCAGGCATGTGGGAACTTTCTAGGGGTGATGGAAGTATTTGAGAACTGGATAGTCCCCATGGTTGCAGAACAGTATACAAGGAACTGCACACTTAATGTGGGTGAATTTCTTGGTATGTAAATTATACCTCATGAACGTTAAACAGAATCTTGCTGAAGACCGTACAATTTGCAGATGGCCAAGACAGAATTCAGACTAAGGCTTCCACTCTGCAGAGCCCTGGCCTCTGGCCCCCCCAGTGCCAGGTAGAGACAGAGCAGTGAGCCTGGGTAGGAGCTGAGAGATGTCTGCCTGGCCTTTGTGGTGGGGGCAGGGGGCTGCAAGTGACATTACGACTATATTTGGCAGTTGGTGAAGGACTGGGAAGTTGGGAAGTGCCTTCTGGAAGGCCCAGATTTTCAGGGATGTGCATGTGCAAGGGTGTGTGAGGGTCTGGGCCTAGAAGTGGGGAAGCTGGAGGTGCTGTCCCAGCAGCTCTGGGTCCTCTCTGAAGTCTATCTGCATCACATTCTGATCTCTTCTACACTGCAGCTCCCTCCCTTCAACCTGTCTCTAGTGCTATTGATGGGACTGGGGCTCTGCAGTCAGTACTCCTGTGGGTTCCTTCAGGAAGCCTGTGGCTCCCTGGGCCTGTTGTATTTTGCTGATGGGCCCAGGACCATAGAGGCTGCTTTCTTACCCTCCTGGTTCCCATCATTAGCATTCTGAAGTGGAAAACAAGCCTGGTGCTTGCTGCCTAAATATTTATGGAATACTGCTGGGGTCAGAGGACAGAGCAGCAAATGAAATTAAAGATTTACGCCAAAATACCAGCCAGGGGAGGGTTTGGGCCACGGCTTGCCTTCTGTGTTGCTTGGAGAAAAGGTTTTCTTTTTTCTTCTGAGAAACTTAGTTTTTATAGATTTTTGAAGTGAAATGCATGAAATTTTAATCCGTGGCTTCACATCGTATCTTCCTAAGTTGTTAGTTACTATGGAGTGCGCAAGCTGAAGGTGCAGGCACACTTCCGTTGGGTTTGGATGCTCTTGGGGAGTTTGGAAAAATCCATTCCTTTGCTTGGCTCTCATTCTTATGGCCCCGCTGGGGAGGAGGGCCCATTATATAGTGCAGAGAGCTGTGCTCCGTGTAGGGTAAATTAGTTGGGAGCAGAAGTGGGGGTTGGGGGAGATTCTCAATAACCCCGAGAGCCACATACTTCTCTTTCTTTTGATGAAACCTCCCATTTTACATTGAGAAGACAAGGGAGGCTCGGACTTTGCTTCTGTACCAGTCAAAGGCTAACAGGAAGAGGAGGGTGTGCTCAAAGCATTCCTGGAGCTCAGGTAATGAACTGAGTCTTTACACGAGTGGGGGACAAGGGCAAGGTGAAGAAGACCAGCAGATTTGGTGAAGAACCCGAGTTTGTGCTCCCAGGGAGCTCTTACCTTCCCTAGGCCAGTGGGAGCCCATGGAGGAGACAGTGGCTACAGTACAGAGGAGGCTGCTGCCACCCAAGCCAGGAGGGATTGGGGAGAAGAACCCTTACCTCTCTCCCCTCACTCTGGGTCCCCTTGACCAAATTCTAAAGGAAGGCAGAGGACAGGAAGTCCCTGTGATTCTGTCCTCAGTGGTTAGCCTTCCAGAGCACATGAGTGGCTCCGGAGGGAGGACGTGTCATCTCTGCTCCGGCTCCCTAGGAACGGGGTCTGGGACATGGGTTGGTGTTTGTGGTTTATTGAAAGAAGCAGGTTAGGGGCACCTGGGTGGCTCAGGCAGCTAAGTGTCTGCTTTCAGCTTAGGCATAATCTCAGGGTCCTGGGATAGAGTCCTGCTCCAGGCTCTTTGCTCTGTGAGGAGTCTGCTTCTTCCTCTCCTTCTGCACCGCACCCCCCTGCCCCCCACCCCGGCTCATGCTGTCTCTCTCTCTCTCTCTCAAATAAAACCTTTTTAAAAAAAAAAAAAAAAAAAAAAAAAAGAAGCAGGTTAGAGAAGGGGAGAGAGCCAAGTAAGGATGTGGTGTCATGTAAGTCTAGCCTGACCGTGTCTGGGGACGGTGGGACATCGGGTTGTTTCCTCTGGAGGTAAGGAGGAGGCTGCCTTCTCTACTTCCCCGACTGTGGGTCACTGGGTGTGAGCTACCCTCAGGTGGGAAGTCAGGCAGTCAGCTCTGGGCAAGGTGGCTCCCTCAGGTAAGGACTGTTGGCTGGAGAACGGGGCACCTATGACACTCAGATCCCCAACACTGGGAGCAGGCGGGGGGATTGGGAGAATCAGGCGGCCCACTCAGAGAATGACCGCCACACCACAGTATGATTCCAGGGAGGACAGGTGTCAGTTAGCAAATGCCTCCAGATTATAGAAACCATGCACTTCTCTTCCCAGCCAACTCCTGTGGGTATTTATCTGACTGACTGTCTTCTAATTCACAGTGCTGGGCCTGGACGGGGCAGTGAGAGCAGCGTGAGAGCTTCTCTGAGACTGACGCATTTCCCTCTCCAGGGGCCGGGGCTGTTGGGCTCCCACCCCACCCTCACTGCCTGCCGCTTAGTTGGTCCTGCTTCCTGTCCCCCTGCCACCAACAGACACCACGGGCCTCTGCGAAGTCTGGCGGAAGTGCTCCTCTGGTTATCCGGAGAAATTATACTGAAGGGTTCCAGCAAGTGAAGAATTTTAGATGAGGATATTTATCAGAGCCGAGCATTAATAATAAATGCTGCATGATTTTTTTATTAGAGCAGCCACATAAATGTGGCTGCTTCAACTTTTTAACTCTCTGGAAAGCTTGAAGTTGGAGGCCACTCGGCTGTGGAAAAGTGTTGGGCTAATCAGTTCCCATTCATATGCAAAGCACTCCCTTAGCTGAGTTCATCAAAATGCAGTCGTTTCTTAAAAAAAAAAAAATATATTTATAGACTTCCCCTCCCTGCAAAGGACTATGAGGAAAATGGATAGTGAAAAATACAAATTGTTAATACCCTGAAAAGGAAGCCTCACTCTGAGCCCTGCTAAGCATTCTTTATTCTCTGAGAAAAAGTTAAAAATGGGCATTTGTAATATAGTGTTCTCTACTTCCCTTTACCAACTTTCCCTCCTCATATTCCAACTGCTTCTCCGTGACTCTCTCTTTCGGAGGAGGCTGGCCTGATTTGTCCCCCTGGGCCTCAGGGGTGCGGTGGGCAGGACATGGAGCAGGGCAGGGGGTGAGGGTGTACCATGTCCTGCCTTGACCTTGCCTGGCCCTGTGCACACTCCGGGCTTGGGAAGCATCACTGAGTCTTTACACCAACTCTGTCCCCATGACAGAGACTGGAAAAGTGAGGCTCAGAGAAATGCCCAGTGGGTGCCAGCTAGAGACCCCTCCGTGTACCAGTTCCTAAGTCGCAGGCTCCTGTGTTTGCAGGACTGGAGCTGCTTGGGTTCTTGTTCTCATGGCCCCAGTAGGATGGCATGTCACTCTGGGGGCCCTTCCTGGCCTTCCGTTGCTGCATTTTTCCAGGGAAGGGGAGTCAGGATTGGGGGCTCCCGTGACCTCTTTTTCCATCTTTTCTCCCCTTCTCTCTAGTCTCCAAGTGCAGTGAGATCAGGGCACCCAACCCCTGTCCTCAGGAGGGAGAAGAGCTATCAGTGCGGGTGCATGGGGAGCATGTGCAGTTCGGGACAGCACTCACTCAGTCTCCCACTGCAGGAGCATTTGCTTAGCGCCTTTCTTGGTTTGCAGACTGGCAAATGCAGGTTGTGGGGGAGGGTGTTGCTGCACAGGCTACAGGGGCTGGAGCAGCGTTGGCTGTCTGCTGACCCCCGTGGGTGGCTCATGATAGCTGCTCACCCTCTCCTCCCTCCCGTGCAAGCAGATATGCTTTTTAAAAATTTATTTATTTATTTGAGAGAATGGGAGAGAGTCCTAAGTCCTAAGCAAACTCTGCACTGAGCATGGAGCCCCACTTGGAGCTTGATCTCAGGACCTTGAGATTGCAACCTGAGCTGAATCCAAAAGTCATACGCTTAACCATCTGAGCCACCCAGGTGCCCTGCAGATGTGCTCTGGGGACAGAGTTGGAAGAGTTGGAAAGGTGATTCTTCCCAGTTTGTCAGATGGGAAAACCTTGGCCCAGAAAGACACCAAAATCCTGTTGTGTCATTCATGCAAAGCTTCAGGTGTGGCACTGCTTGGACACCTGCCTGTGATATGGTCCTGTGGGTGCCTGGGGTGTGAGAGAATGATTGAGCAGTGGAACCTCTGGGCCGGCCTAGGCTCAGCCTGCTCCTGGGTCGGGGTATAAAGGTTTGCAGGGTGGGAATGGAACTGGGGTATAGGGGGCCTGCTGGTTCAGGGGTCATCAGAATTGGACCCTCTATCCTGGGTGCAGAATGGCCGGGCCCTGCTTCCCAGGCAGAATAGTTGTGCCCTGAGCACTTGGGGGTCAGGAGGATGTCTGTGCCTTTGTAGAAACCAGCCCCAGACCCTCTGTAACCCTCCCAGGAGACGCTCTCCTCAGATTTTCAGGCAAATTAACAGGAACTTCAGCAAACCAACCATTTCCATTTGGAATTTAAATTGATTGTAGACAATTTTCTGACATGCGTGTCTCCTGCCATTTGCAAAATACACATCACGGGTCTCTTCTGGAAGCCTGGCTAGGCAGGTAGGATTTCCTCTGTCCCCAGCTGTCACCACAGGTTTCCAGGTTTGCTGGAACCAGGGTTGTGTTTAGCGACCCCAGAAAGAGTCCAGTGCTGAGAGGCCTGGTCCTCAGGTCAGTCTTGGGGAACCTGGGGTGGCAGCTTGGGTAGATTCAGGGCCACCTGGGGCCTGTCACGTCCACACTGCAGGGCAGCGGTGAGCGTGCCTCATTCCCGTACCCATCCCTGGGAGGAGGCCATTTGCCGGGGCTCCTTCCTGCCAACCCTGGGCGGAAGTTGAGTAGATGGCTTGGACATGGCTCTATCTGGAGGAGCTCACAGGCCGGAGTGGGGAGGCAGCTCTGGGAACACAGAGGAACTGGGAGAAACCAGGGAAAACGTCCTGGAAGAGGTGACAGCTGAATAAATTCTTAAAGTATAAGTAGGAGTTTATAGGGGCCCAAGGGAGAGTTCTGCAGACTGATGTAACAGGGCTTGCAAAATTATAAAATCTTGAAAGGTGAGGTGGTTCAGGTGTGGAGACAGAGGGGAATGCCTACTTCCTTGCTCTGGGCTTGGTGTGGATGGTGACTCACCCAGAATTGATCAGGAGAAGACTTAAGAGCTCTGTCTGCTGTCTCTGCCTTGTGTTGTGTATCATGTAGCTGAGTGGCTTCTGGAAGAGGTGAGGAATCTGGGAGAGGTGGCGTGGGAATTCCTGATGTTCTTTTCCCTACTCGGTGATTCATTTCCTCATCTGTGAAATGGACTAAAAATTCCCACAGGTGGTCTTGAGTATGACCAGAGACCTGTGGGGACCAGCAGTGGCTCTCACTCTTAAAATGTCTCAGTCTACAGTGGTGGTGAAGTGAGCAGAGGCTCTGGGATGGGGCAGGAAATGTAGGGCCAAGGCAGGCAGAGTCTGGAGCCAGGTTTAGGGACAGGTTGGACTATGTGATGGGGTGGGTGGGCGAGATGGGCAGGAAGACTGAGGTAGAGGGGCGCTGCCTGCCCCTTACATTAACTGGGCTCCAGGAGCTCGGGATGCCTGGGAAGTGTTGCTCCATAACTTCCCGACCGTCATTTTTTCCACCCACAGATACCCATCGGGCCTGCCGTGTGGATGCCCAGGTGAGCCAGATAGGTGTGGTCAGATGCTGAGAGAGTTCCCTGATAACAGGGCAGTGTGTGTGGTGGCTACATTCTCCTGAGGACACCGACCACCTAGACTGGGGGCTGGTTAGGGAAGGCCCCTGGAGAAGAGGTGTCCGGGCCAGACTTATTGAAAGGGAGGCTGTGGACGAGGCTGCGGCAGGTGCCAGGGCCCGAGTGGGAGGACTGGCCTGCCTCTGTAGCCCCTGCCCTTTGCCTTGACCATGCTGTCGGGGAGAGCACAGCACCTGCCTCTCCTGCCCTGTCCGGGCAGCCCTCCTTGAGGGTACAGGGATTGGGGAATGGGGAAAGTGCAAGCAGAGTGTGACCTGGAGTCTCCCAGGCAGGGTCCAGGAGATCCCATGACCCCAGGCAGCAACAGGCAGAGGTGTGAGACATTTGGGTAGTTGTGTGCTCTGGGCATAGCCAACCAACTTAGGAATTACGCTTCCATGGGATAGAGTGACAGAGTCCAATTGCTCCCAGAAGTGCCCCGCGCTGCCCCATCTAGGTCATGGCTGAAGTACACGGAGGATACCCTGACAGTCAGGCCCTGTTCCTAGCCCTTCATACTACAGATCTTCGATTTACAACAGGGTTACCTCTTGGTAAACCCATCGTTAAGTTGACAATATCTTAAGCTGAAATGCATTTAATACACTTAACCTACCGAGCGCCATGGCTTAGTCTAGCCTACCTTAAATGTGCTCAGAATGCTTGCATTAGCCTATAGCTGGGCAAAATCATCTAACAAGCCTCTTTTATTTTATTTTTTATAGATGGATTTATTTATTTGAGAGAGAGAGAGAGAGCGCGCGCACCACAAGCATGCAAGTGGGGAAGGGTTAGAGGGCAGGGGAGAGAGACTCTCTGGCAGACACACCGTTGAGTGCAGAGCGTGACATGGGGCTCGATCTCACGGCCCAGAGATCATGACCTGAGCCGAAATCAAAAGTCAGACGCTCAACTGACTGAGCCACCCAGGTGCCCCTCACAAAGCCCGTTTTATCATAAAGTGCTGAACATCCCCTGTCATTTATTGAAGAGTGGACTGAGAGTGAAAACCAGAATGGTTTAAAGGTATCGGGTACTTCCCTTGTGATCCTGCGGCTGACTGGGAGCCGGGGCTTCCGGCCCCTGCCCAGCATTACCAGATAGTATCATACCACATATTGTTTGCCTGGGGGGAAGATCAAAATGCACCACCAAGAGACCTGGGTCAGTCTCAGGAAATAAACATGGCAGGCCCCTTCTGCCCCAGCCCCTCTCCTCACAAATTTCTGACATAATTCATGGCTCTGAAGATTTGGTACCCCAAGGAGGGACTTTGAAGGGCTTCAGATACAGAATATGGGGTATCTTCAACCCCCCCAAAATAACAATGGCATCCTGATGACTATGCAAGGGAGTGAGGGAGAGGGGTACATCCCCTCCAGATCCTCTACATGCCCAAGGGTGCCCCAGGCAAGAGTAGGGAGCATGGACACAACTGGCACACCCAGTGGGAAGGGGCCACCTTGGTCCAGAGTGGGTTTCTGTGCCTTGAAACAGGGACTTACGTGAAACTCAGGAAAGGGTCCCCTTGTGATTTCCTCTGGGCCTGCTACTTTGTAACACCCCTCCCAGGCCTCTAGACCCCCTGCCTCTCTAGTCATATACCTTCCCTGCCTCCCACCATAACCCACTCAGTCCCAGCAAGTGAATGGAGCCAACATAGCCAGTGCCCCTCCTCCCTGGCCAGAAGGGAAGCCCCCCAAAACACCAGGGACCACACAAAGAGTGGGTAGGGTTCTGAGGAAGGACAGGGGAGTCCGGTTGCCAAGTTCAAAGACAAGCTCTGCCACTTCATGAGCTGTGCAAGACACAGAACTGCTCTGTGCCTAATTTCCACACCAGCAAAATGGGCAAATGCTAGAACCACATCACAGGACTGAGTAAGTATAAACAGTCCCCAACTTACAATGATGGGACTTAACAATTTTTCTTATTTTGCAATGGTGTGAAAGCAATAAGCATTCAAGAGCAGTGCTGAGAGGCCTGGTCCTTAGGTCAGTCTCGAGGAACCTGGGATGGCAGCTTGGTGGTGGTGGTGGGGTGTGGGTATGGCCTCCTGAGGTCTCTAAGCTCTGCTCTGAGCTGCAGCTCATGGATACTATTGTCCCTATAGGGCGCTGGGGACCCAGGAGGGTGACTTTGCTCTGGCCTTGGCTGAGCATATCCAGCTCCTGCAATCCCTCATATGGGCCTGACACCTGGCGGCTTCGAGCTTCCTGGCCAGGGTGTCAGGTGGAATTAACTGGCAGCAGGGACAGGTGGGTGTTGATTGAGGCTGATTGCTGGGAGGCAGCGTCTGCAGGCTGCACAGAGCTATTTCCAGCCGCTCCAATTGTATCAAGGAGCCTTAATCCTTCTAAGTGCCTTTGTGCTCTGGCAGCGTGGAGTGAGGGTGGGGGGCCAATGCCAGAGCAAGGTCAGCCTTCCCCTGGTTGTCTGCATTTCCCTTCCCTTTTACCCACCCATCTACCTGTCCATCTACCAGTCCCTTCAGGCATACATCCATCCATCCGTCCATCCATCCATCCATCCTTCTGTTGTCATTCATTTCCTCTGTCCCTCAGGGTTCAGTGTTTATCTACCATATGCCAGGAACCATGCTGGGACCCAATTCCTAGGCCTTCCCTTGGCTCCCAGTCTAGTGTTGGGGTTAATGCACCGAAGCCCCATGATGGAGGGGAGCACGGCCGCCACAGGAGCACTGGCCTACCTTGGGAGGTGCCCTGTGCTGGAGCTGTGTCTTAGAGACCAAGCAGGAACTTCATGGGGGGGATGTGGGCTGACAGCCCTCCACGTTTAGGGCCAGCATGACCGAAGGCTAAGAGGTGGGAAGAAGGGCAGCAGAGAGCAGGAAGTCACCTGTGTGCAGCAGCATGAGGGTGGGGCTGGTGTTGGGGACAGGAGTGGAGAACTGGATGAGCTCACCAGGGTGTTGGGCCTGGCCTTGGCGTGGCAGGTCCCATAGGGATGGGCGTCCTTGAGGGCCTGAAGCAGGGTTTCAGGATGATTGCTTGGGTGAGAAATGGGCCAGAGGGGCAAGACTGGAGGCAGGAAGATGAAAGAGGGACCGTGAGCTTTGCTTCAGAGCCCTGCTCCTTTCCTGGTGCTGGGGCCCCCTCTCTCCTCTCATCAAAGAATGTGGGCCGATCTCCTGGCTGGCTACCTCTGCAGGAGTTCATAGTTTCAGGCTTGAGGACTCCTGAGGTTCCTGAGACCCAGCCTCGACCCTGGAGGGGGGCCCTTTCAAGTGGATGGGGTACCACTGTCCTGTGACCTCTTTTGCTTGACCACACCTCTCCCCAGTTCTGTGTTCCCCTGCGCTGGGTCCCTCCTGTCACTCTTCCCCCACTGGGAGGAGGACCCACCATGGCCATACTTGGGCCATGGGCAGCCAGGGAGGCACATCCCAGAGATGCCTGCAGGCCCGCATGTGCTGGGGGCTATTTCCCAGGAGCTCCCTAAACATAGCTTGGGGCGGCTTCTGCCTTGGATGTTTGGAAACCCTGACGAGGATGAGCTGTGGCACTGGAGCCTGCACGGGCAGGGCACACAGCATCAAACAGGGAAAAGAGCAAGGCTGAGGGCTGGCAGTTCTCCACGATTCTCTCTCTTGGTGACCTCTGGCATCCTGTTTCCTAATTAGTGCCGCGGACTGGCTGAACTCCGCACCGGTTGCGGGAGAGGTGAGGTCTGGTCACTTCTCTGCTGAGACTGCTCCCCGAGGTGCTTCTGGAAGGCAGGAGAGAGGAGGCTGGGTTGGACCCTGGGGTTCCTGCCTGGGGGAGGGGCTCCTGCTGCTGCAAATACCCCTGCTCTTCTGGGGAGCAGAGAGAGTGGCTGGGTGTGCTGGGTGGGCTCTGCCCACAGCTCCAGGGAGTGGTGGCTCTTCCAGTTGCTTTGCATATGCGTGAGGGGTGTGTGTGTGCGATGGCCAAGGATGCATAGGAAGGAGCAGAGTGATTCCCTCTTTCCCTGTGCATGTCTCTGGGAGTCTTCTGGGATGCTTGTGATGTGATTCTTCTCTTTATCCACACTCTCCCCTCTCCTGTTCCTAGTGTTTCTATCTGTGCTCTGTGAGCTCAGCTGCCCTCCTACAGGTCTGTAGAAAGGGCATGTGAGTCCCTGCGTGCTTGCCGTGGCCATGATGGTGCCAAGGTTGGTGTAATAACAGGCAGGTTCATTAATTGAAGGCTTCTCTGCTCATTAGGAATGTTCTCTATCCATGGATACTTAAAGTACTTCAAGTACAACTACCTCAGGCCCGGGCCATTTTTGAATTTTAATAAAGGGTCCTATCATTCAAAGAGGTGTGGGACTTCCACACCCTGAAAGTGGGTTTTTTTTTTTTTTTAAATTTTATTTACTTATTCGCCAGAGAGAGAGAACACAAGCAGAGGGAGCATCATGCTGAGGGAGAGGGAGAAGCAGGCTCCCCATTGAGTGGGGAGCATGATGCGGGGCTTCATCTCAGGAACCTGGGATCATGACCTCAGCCACAGGCAGACACTTAACAACTGAGCCACCCAGGCACCCCTGAAAATGGATTCTTTAGCACAGGGTTCTGTGTCTCTCCCTGACAGCCTAGGGCCCCTCAACCTTCTTGTCTCTGCTTCAGGCCAGGCACCGCCTTGCATGCCTGGGGGGTGGGGGCGCTGGACAGCTTGGACCCTGCTGCCTCCAGGCCACAGCCAGTTGTCGACCCTCCTTCCTTACGAGAAGCAGTGCTTTGAAGGAGAGTACAGATTGCCCTGAGCAATAATATAGTCCTCGTCTGAATATGAATATGCATAAACACTATAAATATTTGTAATTTTCAGCCTTGCACGGTGCCTCCCTTGGTCCTACATCCTTCTAAAAACCATTCAAGAAGTCAACTGTTTAAGGCCAAAAGATGTCATGACGGCTCTGGGCGGCCACTCTTGCCTCTGCCTTGGCTGCAGAGATGCAGGAGAGAGGGAGCCCAAGAGCGCTGCTGGGATCTCGGTTTTGGGGCTTACCTGGGGCCCTGGCCAAGTCACAGGGCACATCCAGCTCACCCGCTGGAGCTGTGAAAGGGACTGGGAGATGGCACCCCCTTCTTCGTCCCCTGTGCTCCTCATCAGGATCCTCGGCTGGAAAGCCTGATCCTAGCTCTGTAGGGCAAAAGCGATATTCGGTGTGTGCGGCTAGTCCTCGGCACCCCCACTGGATCTAATGCAACAGTTTCATTCTCTCCTTCATAAAACAGTCCCCAGGCACCTGCACCTTGGGGATCCTGCAGTGACCTCGACAGTTTGGTGGCCGAGTCAGGGTGATCATTCAGAGTGACAGCTCACAGTTTGGTGGCCAAGACAGAGGGCAATCATTCAGAATGACAGGTGCTGGGCTGAGGGGAAATGTGTGTGTGTGGTGGGAGGTAAGAAGGTCCCAGGAGGCTTCCTAGAGGGGGGCATGCTTGAACTGAGCTCAAGGAGCAAGGGGAGGTGGACAGGGGTCTTGGGTGTTGGTATGATGTTGGCTAGTGCTCTGGCTGGCTATGTTGAGGGAGTACACCTTGGGTGCATAATGAATGTCAGCTTGTTGTCTCCCCAGGTGAGGTCAGGGCCCCTGGGGCATGGTGGAGGCATGGGGGTCAGGTACAACCTGGGGGTGGGATCTCTGGGAGGAAAGGGCTGTGTCTGACCTATTTGTGTGTCACGCCCAGCCACCACGGGGTCGTGTCAGAGCAGAAGCAGCCGTGCTGGGAGGGCCCGGGCTGGGCTGGTGGGGCAGGGTGACCTGAGTCTGATCATGGCCGGGGTAGGCTGCAGCGTCCCAGTGCTCACAGCTTCTTGTATAGCCCTATGCACATCTCAAGGCTCTGAGGTGTAAAGATCATCTTCCCGTTATCTGTGTGGGGGCATGGGCAGCTGGGGTGGGGAGTTGTGCTTCTTTCTAGTGAGGCTCTGCCCAGGTAGGTGCTGATACTTAGTCTCGAGCAGGACCACCTTCCTTCAACCAAAGGTTTAAATAGATGCAGAAAGTAGATTTGTTAGCCTGGGTATGTTGGGAGTGTTGGGGTGTGTGTGAGAGGGTGGGAATCTGGGCATTCAGGAAGAGGAGGAAGCAGGGAAGATGGAGCTCAGTTTGTGGGACATGTGCCTGGAAGGAGAGCAGGAAGGTTTTCCTAATTTCATTTTTTTTTTTTTAAAGATTTTATTTATTTGACAGAGAGAGAGAAATCACAAGTAGGCAGAGAGAGGGGAGAAAGCAGGCTCCCCGCGGAGCAGAGAGCCCGACGCGGGGCTCGATCCCAGGACCCTGGGATCATGACCTGAGCCGAAGGCAGAGGCTTTAACCCATTGACCCACCCAGATGCCTCCCTAATTTCATTTTTTTAGGTGACTTTGAACATCGGTGTACTGCTTGCTGGTTGTTGGTCTTTACACGCTGGTTCTTGGTCTTCACCTGTTGGTCTTTGGTCTTCACCTGTACCACTGGGTTTGTTGGGAATGTGGGAACAACAGGATCAGCAAAGTCAGACTGCTTGAGTTTGAACTCAGGCTCCATTGTGTGACCTTGGGCAAGTGACGTGGCTCTCTCTGAGCCCCAGTGTCCTCATCCGAAAAATGTAGACAATAATCCTTCCCTCAGAATTGTCAGGCAAATCCAGTGAGATCCCCCAAGGGATGCTGCCCTGAGCAGAGCGGTTTGCTCAGTAGGTTAGGTCTTTTCCTCGGCCCATTTGGCCCACAGTATCACTGTATCTCTGTGAGGGGACTTGGTGTGTGGTTGTCACTGGCTCCCATGCCACTTCAGCCACATTTTGGAGAGCAGTCTCAGGCCTGGCAGAAGGCCGTCCACCTGTGTGGGCCTGTGGAAAAGAGCACACTTGCCCAAGTGTGGGACTGCCCTTCTTTGGGGTGGAGGTCCCTGCTGAGGAGAGATAGTGCTGAGGCAGACCACAGAGTTCAGATAGCTCCAGATCCTCCCAGAATCATCCAAGCCCAGTCAGGGGTCTGGGGTGTGGGGCTGTCTGCATGGCCTGGGAACTCAGTGCAGAGGAGCCTGTGTGCATGTGCGAGGCCGTATGGGTGTGTGCATGCTTGTGGGGTGGGGCCTTTGGGGGGACTGAGCCCCAGCCCTGCAGCTCCCCATTCTTCTTCCGGCGTGAGCAATGGGGGATGCGTCCTCTCATCCCTTTGTCTCCTTGTCTCTGTCTAGCAAATTTGTCTGGGCAGAGGAGGGGGGGCCCTACCTTCCATGGCCAGGGCAGGGCCAGAGTTGGGCCAGACTTAAGCCTCTGGAGCCTTGTAGGCCTGGGCATCTCTGGGGAGCCTCTTTCATAGCCAGAAAATGCCCGGAGGGAGTGCAAGTCACAGTGAGCACATATTTCGTTGGTTTTTTGGAGAAGGAAGGGCAATTTTCACCTGTTTTCGGAGCCTCTCTGCCCCAGTTTGCTGCACCATAGCACCCTCCAGAAGCAGACCTGTCTCACAGGAACATGTGGCCAGCAGCAGCTCACACAGGGGGCCTGTGCCAGCTGAGCTTGCCCTGCAGATGGAAGTGGCCTCACGTGTGCCTCCACCTGGTGAGAGCTCTGTTCTCTGTGTGTGCCCCAGGCACTGCCACCTTCTGCTTGGCTGAAGGGGAGGAAGGGGGTACCTACTCCCCTTGAGCTGAGCTCCAGGGAAAGGCTTGTGTACTGCGTGTGCCTGCTCGGACTTGGAGAGTTTCATGACGCAGCTCTGCCCAGGCTTACACCCTCGGTTCCCCTCAGTGATCTGAGAGGTGATCAGTCTGAGTGACGGGCCCCCTACACTGAGGGTCTACCTCGAGCACCCATGCTCCATGTGGTGAGGTTGGCTCTTCTCTCTCCCCCTGGCTGCCAGCTGCTTTGGGGTGTCTGCATCCCTCAGGCTCAGCCTGTGCCTCCAGTGGCCTCCATGGGGTTTTCCATTAGGGGCAGAGGTGGGGGAGGGGCCCACTGTTGCTTTCTCAGCTCATCCACTCTCCTCTTCCAGCTCCTTCCCTGGCATTCCGTCCTCTCTCCTAGAGCTCTTTGAGCCTCCTGGGGCGTCGCAGATGCTGACCACAGGCCGAATGGCTGGCCTTACTCCCTCTAAGGCTGGAAGGCACGAGCTCCCATCCAGCCCTGCCCTTTGGGCCCTCAGCCCAGGCTTGGGTGGGTAGCCTGTGCCTCTCTGGAGGCCTGAGTTCTTGGTCTCATACTAGCCAGGGGGTGGGTTGTACCTGGCAAGAGACTTCACATTGCCAAGCCTCAGCTGTCCCCTCTGTAGAGGGGAGTGTGGCGATTCTCTTCTGGGTTGTGGGGGATGTGAGGCCATGTGCCACTAGTCCTGCTCGCTCTGGGGGGTGGGGAAGAGGAAGCCTGGGCTCGGGGTCTGCCTCCTTGCTTGCCCTGCCATTCTGTGCTTCTAGCTGACTCTATCCCCTGACCTGTAAGGGCCCTGACAGTCCTCACTGCCTCCTGTACCCGCACTCCCCAGCCCTGGCCCTGGCAGGGCAAGGAGCAGGAGGAGTCCGCTTAGGCCTCGAGTCTCTTGCTGCATCCTCACTGGGGCCATTTTTCCAAAGGCAAGCTCTGAGCTGGCCTTGCCTGTGCCCAGGAGCCCTCCAAGTCTTCTTTGTGAGATCAAAACAAAATCCAGCAGCTGAGCAGGCAAGACCTCTGCTCTGAGCCCCCCATCCTGTGTCTCCCTCACTCCTGGTGGGTCCACTGATGCCACCATGTGCCTGCCTTGGCTCATGCCATGTTGCCAGGGGCCTAGCTGCTCTCTTTCTCTTGGTCCCCCTTTTATTTGCATTCCGTCCCAGCATCAGCGGCTCTGTCCTCTTTGAAGCCCCCTTGCCATCCCGGGCTGCGTGACTTCACGGCCACGCCCCTCTCGCCTGACATCCTTCCAGGGACACTGAGCCACAGCATCCCGGGCCGTGCTCCAGTGCCCTCTTCACATGGCGTTTCTAGAACCTGGGCCCAGATCTGCATCATGTCATTGTTCCCGGCGTGGGTGCATGGTAGGTGCTTGGAGAGATTTGTCTTAGGGCCCCGGGGGCAACTCGATTGCCCAGTAGGGAGGCTCTAGTTCCCAGTCGGTCTTCTCATGGCAGGAACGGTGCCAATGGGAAAACTGAGCCCCACTGATTGGGTTTCTCTTAAGTTCCTCTCTGGTTTGTGTGAATTTTGTTGTATTGTTTTTCAATTTTCTCCAAGCATCTGCTACTGTGAAAATTTTCATTATCACTGGCAAGGATCCCCTCTCATCCCTGCTGGCTGCAGGAGATTTCTGATTTCTCTCCCAGTCTGCTTCAAAGCACCTGGGAGCCAAGATGCCTAATGTCCCCGGACCAGCTGGGCTTTTGCTCTCGCATCTCAGGAGTGAACCTCCTGTGACTGGGTTCAGCAGGCCTGGCCTGTGTCCTAAGGGCTTTGCCTCCGTTCCCTTGGGATGTCGGGCTGGTGCAGCCGGAAAAGCTGCCCCTGGGGGCTGGGCTAGCACCAACACCAGCACCAACTCCTTTTCTTGAGAGACTGTCAGGTGGTGGCTGCTGGGAGCAGAGGCACCTGCCTCCTCCAGATGCATTCTGGAAGAGTAGCACCGTCTCTTCCGTGTTGGAGGCTCTGTGTTGTCATGACGGCTGTTAGGATGATAATGAGGTGATAGACGTCAAGGCCATGCAGGGCCTTGGGGTGAAGCAGCTGCAGGCTTTGGCATGTCGCACCTCAGCTGGGTCCTGCCCCACTCAGCCCCGGCCAGCAGAGCTGCACCTGGGCCCCCTGCTGGGGAGATGCACACGTGGGCCCAGGGTGGCCATGGCCCTCACCAGCAGCCTGTTCTTGGACCTGGCTGGGCTGCTTTCTTCCTTGGTCTTAGCTCACTCCTCACGCAGGCGCTCGGTTAGTCGTAGTCACTGGCGGGGGCTGGATGCTTTCTGGGTTCGAACTCGTTTGAGGCTTGTTCGTATCCTGTGACGTAGGCACTGTGGATTGTGTTTGCTTGGTTAAATGCATTTATCTGATTTGAAATCACTGTGGTAAGGCCATTTTTAAGGTGGGGCATGGAGAGGGCAGGGATTGCCCAAAGCTACTCGCAGCTGAAGGCACAGAGCGGGGATGTGAGTGTGGGTAGTTCAGCTCTGGAACCTGTGATCTTCCCGTGGGCTCTTCCATCTCTCTGGGAGGGACGGAGTGCTTCATTTTTGTTTCAGCCCCCAGTGGGCTGGACAGCCGCCTGCCACCTTCCCCTATGTCATTGGATGTCCTCTGCACCAGTGTGTGCTTAGTTGAAAAGGAGCTGGGAGGGAGGGTGCTGAGCACCTGATAAGTGAATGAATGATGAACGTGGGAACAGACGCTTCCCAAGGGGAAGGAATTAGCATCGGAGAATTGATTCAAGATGTATTGTGTGCCAGAGGCTTTACTTTTACGTCTTGTGTGTAATGCGGGTGCTGTGACCCATTCCTCCTTGTCCTCCTCCTTTAAAAAATAATACATGGATGTCCTATAAAGAGACTGGCCCAGGCTCCCGGATGCTGAGTGACAGGCTGAGGCTCGGGCTTTGTGGCTGCTGCCTCCTGGGAGGAGTCATGGGCTGAATGGAGCAAAGTTCATTTGTAAGACACAAGTCAGGAATCTGCCCCCCCCCCCCCCCACTGTTGTGTTCACAGTCAGCTGTGGGTTTGGACCAGTAAGTGTGGCCACCAGCCTGCTGGGACTGCTCCATGCAGAGAGCATGACAAAGATGTGGAGAGCACCGCTGGGCTCCGGGGGTGTGCTCAGCCACGTCTGCCACAGCTACCTCCCTGGCTAGGTCCCAGATCCCTGCTCCTGCCCTCACCCTGGGTGCTGTGTGCTGAGGGCTGTGGGGAACTGTGTGCAGAGGGGTGAGAGGCGTGTGTGGGCTAGCCTAGCTGGCCTTTTCCCTGGGTCTGGCTGTAAGGTGTGTGGCTGGATGGCAGCCAGAGAAGGGGGGCAGCTAGGCTGAGCAGAGTGAGGGCCGGGGTGGGGCTGTGGAGGGGTGGCACCTAAAGGGGGTCCACACACCCTGTTTGAGGGACATCGTGCAGGTGGCAATGCTGAACTCAAGGCTTCCTTCTGGAGGGCTGGTGCGGCCCTCCCAGTGATAGAGTCGGGGAACATGGCAGGATGGACGAAGGGCTTCCTTGGGTCAGCAAAGCCCAGAAGCTGGGGTCCAGTGGTGGGGATCCTCCCCTTGAGAAGGGGCTATCTCTGCCCACTTGGGGGGGGGGGCTTTGGCCAGTGCTTCAGGACCGGGCTCCATTGGGAGATAGACCAGGGCATAGCACAGTGGGCTGGATCCATGCCTGCCTGACCTGCTCGGGCTTGTGGGGTTTGTGTGGGTGTCCCTGTGGACATTCACCCTAGAGACAGACCCACGGGGCGTAACAACCTGTTGCCCTGAGTGAGAGTGCCATCTTGGGCTGCCCCTGTGGTGGTGGGTAGATCAGGGCCAGCATATGTCCATCCAAAATTGGCCTGTTGTTGCCTGCTCCCCCAAGGCCTCTCTGGGTGTCTGTCTCAGACTTGGTGCCAGGGACAGAGAGGTCTTTAGCGGACTTAGTCCAGGGTGTGACAGAGACCTGTGAACAAACAATGGTGTGCTCTGACTGTACTTGTGTGTAAAGCAGGGCCTGTGGTATTCTAACTGGTGGAACAAGTCCTCTGGAGAGGAAGAGGCACTTGAACTGAGTCTGGAATGCTGAGTTTCTACCAGGGGAACACAGATGATGGAGATGTGAGCCTGACACAGCAGAGCCTCTGGTATTCCTGCTTTGTGTCTCAGAGCCAAGACGTTGCCTCCTGGAAGCCTCCTGGGAGGCCAAACCGCAGGAATAGTGTGGGGTCTCAGAGCTGGAGCTCAGAGCTGGAGCTAGGCAGGATGGGGACGTTTCTACACCCTCTCAGCTTTCTAGAAGGGGCGCTGGCTGAGAGGTGACACTTGCTCCTGGAACACTAACCCCTTGTGTGTGTGGTCAGAGGAAATGGGGCGCTCAGGACCTAGCTGGCGGGTATCCGTGGGCCAGCTTATATACCCAGGGTGGAGATTGGGAGTCAAGGCATACACATGGGGCTCTGTCCCTCTGGGACAGTCAGCCCTACTAGGGAGAGAGGGCATAGGCTGGTGGGGGAGAGAGATTCACACGCACACGCACATACACACACACACGCATGCACTCTGAGAGAGAACTTAGGCTAAGGCTCAGAAAGTGAGAAGCAACAACAGGGGAATGAGAGAGATGTCCAGAGAAAGCTAGAAAAGTCAGACATAGGTTGAGATGGGAAGGGAGATCCAGTAGCCTCCCTGAGTCTCTGTTCCCCGTCTGAGAGGTCTACGCTAGGCCTGGCAGGAGCACTTAAGCCGGGCGAGTCTGGTGGTGGGACAGCCTTGGCTTTGGGGAGACACATGCAGGTGGAAGGAGGGGAGAGGCACATGTGAGCTGGCCTTGGGCAGGCAAGGGATGTGGGGAGGGCTGAGGTCAGGCTCTGGGATCTGGCCTCTTGGTGTACATCCAGCCTTGGCCTCTGGCTTATTCCATCTTCCCAGCAGCCCTAGAGGTGGGGACAATTATTAGCCTGTTGGTAAGTGAGGGCTGAGGCTCAGCCCAGCTGAAGTGACTTGCTTGAGGGCACATAGCTCTAACTGGGGCCCTGCCTGTCTCGTGGGTCAGAGGCAGCTCAGGGTTTGAATCCAGGCTTCCTTTTGACTTCGGGCAACACCCTGATGTTGGCTCTCTCCTCCTGTCAAGCGTGGGGTAGCAGTACCCACTTCCCTGGGGAACTGTGGGTTCAGCAATGAGGCGGATGGGCCGGACCCCCTATGGCGCCTGGCGGCCATCTGTGCATGGCTCCTGTCTTTTCTGGAGTCCAGAGCAGCAGAGTGGCTGTGTCCTCACCCCCAGTCCCTCTGGCTCTAAAGGTGAAAACGCTGTCTTGCCTACCTTGGAGTATCTAAGCCTGTCCCAGCTGGGGCCATACAGGATGCCCCTTGTCCCTGAGTGCATGTCCTGGGAACGCTGAGCTCCCTGTGCTGCCAGCTGTCCCCTGCTGTCTTCTCTGAGCCAGGCTGCCACCTGGGCTCAGGACCTGAGCTGTCTGTCCCGCCTCCGAGGCCCCGGGAGCCGGCGCTCCTCAGATATCTGGGAGTGTCTCTCCCTTGCCTCGTCGGCTCCCAGACAGCACCCTTGCTTTCTCCACAGTTCACACGGTTCCTTTCCCACCCCCATACCGTCTCTCCTTCTTGGGCAGAGTTAGAGGAAGGGAGTGTCCCTTGGGCCCCGGGCTCATCTCTGCAGAGATTAGATTCTGGAGCCAAGTCCAGGAGACCCCAGAGCCCACGGTCTTAGTTCTCCCCGTGCTGCCTAAGGCTAGGCTTGCGCCAGGATGAGACACACTTTGCTGTTGCCCCATTGCCGACATGCGTCCCATCCCGGGATTCTGCGGGGGACTCGTTCACCTTGGGGCGCTGACATTCCCAGCTCTTTGTCCCTAGGCATCTGTGCGTTCACTTCCTCCTTCCTGCCCTGAACATCTTCTCATCATCTCTGTATCAGGCCCTGGACCTGCAGAAAGCTGTGAAACTCAATCTTGAGTTTCGCTTTTCTTGGAACCTTAGGAATTAAGCATGAAGTCCAATAATACAGACTTGATAGAGAGGCTAAAATACTCTGACCTCCAGGGAAAGGGAGGATTAATTTTTCTTAGCATGGGAAAGTCGAGGAAAGTTCCATAGAGAAAGAGGCACTTGGGATGGGTCTTGGAGGAGGAAGAGGAGTTTAGTGGTGGAGGAAGGGCATTTTGAGAAAAAGGAATCAGCACGTGTGAAGGGAGAGGGGCATAGTGATATGAGCACAGAGGTGGGGGCATGTGAGACAATAGAAGGGTGCCATGCTGGTGTGTGGAGTTGGGAGACCCTGGGGGACATCTCACAAAATGGACTTTGACTCCCAAGTGATGGGGAGCACGGCAGGAATTTTGGGGAGCATGCTTGGTTGTTGAACTTTGGTCTGCAAAATGGGTTAGAGAAAGAAATGCTGGGAGGCAGGGAGACCAGTAGGCTGATGAGAGATGTGGGCAGGAGTAGGGAGTGGCATTCAGAGGCCGGGTTGGGAGGGGGGAGCCCAGGAAGAGAGCTCTGGGCTTGGATTGCAGAGAGAGCTACAGGAAGCCCCTGGGTGCACTGCTGCTTTCGAGGTTCTCTGAGTCTCCCAGGACTTGTCACTGTCCTGATTTAACTTCCACAGTGTAGGCTTTGTGTGAATACAGCCCGGGAGCCCAGCGTTCCATTGGCGGAGCAGTAAAAGTCATTAACGAGGAGCTGGAGAGCTATAAATAAGGCAGCACGATCCCACCCCGTGTTCCCTGTGTTTCCAATCTGTGGGAGCATGGAATCAGTTTTGATTCATTAATTGGCATAAGGATGAGGCCCCAGAGATTGGCATGGTCCTGCCAGCTCTTCTCCACCCTCCTGCTCTGCTCCCTGTGTCCTGCCTGCACCAGCTGCTCACTTGCCTCAGGCTACACTCCAGCATCCAGGGGAACCCTCTGGAGCTGCTCCTGTTGGTCACCTGGGCTGGGTGGGAAGGGAGGCTGCAGAGGCATGGGCGCTCCCAGCCTGGAGGTACTTTGGGGTCTTCACTGACTTCTCTCTCACTGTTCCCTTGGCACTGTCTAAGCGCTGCATGAAGACTCTCCAGATTTTGGGACGTGGCTTCCCTTTTGGAAGGGCATGAGTATCTGGGCACCTTGACAGGTTTGAAAACTCTGTCTCACCAACGAACTGTGGATGCCAGTAGTGCTTTTCTTGCAGAGTTGGTGGGAGTCTTAAACAGCTTGTTGCTCTGCTGTGCTGTGCTGGGTGCTGGGCCAGTGGCTCAGAGGGTAAGCGGAATGCCCACGCTTTTGCCCATGGGCTCATGGGTCAGAGAATGAGATGCCTGGCGGAGACCACACAAAGTAGTCCGCAGTTGCAAATGTTGGTGGATGGTATGCAGGCAAAGTGCAGTAAGGGAAGCTAAAGGTCATTGAAAGTTCTCTCGTGGGTGTGACGGTTACCCACAGAAACCCAGAAGAAGGGGAGCCAGCCACCGGCTGCAGGAGGAGCTCTGCAGACCAAGGGAGATTTGTGGAGACCTAGAAGCAAGGAGAGCTTGGAGTATACCTTAGTTAGGGCATGAAGGCCGCTGCCTGGGACACAGGGTATGGGTGTGGGGTTGCAGGTCTGGTTGGGAGCGTTGATCTTATTTTAAAGCCAGAGGGAAGTTAATGTGGACAGTAAGCAGAGAAGCACAGCTTATTTGGTGTTCCACGAAGGCCATTGCGCTGTGGCGTTTAGAGTGCAAGGCAGGAAATGGATCAGCGGGGAGGTTGAGGTAGGTCGAGGTGGGGGATGTCATGGTGGTTTAAACCAAGGTGGCAGAGGGAAGTTGACAGACCCAAGACTTATTTACATATTTTATAAAACATCCAGGACTTGGTGATGGCTTGGATGCAGAGGGTCAGGGAGAGAGAAGGGTCTAGAACACGTGGTGGATAGGGGTGCGCCGTTTGCTGAGATTGGTGACCAGAATAACCACCTTGCTGGGTGCATGGGTCTCTCTGGCTCTCCACCGTTTGCTCTCAGCCATGGAGCAGGGGGAGGGCAGTTTGACCAGCCGGGGGAACTCTCACTGGGGATTTCAGCAGCTGTGCTACCTAAGGAGAGAGCGGGGCATGAGGTTGTTTGCAGGAGAGTGGCTGGAATGATGGCCGGAATGACAGCTGGACAGAGCCGGAATGATGACTGGACAGACACTGAGCTGAGAGGAGCGGGGAGTGAAGGCAGGCGGAAGCTGCTGGGAGTGCACGATTTAAGTAGGTCTGTGGGACAGGATCCACCAGAGGGCAGGAGGTGAGGCTCTGCTGAATCTCCTTTGGGGTGTCCTTTGCTGGTGAGCAGCGAGGGCAGGGTCAGCATCCTGTAGGACCAGAGCTCTAACCTCTGCCTTTCCCCCCATTTCGTGGTTTTGTTTACCTTTTTAAGTGTCTTAATAAAACATGAAAAAAATATTTATTCTTCCTAGATCAATAATTTACTATGAGTTATGACAATACTAAATTTGGTCAATTATTCATTAACTATAAAGTATTTATAAATGCTACCTTAATTTAAAGCATTAGCCCTTAGAATTCAAATATTAATAAAGCCGGTGCCAGCTGAAAGGAGGAAAGGAAAGGCACAGATAATGAGGGTGGCTCTGGGAGGGTGAGTGCTCACGGCTGTTAAGGAGATTAGAATAACGAGTTGTCGCCGGGAGCCCCACTTAGGGGGCAGGCAGAGGTGCTGGACCCCCGGTGAGAGACAGACTGTTCCTTCTGGAGGGCAGGGCTAAGCCCCGGGCTGCCCAGAGCCTGGCTCTCCCTTCTGTTGCCTGCTGAGACAAGCCGAGTCTTGTCAGGCTGCTCTGGGCATGTCTGCTTTGACCCAGGTGGAGTGGCCTCTTTTGCCTTGTCCATCTGGAAAATGTGGGATTCTTGGAGGGACGACAGAGGCCAGTTAGCACAGGAGGTTAGGGGACCTTGTCCTCAGAAGTGCAGGGCCCACATGGTGGATCCCACCATACCAGAACCACATCTGGTCTTCCAGAAGGAGAAGGTGTGAATGTTCAGGGGCTGGGGGCGGGCGTCTGGTGGAGGGGAGGCTGGGGTGGCTGTGGGCAACATCATTTTTGGGTAGTCTCTTCCAGCACAAGTCCTCTGGGGCTATTGCTTGCCCCCATGAGTCTTGGTGCCTGGAGTGACCTCAATGTCTGGGGGTACCTCTCTCACCAACAGCGTCCACTGCGGGCATCTAGTGACTTGATAAAGCCAAGGGTTTGCTGTCAGCTGGGAGAGGCCTTGTGCCCACTTGCCAGCTCCTTCCTCAGGGCTTGCGCTCAGTGTGGAGCTGCCCTCAGAATTTCTTTCCAGGGAGGTGCGGGTCACAGCAGCCCAGGAATCCTGGACTGTGTCCCCTACTGGCCACTGGGTCTTCCAGGACTGGCTCTAGAGGCTTCTGGTCATCTGCTTCTGATGTTCTCTTTGCTGGTTGTTCTCTGGCTGAGTGGCCCTGGCTGAAAGGCCAACCCTCTCTGTGCTTCAGTTTTCTCACCAGGAAATCAGAAAGCTCAGGTGGGATGAGCGTTACAGAGAGCCTATCTGTCCCATGATGTGGCCGGTGCTGTGCCTGACATGTCCTACCCCGAGGGTCTCGTGTCCAGGAAAGCCTGGATCAGTAGGATGGCATCTCAGGGGACAGTGGCGGGAATGGGATTGTGGGGCTGTCCTGGAATCCTGGCAGAGCTCGTGGGTCCTCTCCTTTGGGCCCAAGCTCGAGCTCTGAGTACTCTCTTTCCCCCAGTTCCTGGGAAGCCACTGGGCAGTGCACAGACCTCTACAGAGACCCTCTGCTCTCCCAGGCCGCCAAGCATGGGGAGGGGGCTGGAAGCCGATCACATTCATTTCCGCTTTTTGCTTTCCCAGCTGATGAGCCACTTTCAGGGTGCCCTTATCAAGCCATCAAGCCTGCATTCTTGCAATCAAGAGAGAGAGCCGCTTTATGACCGCATGATATTGGAGGCAAAGAATGGTAACAAAGGCTCTTATCTTGTAGCAAGCCACAGAAACACCTCCTAGTAAAAGAAGCAATGACTCTGGTGGCTTCTGCATCCCTACTGGGTGTCAGACAGTGCAAATGGCTCTTCACACACTGAGACCCTTCTTGGAACATGCACAACAGCTCTGGGAGGTGGTGCCATCATCTTCATCTGACAGAGGCCCAGAGAGGGCCAGCACTGTCCAAGGACCCACAGCATGTATGTGGCAGGGCCCAGATTCAGACCCCGGCCAGGGGACCCCAGCACTGGGGTCCAGCCCCTCTCCCTACAGTGTGGGTATGAGTTGTATAACGTCCTGTCCCAGGAATGAGCACACAACCTTGATTAAGCTAATAGCTGACTTGGCTTTGATCTGATGTATTTTGATCATATTATTTTAATGTTAGGAGCCTCTAAATAACCATCATTTCAACAGTGCCCCAATTAGCAGGCCATTCATAACGGATTAGACATTGACTGGCATTGGGCCTCTCCATTAGTGCCTGGACGAGGCTTCCAGACTTAATCACCCGCCCTGTCCTCGAGGCTGGTGGCCTGAGGAGCTTGCATGGTGCTGCGGGTGGCCGAGGGGCGGGACAACCAGCCCCACCTCTGCAGGGAGGGCCGTCATCAGCAGGGGTGAGGTCCCTCTCTTTCTTAACTACTCTTTCTTGGGATCCTGGGCAGGACTTGGGTGGGGATATTGATGGGTGTGCCCAAGGAGAGTGGCAGGAAACTGATACCTGTTTAACTTCTTTCTTGTGTACTGCAGGGGCTGGGATTTGCTATTCATGTTTTTTTTTTTTTTAATTTATTTTTTATTTATTTTCAGCATAACAGAATTCATTATTTTTGCACCACACGCAGTGCTCCATGCAATCCGTGCCCTCTATAATACCCACCACCTGATACCCCGACCTCCCACCCCCCACCCCTGCAAACCCCTCAGATTGTTTTTCAGAGTCCATAGTCTCTCATGCTTCACCTCCCCTTCCAATTTCCCTCAACTCCCTTCTCCTCTCTAACTCCCCTTGTCCTCCATGCTATTTTGTTATGCATGTTTTAAGTCAGTGCTGCCAGAACTCTGCTGGGGAGAGATTCTTATACTCATTTAATAGGAAATGGGGCTCAGGAAGGAAACCTGCCTGTAGCCACAGCCTGCTGACCGGAGGACCCTTAACCAGACCTGTGGTTAGATTATAGGGTGTCTTCCACTGCCCTGGTGAGCCCAGGTCCAGCCAAGAGGTTGGTGTCCCTGGATACCAGCAAGATGGGGCAAGATGACCAGTCAGGCAGTTGTTCCTTGAGCATGTTCCTGCTGCCCGGCCCCTGTCTTTGTCCCACGGCACCCCTCTCTCATGCTGGTCTAAATCCTCTTTCTTCAAGGCCCTGACGTCACCCTTCTCTGAGCTCAAGGAGCGTCATCTCTCCTTCCTCATGGGCTGGATTGTGCGGTCTGTCTTCTTGGTGGGTCCAAACCCCTCAAAGGCGGGGCTTGATGTTCTCTTGCTCTTTACTCTCCTCTAGTACGCAGTGCAGGGCTTTGCACATAGTGAGGGGAGTAGGTACTGAGTGTATGTATGAAACACGCAGGAAGGAAGGAACCAGTCTGCAGGGAGCAGTGGGATGCATGCCCCAGGTGGGGAAACTGAGGCTCAGAGAGGTTCAGAGACTTCAGAACTGGTGTATAGGGAGCGGGTGCAGGTTTTGCCCCCAGAAGTCAGGTGGTGACCTGGGAGGGAGTTGGATGGGGTGGATGACAGCTGAAATGAGCACCATCATGGGTGTCCTGGGCTGGGTGTCTGGACAGCCTTGTATCCCTGTGATGTCAGGTCATTTTGTGTGATTACTTCTTAGAGTTAGAAATTTGGTGTATTGGGAATGAAGAGAGTAGGTACAAGAGAATAAGGAGGAATTCATTCAGCATCACAGCACCTTGCTTTTCTCCTGCCTTTTGGTGATTTCTCTTGCCGTTTCCCCAAGCATGCTTTTTGCCTAACTGCAGTCCTGGGGAGCATATCATTTTGTGTCCCGCGGTGGTCACTTAGCTGCTTCTCAGAAGTCTTTTTTATTTTTTTTATTTTTATTTTTTATTTTTTAAAGATTTTATTTATTTGAAAGAGATCACAAGTAGGCAGAGAGGCAGGCAGAGAGAGAGAGAGAGAAAGAGAGGAGGAAGCAGGCTCCCTGCTGAGCAGAGAGCCCGACGTGGGGCGTGATCCCCAGGACCCTGGGATCACGACCCAAGCCGAAGGCAGAGGCTTTAACCCACTGAGCCACCCAGGCACCCCTCAGAAGTCTTTTTTAAACTGGATTGTGTCTCAGTTCAGCCGGGTCCTTTATCGCTTGTTTTTTCCTCCCGGCCTGTTATCTGGAAAATGGACGTGAAGCCACCTGCTAAACACAGGTGTCATGAGAACAAAATACACAAAGTATTCAACAGTATTTGGCACGGAGAAAATTCTCACAAAATAGTCCCTCCTCCTTCATGGCTTCACTACTTACCCATCACCGGAAGATGATTTTCCTTTCCTCAAAGAATTATCTGTTCACGACTCAAAATTTTGGCAAAATAGAGAAAAGACGGAAAATCAGTTCAGGCCTCTTCTAAAATGCAGTCACTTTGAGCATTTTGCAATATTCTCTTCAGGTCTTTCTTTCATGTGTGTTATTTTATTTAATTGATACAATAAAATACATACAATTTTGTATTACTTTCACATAACTTTTTTATGACAAGCGCTTTCCCATGTTACTGTATTATTTTCATAAGTAATTTTAAAGGCTACGTATGCTTTCAACAAATGGAGCATTTTTCCTAACCACTCCCCTATTTGCATCTTTTTGATTGTGAGAGATATTTTGAGAGTATGGATCAATGTCCTCTGAGTGTTTGGGGCTCTTAAGCCATTCCTATACTTTGGATAGTGCCTAGAGTAGAATTATTGACCCGAGGGCGTGAAAATGTTAAGGCTTACTGTATTCTTGCACTGGTCTCTGCTGGGGAATGGATTGTGTGTAGGGAAGGATGGTGAGCAGGGCAGGCGTAGCCCATGGCCGCCTGGAGTTTGTGGTCCAGTATGGGAGACAGACAGTTACACCAGCCATGCATTGTGCCGGGATGGGGGAAGTACAGGGTGCAGGGGGAGCTTGAGATGGGAGGTCCTTAGCCAGACTGATGATGTGGAGTCTTGAGGAGTGAGTGTGAAGGTTCAAGACGCATTGGCGTCTCCTCCCCCCGCCCCTGCTTCCTTCCCCTTGGACTTGTTTCCCTGCTGCTGGTCTCCTTCTCTCAGCCTCGTCGGAGACGTTACATAAACCCAAAGGCCGTCCACCGCAACAAGCGCATTGTCAAAGTTGTTGAGAAGTCTGCCGTCTGCAGCAGATGGCCTGCTGACATTCACAGGCTGTGTTTTGAAGTTGCATCTGCTTTCCCACATTCCTCCGTCACATAAGCCTTATTAATAAATGTTTGCTTCCAAACTGGTGCAGTGGGTTGCGGTGTCGGGATGGGCATCTTTCTATTAATTGGTCTAATGTCCCCAAAAGATGCAAGTGTGTGGCTGAAAGGGGCGTCCCTTGCGGTTCCTTCGTGACTCGTGAAGATGAGCCGTGCCGTGCCGTGCCGCGGTCCTGGCCCAGGCTGCTGGCGCCTCCGTCCCTCCGGCTCTCCCTCTGCCTAGCAGCGTCTTCCTTTGTGATTATCAGCTTTTGAATAATCCTGGGCTTCTGGAAGCACCTGCTTCATCTGGGGTTTGACCCCGTATTTTATGATATAAATCAAGTGGACTTGGCCAGAAGACCTAGCATTTCTTTCTTTTTCTTTTCTTTTTTTGTTTTTTGCCTGCAACCTGAGTCCTCTGGGGTAAGTGTCTCCCTGACTTTCTAATGTAATTCATTCCCTTCAGCCCCAACCAGTTCGGTTCAGCCAATAACATGAAGCACACAGTATATTCATGGCCCATGTCTTGGCCTCCGAGATACACAGATCAACAAAATGTGTTCTTGGCTCTTAAAGGGCTCACAACCCGGGTGGGAAACAGAATGGCTAATGGAGCTGCTGTGACGGGTGTCTCAAAGCAGATGTGGGTTGGATTCTTGTCCTGCCATCCCTCCTTGAGTAGCCCACAGCAAATGATTTTGCCTTCTCCTGGCCTCCATTTACTCCTTTTACTCAGCTGCGGAATGGGTGTAAGAACATCTAGCTGGCAGGAGCCCTGAAAGTCTTAGTAGGACTCCGCATGTGAGAGCTGCTGGCCTTGCCCGGGGTGGTTCCCAGTCTCTGGAGGGAGGCAGCATTTCCTGGGGGTCCCCCTGGGCGCGAGCTGCTAGGCCTGGGCCCTGCGGATCAAAGTCAGTGCGGCTTTGTCTCCAGGCTGACCTCTCCCTCTCTCTCCCCTCTCTCCCCAGCCTGTGACCTCATGACCCAGGGGATTCTGGCCTTGGTCACGTCCACCGGCTGTGCGTCTGCCAACGCCCTGCAGTCCCTCACAGATGCAATGCACATCCCACACCTCTTTGTCCAGCGCAACCCTGGAGGGTCTCCGCGCACTGCCTGCCACCTGAACCCCAGCCCCGATGGGGAGGCCTACACGCTGGCCTCCAGACCGCCTGTGCGCCTCAACGACGTCATGCTCAGGCTGGTGACAGAGCTGCGCTGGCAGAAGTTTGTCATGTTCTATGACAGCGAGTATGGTGAGTTGGGGGCCGGCCGGGGTTTGCTCTGCGGCTCCTGGGAGGCACCTTGGGCTCTGGGAGATCCTCGAGCCAGGCCGCTGCTATGACAGCCAAGAGCTTCAGGGTGGGCTGGGTGTACATGGTGGTGGGTGGTCTGGGTGGAGTGGGTCTTGGGGTTGGTTCGGCCCAGCCTTGAGCTTGCAAATGGGGGGAGAGCTGCAAAAGCAGATCTGTAGACAGGCACGAATGTTGCCTAGCAACAACACCTTATCATGATAGCTAAAGTTTGAATCATCTTAGAGTTTTCAATAAAATATTAATAAACTGCTGGCAGGGATCCAAAGGGCTGCACGTAGGTAGCGGCGGAGGCTGGCCAGCACGGTCCTTTCAGAAGACCCCTCTTCAAAGACCGTCCCTCATGCTGGACAGTCACCTGACCCTCCCAGCTCCCTGGTCTCCCCTCAGTGTCAGGGTCTCAGGCGGGGGCAGAGGGCAGGGGTGGGGAACCTCCAGGGTCATGGGACCAGTCTGGGATCATGGGGGTATGGTTGGACACAGCTTTTCTGAAGACCTCCCAGAAGAAAAAAAATAAAATTTGTTGGTTAAAAATGCACAAAAAAAAATGGGCTTTGGAGAACTCGTTTTAGGTGTTCTTATGGCTGTCCTGTGAAAGGCCAGTCCTAGTCCCAAGATGAAATGGTTTCCATGTTGTGTGTTTTTATAAAAAAGACTTTTAATGTTGAGATAACTGAGATTCCTGTGCAGTTATGAGAAATGGTCCAGAGAGATCCCGCGCACACATCACCCAGGTTCGCGGTGGGCAGTATGTGGTGTAACTCACATGATACTACAAGGAGGACTTGACGTTGGTGCAATCCCGAGACCTTTCCACACTTCTCTGGTTTGCGGACACTTGAGTGTGCGTGTTCACATCTGTGCAGCTTTATCATGGGTACATTCTTGTGGCCGGAGTCGGGACACACGGCAGTGCCCTCAGCAGGATCCCTGTGCCCTCTTTACATAGCCACCGCCACTCCCATTACATGTCTTTAAAGGGTGGAGGGGTGCTGGTAAGGGTCGGCGGCCCAGTGGCTGGGGCCAGGGTGCCATGGGTGGGCCCTCAAAAGTCTTGCCTCGTCTCTTGGTGAAATCATTCCTTTGCCAAGAATGTAACTAGGAAGAGAAGCCAGCATATGTTTGCATTTGCCTAAATATTCTGCTGCTCTAAGACTGGAATGTTGTCCTCCGCTCTTGAGCAAATATGCTGTTTGGAGTCTTCCAGAAGGAATTGGAAGAGCAAACAGTCACTGGGCCGAAATGAAGATGAGGTGGTGATAGAGACAAGGGTGACCCGAGGCTCCAAGCACTTGAACTAGAGATTGGCCGGCACCTGGCCTCTCCTTCCCACCTGCATTCAATCCCTGGCGCTGTGCGGGGTGTGGTGGGGGGTGCTGGAGGAGCTCACAGGGCACCTCTCAGTGCCTCGGCCTTCTCTGAGAATCTCTTCTACCGATGTTTCAACCTGAGCATCCGGTGTGTTCTGTGGCTAGCCGGTGGACACCGCCGGGGCTGGGTGCTGTGGGACTGGGTCTGCATGCCCTCCGGCTCCCTTCTTCAGATGTCTTTGCTCTCCTTGCGCTGTGGTCCATAGAAGTTCTTCAAGCCTTGGTTCTCCCCAAGGCCTGGGAGGGGGGAACTCTAGCCACAGGAGGGCAGGTAGCAGCTCTGTGGCCTGCCCACCCTGCCTGGGCTCCTGTAATTCTTGTACCTGATGAATGACGCCTGATGGCACTTGCTCACACTATGTGTTTTTGTATTATTATACCCCTTACCCTAAGTCAGCTCGAGGATCAAGACCCTGAGGAGAGGAGCCCCGATCTTTATCTGTCTGAAGCTTCCCTTTTTTCCTGGGAGCTGCTCTCACAAACACACTTCTCCCCCCGCTCAGCCTGCTCTCAGCTTGTCCTGACCCATTCATGAGGGCTGATTGCTGCCGAGCACTGACTGTCACACCAGGCTACAAGCTCCAGGAGAGTGGGCCACTTACTGTTCACTGCTGTGTGCCTGCTGCTTAGCACCGTCCCTTGCACGGAGAAGGGCCCAAGAAGTTGTCACTGTGTGAATGAGTCCACTTATGAGGATATGGGGTTTTCAGACAATCTTCACATAAGACAAAGGAAGAATGGGAAGAAAGACAAGGCACCCGATAGTCTCACCTCTGAGGTCGGCGAGGTGGGCTAGGATGTTTCATTCTGCAGATATATTGCCCTGCCCCTTTCCTCTCCTCTCTGACCCAGAACCTCCAGTCAAACCAAAAGGTGTTCCCCCTTTTCTGACATGGATGCTTTGGCTACCTTTGGTGGGGTTGAGCTTAGTTCTCTCTCTCTCTCTCTTTCTTAAGGATTTTATTTATTTATTTGAGAAGGAGAGAGAGAGAGAGCATGAGAGAGTGAGCATGAGCAGGGGGAGGGGCAGAGGGAGAGTGGGAAGCAAGATCCCCACTGAGCAGGGAGTGTGAGGAGGGGTTCAATCCCAGGAACCCCCAGGAACATGACCGGAACTGAAAGCAGACACTTAATTGACTGAGAAACCCAGGTGCTCCTTGAAGTTAGTTTTCAACCAGCCTGGACTTTATCAGTGATTCCAAAAAGACATAGGGTGACTGATAGCTTTCCTCTAGCAGACAGGCAACTGGTAGGACCTCGAATGCTGTGTTGAGAGGGATGCCGAGGCTGTATTGGCTCAGCAACAGAAAATGCCATGGTTGCTCTGTGAAGTTTCCGTGTTACAGGGGAGGGGCTGGTGGCAGCCTGACGTGTTTGCTGATTCTGCTGTGGGTGCTGGGGGTTAATGGAATACCTGGGCACTGCTATACATTGGAGTGTCGCTGTCTTTGGTGCTGATCCGTTTGGCTTGAGGCTTTCTGGAGGCCAAAGCTCTTTCATCGGATTCTGTGCCAGACCTCCTATCTTTGTGGGCCCTGGACATCAGTTCCCTGATCTGACAGCCTGCAAGGCTAAGCTCCAAGCTAGTCTCTGTAGACTTTAACCACTTGGACTCCCACCACTTGTACTGGCTATGCTCCTCGTGCATGTCTGGTTTCTGGCCTGTTTTGCCCCCTGCCTTGTGTTAGGTGGGGCAAGGTGGTGGAAGGTCATGTGCTCTTTGCTGCGGTACATGCAGCCCCCCGAGGAGGGGGGTGGGTGTCTTCTCAGCATGGCTGGCATTGGCCTGTCTGAGAGCAGTGGGTAGACTCAGGCTGCTGAAATGCCCGAGACAAATGGTGCCTCCAGAACTCCTCAGGGCCCCTCCTCCACCCCACCTCTGCACCATGAGCTGCAGATGAGCCCAATTAAAAAGCAAATTGAGTGTAAAGACTGTTTTATTCCTTCCAAAGTCAAACAGAAGGGGTTTGGGGATATGATGACTTTTTTTTTTTTTTGATGCTGATCTACAAGTATCTTTACATATATTAAATGTATATTATATGTATATATATGTTAAAGCCATTCTGTGACTCTCTGAGGTGGGATTATTGTTGGCGTTTGACAGGTAAAGTACATGAGGCCCGGAGAGGTTCTTTTTGACCTGAATGCCCATGTGCTCTGCCAAGGCACCATCCTATTTCTGTAATCTGGGGCTTGCTATGCTCCAGCTTCTTCTCCCTGTCCCCAGCCAGGCAGAGTTGATGCCAAGAAGGAGGGAAGAGTGCTTTGGAATGGACTTGGCATCCCAAGGCTGGTGTGCTCAGGACGTGAGTGAATGTCACATGGGAAGTCCCTCCCTTGCTGGCGGAGTCCTGATTCTTCCCTGCTGGCCCTTCAGCTTCCTTCTCAACCCAGGAATGACCTGCCTTTGGTGGAACCTGAGGACTGGGCATTGGAGTCAGGAGTCGAGGGTCGAAGAAGCCGAATCACTGGGCCCCGAGACAGAACTTGGCAGAGGGGTGCGAGAGGAGTTTGCGTGTATACAGTTTACAAAATGTAAGATGTGCCATTTGGTAAAATTCCATCGAAATTACTTGTATGCTTGTTGTGACAGCAAAAGGGAAAATAGAAGAGAAGCTGACATTTGGGAGAGAAAAATCTGTAACATGAAAATACCAAAAGTTTGGATCGAACAGAACAGAGAACTTTCTGACGTGCCACTTCAAATTCTGGGATATTCATTTGTGTGTTGGGAGAGTTGGGTGCCAGAAGCTACAGCCACAATTTCTCCCTAGTGAGTACACTGGAATGAGGGCGGTAGTCAGGAAGGAATCTTAGAAATCACTGACTCATTCATTCAACAAATATTCAGAGTCCCCACCACGTACAATGACAACGTTTCTTTATTATAGATGAAGGAACAGGAAGTTGGCTAAGGCTGCCCAGGGCTGGGGTGTGAAGACGGGACCCCAGGACTCTTTTCTCCACTGTATCCCCCAGGGTGCAGTGGTTTGCCGTGGACTCCTGGGCCAGCCTGCAGGCCAGAGATGGGTCAGGATCTGCATGAGTAGCTATTATCTATGTGTGCTGGTTTTTAAACTATTAAAATAATTAAAAGTCAAACATGATAATAATGTAGATGTCAAATTAAAATAATGATAAGAAGATAAACTCCTGTGAACTCATACTAGTTTAAAGAGATACAAAGCAGCCCTGTGCGGCCCATTGTTCTTACCTCCTCCCGTACTGAGGGGATGTGACCATGATCCTGACGGCGTAGGATCCCAGTCCTTGCTCTCCTTGCTGGCTTGTCACTCAGGCACGTACCCTGCCAGACAGAGCACGCAGTTTGGCCTGTTAGTGAACCTTAAACATAGGGGGGTCACACTTCTGTGCACTTTCGTGACTGCTTCTTTCACTCAGAATTAGGTTTTTGAGATCCATGCATCTGATGCAGGGTGTGTTAGCAGTCATTTTTTATGATTGTGTAGCATCATCTGATTTATTATCTGTTTTAGTGTTATGGGTATTTGGGTTATTTCTAGGTTTTTGGTATTATAAATAATGCTCACTAGAACATTCTTGTATTTGTCTTCTGAGGTTTGTGTTCAAGACTTTTTTTTTTAACTTATGAACATTGTTTTAAGGTTTTTAAAAAATTTATTTACTTGACAGAGAAAGAGAGATCACAAGTAGGCAGAGAGGCAGGCAGAGAGAGAGAGGGGGAAGCAGGCTCCCTGCTGAGCAGAGAGCCCGATGCAGGGCTCCATCCCAGGACCCTGAGATCATGACCTGAGCGGAAGGTAGAGGCTTAACCCACTGAGCCACCCAGGTGCCCCTAAAACTTAGGAACATTTTAATTTCTTTTTTAAAGTTTAAAGTTCCTCAAATTTTCTTTTTCTTTCTTTCTTTCTTTCTTTCTCTCTCTCTCTCTCTCTCTCTCTCTTTTTTTCTTTCTTTCACGTTTTTGTTCTGATCACCTGGTGCTTCTCATGACAAGTGCGCTCCTTAATCCCCATCACCTACTTCACCCCTCCCCTCTCTCCTACCTCCTCTCCAGTAACCAGCAGTTTGTTCTCTCTAGTGAAAAGTATGTTTCTTGGGGCGCCTGGGTGGCTCAGTCGGTTGAGCATCTGCCTCCAGTGCAGGTCATGATCCCAGGGTTCTTGGATCAAGCCCCACGTAAGGCTAGGTGCTCAGCAGGGAGCCTACTTCTCCTTTTGGCTCTACCCCCCCTACCCTCCTGCTCATGCTCTCTCTCTCCATATCTCTCTGAAAAAAAAAAAAGTCTATTTCTTGGCTTGTCTCTTTCCTTTTTTCCCCTTTGCTCATTTGTTTTTTTTCTTAAATCCCACACATGAGTGAAATCCTGTGGTATTTGTCTTTCTCTGACTGACTTGTTTTACTTTGCATTATATTCTGTGGCTCCATCCATGTTGTTGCAAACAGCAAGATTTCATTTTTTTTATGGCTGAGTAATATTCCATTATATGTATATACTACATCTTTATCCATTCATCAATGGATGGATGTATGGGTTGCTTCCATATCTTGGCTATTGTAAATAATGCTGCATTGAACATAGAGTTGCATGTCTCCTTTTATTTATTTATTTATTTATTTTTAAAAGATTTTATTTATTTATTTGACAGAGAGAGATCACAGTAGGAGAGAGGAAGGGAAGAGATCACAGAGAGAGAGGAAGGGAAGCAGGCCCCCCGCCGAGCAGAGAGCCCGATGTGGGACTCGATCCCAGGACCCTGAGATCATGACCCGAGCTGAAGGCAGCGGCTTAACCCACTGAGCCACCCAGGCGCCCCACATGTATCCTTTTAAATTAGTGTTTTTATATTCTTTGGGTAAATACTCAGTTGTGTGACTACTAGGTCTGGGATAGTTGCTTTTTTTTTTTCTTTAAAAAGTGGAATCTGTACCCAGTGAACTCATGACTCCAAGATTAAGACCTGAGCTGAGATCAAGAGTCAGATGCCCAACCAACTGAGCCACCCAGGTGCCCTATGGTAGTTCGATTTTTAACTTTTTGAGGGTCTTCTGTCCTGTTTTCCACCGTGACTGCTCCAGTTCATATGTGCAAGAGTTTTTTGGGGGTCTATCCTGAGGAGCAGAATTGCTGGAGTATTTGGTCTGGCATGTTTCACTTTAGTAGGTTATTCAAGATTGTTTTCTAGAACATTTTTCCTATTTATACTGTCATCTGTAACATACTGCAACCTCACTAACACCTGGTAGTCTTTTCACTTTTAAGATTTTCATGTGAAGTGGTATCTTGCTATGATTTTTACATTTTCTTGATAGCAGATGAAGTTGAGTGCCTTTTTGTATCTTTATGGGGTATTTTTATTTTCTATGAAATACCTATTTACCATTTTAAATTTTTGCCCATTTCAAAATTGAGGCTTTTCTTTTTTTAAGTGTGCCTGATAGCTTTTTTCAGTCTGCCTTAATGCACAGACGTTCTATACTATATTGTTGTCAGATTTATTCATCTTTTATATGGTAGCTCTTTTTCATATCATTTAAGAAGTCCTTCCCCACACAAATGTCATATTCTCTGGCCCAAACTTCACTCTCTGTACTGAGGGCAGATGTTCCCCTACAGGCTGGGTATCCACAGCTAGGTCCTAGCACTGGACATGCACAGCTCCTGATGGTAGACCACCTCTCTCCCTAAAGCTGTGGCCTGACATTCCTCCCATGACTCTGCTATGGGCTTTGAGTCAGTCTTGTTCTTGGTGGGCATTCCATAGCCTGTGGCAAGGTAGTTAGGGAAAGCTTCCTGGAGGAGGTGACAAGGACCTGAATGAGGACTATTACAAGTTAGGAAAGCAAAGGGCAAGGGGGGAGGAGGGCAGGAGAGTGTCCCAGGCAGAGAAAAGAGTATGCCGGGAGGCCTGGGGGCAGTGGAGAAGAGAAAGATCATATGGTTGGATTATGGGGCCTGGCCAGGAGTGAGGCTGGATTGTAGGTCTGGCAGGCCTGAGAGGCTCACTGAGGAGCTGCCTATGTCCAGGCTCACTGGCTGCTTATAAAAGGGAAGGAGTACTGCACGGAGAGGAAATGGGATCTGACTGAGGATAAGCCCAAGGCCTGGAGTTCAGGCCAAAGGCAGAACTTGAACTTCCCAGGTGACTGAGGTGTCAGTGAGAAACAGCTCATGCCTTGTCAGTCCTTGCTCTGGGCTAACCATAGTGTCCCATGTCAGGGACAGCATCTCACAGCATCTCATGGTAGTTCTTCCCGGTGCGCTGGTACTATTCCTGTTTTACAGGCGTGGGAGCAGGCTCAGAGAGGTACAGAGGTTTCCTCTAGGTCAGATGGCCAAAGAATGGGGGCCGGCCAGGTCTGAGTTCCGAAGCTCATGACACAGCTCTGCTCACCCACTGCCTCTGGGTCCTCAAGGGGAACACTGCAGGTAGACTCTCTTCTTAATACCCAAAGATTTATTGTAGCATTGTTGGCAACAGCAGAAATGGCCAACAACCTAAATGCCCATCTTCAGCAAATTGGTTAATATATTATGATATATATATGTAATTTACAACCAGTTCTTTATGTACTCAGAGGGAGTAGTTCCAACACTTGGAACTGTTAGTTGACAAAAGCAAAGTTGAGAACCGGGATGTGGAGTGTTGCTCTGTGTCAAGGCAAGCTTGTGTGTGTGTGTGTGTGTGTGTGTTTGAGAACATACACAGTTGGTATAAGGAAATGCTGTTTTAGGGAGAGAAACACAATGACTCGGGACAAACACGGATGCATTTTTCACTGCATTAAAAAAAAAAAGACCTTTTGAGTTTTGTACCAAGTGCAAAAAATAAGGAAATAAAAAAGAAAGTGTGGGTTGCTCCCCCTGCCTCCTTCTTACAGCCCATGGTGACTTCTCAGAGCTTCTGGTCCCATCTCTGGAACTGGGATAGGAATTCATAAACTATACAAATAAGTACGCAGCAGAGGCCCTGGCCCACAGCGAGTGATCTGTGTGATCATAAGAAGTCTGGTGTGGGAACCGGGAGTGGTGGTAGTCAGCATTCCTCCCTGGTAGGACTGTGTGTGGGTCCACAAGAGGTTCAGCTGTCTGCTCCTCTACTCTGGCTCAGGATGACCTTGAGTGTAGTACTTCGGGGCCTAGATTTGGGGGCAGTCTGCCTGGGCTGGATCCTGGCTCTTCCTCTCTAGCTGTGTGACAGAGGGCATATCACTCTACCTTGTTGAGCAGTCCTCTCTTCGTGTGTCAAATGGGGATAAAATAATGATCCCTGCCTGATAGGGTCAGTGTGTGGATTAAATTTGCTGATACCTGCTAAGTGCTGGGTCAGACTTAATTCCTCAGGAACTGTAGCCAGCTCTGGCCCCATTGCTGCCTGTTGTCTCTTGGCCTCTGAGCTGGTGATCTCTGCTGTGGCTTGTTCTGAGACCTGGATCACATTTGGGTTCTGTTCTTGGTATGTGGGGATATGGAGTTTGGGGGTCAGCTGTCTCGCCTGCAGAGGACACTCACTGCGTGGTCCCAGGTGGCTCTTGTGAGTCATCACACCTCAGTCAGATGGCCTGACTGGTTCCCAAGGCAAACCTCCATCAGCCATTGGACCTTACCCCCGCGTCTTCCCGATGTGAAACTTCGCAGAAGACACAATCATTTGGACCAAATGCTATTTTAACGCTCCGCGCCAACAACGTCTTCTTTCCGGCCCCTGGCAAAGCAGGCCAGATGACTGAACTGCACTGGGGAGAATCTCATTAATAACACACATCGTATCATTATGGCATTAGCTTAAATCGAAGTAATAAATGCTTTTTCTAGATGAGATGAGTAAGTGAGTTTAATTGCTAGGAAACCTACCAAGAAGTTCGACAATAACTTTAGCAGGACGAGTGTTTGAGGTTTTGTTCTTCCATCTAATTACAAAGCAACTATACTTTGGGGCATGTTAATTGTAGCATTCCCTAGAAGATTAAAGTTCATTAACCCTGAGTTTCCCTCAGCCCTCCGCCAGATTCCGGAGTGCGGAGATGGGGAGGAGATGCCCGATACAGGCCTGGATAAGGGACGGGAAGGCAAGGCTGCACTGGCCCCCACATCTTTCCCCTTGTGCAGCTGGGGCCCGTCAGCTTGGCCACAGCAAGAACTCAGCAGATCTGTGCTTTCCTCTCCCACACATGCGACTGTGTCCCCTTGAAGACAGATAAGTCCCCATGGCCATCCCTCTCCAGCTGACCCTGATTCTCTGCTTTCCCTGAGCCCATTGTCCCCAGCATAAAAGAGGGAACAGGTTTTGTTGTTAAATACCAGGATTTCAGGGAGGGCACCATGTCATGTGGCCCCAATATCTGGGAAGGCCGTTGGCTCAGATTGGATCCCTCCCCGCTTCCTTAGTGAAATGAGATCCTGTGTCCTCTACTGGGTCTCAACAGAACCATCTCCTGCCCTTCTGTCAGGAAGAGCTTGCCTGTTTCCTATTAGGAGCCACGTCAAGAGAGTGCCTTCATTTCTTGGTAATGAACTATATTGAGGTGTAAGTGGCAGGCAATAAAATACACTCATCCGCTGTGTGCTCTTTGATGCTTTGACAGACGGGTGCCGCAGAGCCTGGCGGAGGTGCGGGACGCTGTCCAGGAAAGCAGCATCGGTTTTGAAAAAGAGAGAACTGTAGGTCACCTGTCCCTGGGCCGGGTCACTTTAGCCCTGGGGCCTGTGCGCAGCTTCCCTCTAGCTGCCTCTCTGTTCCTTAAAAGGGTTCATGGGGACCCAGAGGGTCCCTGTGGCTGACTGGGAGAGAGGGAGTGGGACAGGGAGGCATGGATGGCAGGGGAATGGCAGGGTGAGACCGGGAAGCCCTTTGGCAGCCGTGGCGGGCATTCGGGCCAAAGCCATCTCCAGCAGGGCTGAGAACCCTGACCATCTGCTCGCTGGCTGGAGAAGGCTTTGCATCCCTTGCTAAATGATGGCTCGCACCTCCTTGGGAAGTGGCATTGGTCGTTATGAACGCAGGCCTCCGTGTCAGGAAGAGCTAGGTTCAAGTCCCCGTTGCACTGCTTGCTGCATCCCAGGTGAGCCGTGTACTCTTTGGAGCTTTGGTTTTCCTGTCTCCAGGATGCACAGAGTAGCACCTCCCTCCCGGGCTGGTGGACGAGCCTGGCCTTAGGCACTCACTCAGCATACTATAGTGGGGCAAGGACCTTCTGCTTTAAAAGTTTTCTTTTTCCTTTGCAAGGGGGTCTCAACGGAGCCTATCCAGCTCTGAAGAAGTCCTTTTTGCTGGCCTGGGAAGTGGGTTTCTCTTGCCTGGTGCTCAGCACTGACCTGGCTGGGTGGAGGCCATGGCGGGGCTCTGTAGGAGGAAGGCCTGTGGGTCTTACATGGCTTGTGTCCAGAGAGGATCTCTGAGACAGGCTTCGGAACAGCCTTCCCCTTGGGGGTCTCAGGAGGCAGGAGGGTGCTGGGTGGAGCACCCTAAGGAATTCCCCTGTGAAGTGTCCTGAGGGAACCTCAGATGTCAATCCAAAGGTCCACTGTGGTCACCAGGGCTTTCCATTTTGTGCTGGAATAACAGCTACTGCCTTTACAGTGGCCTTCAGGCCTGCCCCCTGTCAGGGGCACTTGCTCTCCACACCCATTGATTCCCCTACCAGTTCCTTGCTACTATTCGAACATGCCAGGTACATCTGGCCTCAGGACCTTTGTGCTGGCTGTTTCCTCTGCTGGGACCCTCCTCCCACAGAAACATTAGATGTCTGCAGGCTGCTTCTTCACCTGCAGAGCCTGGCTTCAACCCCGTCTGCCTTCCCTCCCCCACTCTTTTGAAGATAGCACTCCTTTTCCTCTTGGTACCCCTTTCTCCTTCCTGCCTTATTTGTTTTCATTAAATTCACTGCCCCTTATTTATTTTTTTTGTGTGTTGTCTTTCCCCAGTGAGAATATGAGATCCACATAGGCAGGGATTTTGTCTGTTTTGTTGCCCGATGCTGCATACCCAGCATTTAGAATGGCACCTGGGACATAGTAGGTGTTCAATAAATATTCAATGAGTGAGCGAATGAAAGAAGCTGTATTTGGGGGGATTTCATTGCCCCTCTATTCTTCTAGGAAGCTTTTGTTTCTTTGAGTTTTATTTTTTAATTGACTTATCATTGATTCACAACATTGCATTCATTTCAGGTGTGAGACAGAGTGATTGGACAACTCTGTATGTTATACTGTGTTTGCCGGAGTGTCTCCTATCTGTCATGTACAACACTGTCAGAATTCTACTGGCTATATTCCCTGTGCTCCCCATGACTTACTCGTTCCATAACTGGAAGCCTGTATAAGATTCTAGTTACACCAGTGATCATCATTTCTACGGATTTCAGAGACGTACGAAGTCAAAGATCCCCTTTCCAGCAGCGAACCTGTGTGTGCAGCCCCCCGAGTTTCCGCCAGCACGTTCCTCCTTGGCGAGTGTGTAGAGAGAGCCTCTGTAACCAGCGCCCAGGGCCTGAGGAGAATTCAGACAGGCTCCATTCACGCCAGAGTTCTCCCTGCAGTTTCCCAGGAGGAGCGCGTGTTCGTATCACAGTGAAGGCAGGAGTGGCTGCGGTGGTTTTGGGGGTGAGCCTGCTGGAGGACTTGGCCATTCTTCCTGCCTCAGCCTTCTTCTCGCTTATCTCTGGGCACACTGACAAACCTTTTACGTCCTTAGTTTTCTCCCTTCGGTAGAGGGCATCATAAAGATGCTTACCTCAGAGGCTTCTGGGGAGGTTGGAATGAAATGCTGGATCTGAGGGATCGAGCTCCCTCTGGCCCTAGACCACTTCTCACTTTTCCTGCTCCTCCCTGGGACCCAGGACAGAGCAGGGTGTGCTGGCCTCTCTCGCGGCCTCCGCCTGGAGCAGAGATGAAGATGACATTGCGTTGTGCTGCCAGCTCTCCATTGTGGGCAGAAGCCTGGGAGTTTTGGTTCTGGTGGCAGATGCCGACCCCGTGTTTCCCACTGGAGGCTCTGGGGGTGGTGACAGGGCCACGCAGGACGAGAAACTAAGGGTCACGCCTGCCGTGCTGTTTCTTTGTGGATAGCAGGACATCTCCTCTCCAGGCCCATGTTTATCCAGTTCCTGGCTGGAAGTCACCTTCCAAGGGGCTGGATGGAGTGCCCGTGAGGGCCTCCATGCTACCCTAGACCCTTCTCCACGTGGGCCTGCGTGCTGTTGTTCGATTTTCGGTTTAATTGTTTCTGCTTGCCTTGTCTGCCCGCTTGCTTATTTGTTTGTTTATTTCCTGCTCACATGCAGAGCGGGTTTGCAGAGGCTTCTAATGAGGCCCCCAGATGCTGAGGTAGAGAAAGTGGCAGTTAGAAAGTCAAGGCAAGGCCACCGCGGCTGTGCTGGCTGGGAGGGTGGCAGGGACCACCGTAATCACATTCCGCTGGCAGCCCGGAGGGGAAGAAGCCACAGATTGTAGGATCCTCGAGTCCTAGAGAAGAAAGAAGCAGGGTGGCAGGCTCCTGGGAGGGACCAGGCTTCGGTGGCCCAGCGAAGAATTCCCCTGGAGGAACCTGATCTGTGCCATTGAGACCCTTGACGGGAATGGAGGAGGGCAGCTTGGGCTTCATGTTAAATAACACACATGTAGAGGCGGCTTTTGTTTGGCTGTCTCTCAGCAGAGCAACGCTTGCTGATGGTGGAGGGTGGCTCTCTCATGGCCTGGGGGAGTGGGGGGTCCCATTTTCAGAGGTGCAGGAGCGTCCAAAGAGCAGGAGTCAGACTGCCCATGGAGCTTCCTGTAGGCTGGCCTTGGAAGACATCAATGAACCTATGGCTGCCTGTTCTGGGGTTTCAAGTTACTTGGAGTGTGGCCTCCTGAATCCAGTCAGTCTGGTCCCATTGGACAGATGCCCATTGAAAGCCAGGTGCCGTGTGAGGCCCTGGGGAGCTGGAGGTGAGCGAGGCAGGTGTGGCCTTTGCCCCCTTGCCCTGAGCGGGAACAAGGCTCGTGATGGAGGCCAAGCTATGTGGGCGATTTGAATTTTAGGCAGTGAGATCTGCCTGCCTGACAGAGCCTGGGAGGACTTATGGAGTTCGAGTTAAGTCTGGGTGGAGTGAGCAGGGGTGAGGGTGGGTGGGCAGGTGTGGGACGTGGGCTGAGAGAAAGCAGAGGTGTTCTGGGTTGGCCTAAATTACACCTGGCTGGAGCCTCATCTCTGGGATCAGGGACGGCGACATGGAGAGCCCAGCCAGGTAGCGGAGGGGCTGCGAATCCCAAGGGTAGAGAGGAAACGTGGAGGGACAGACCGCTCTGCTTTCTTTTTCTTTGTGATTTTTTTCATTGCAATAGTTTATTATGTCAGTGATAATACCCATGAAAAAAATGCAAGCGACATAGACAGCAAGGGGAAAAATTATACGCACCCTCTTCTCCCTCTCCCCTCTCCCTGCCCTCCTCTCCAGAGGTAAGGAGAGGACTTTCCTGGACACGTCACACAGACGTGCAGACATTCACATTCACGTGCATGATTGTTTTCAAAAGCAGAAGCAGGATCATGCTTCCTGTATTATTTTGGACTGGGTTTTGTATTTGGGGTGCTTTGGGGCTTTCCGTCCATGGTGCCCCCCTTGGTTCTCCCTCGCTGTGCTCCTCGCGTTCTGCCAGGTGGATGGTTTATTGGTTTATTGTTCCGTTTCCTCATCTCGGTGGTTTCTCGAGACTGTGCACTTGCATGTGGCCCCGTGTCGAGCCTACAGCTTTGTGCGCGTGTCTGTGTATTTCTGTGGGATGGATTGCTAGAAAGCAGAGTTGCTGAGTTACAGGGGACTCTGCTTTCCAGTGAGGAAGCTAGAAGGATAGTGGTGAGGTGCCAGGTACCAAAATAAGGCAGGCAGGAAGAGAAGTGTTTTTGGAGGAGAACAGACCTTGTTCTGGTCCCTGGTTTTTTGATGGCTGGGAGAAAGATAGATTCTTGGCTGCCATCTTGCTGAGGAGAAATGTGATATTAGGCAGAAATTCAGGGACAAAATCCAAAGTCAGAGAACCAGAGGAACTGAAGCAGGGGCCCTTGGAGGTCAGCTGCAGCAATCCTGAGAAATAATTTGGGAATGGAGCCAGTGGGGGTGGGCAGTGGCCGGGGGGACAGTCCCTGTGGTGTGGCCTGTTCTGAAGGGATCACACCTGTCTGGTACTGACGAGTTCAGGCTGACATGTGCTCCATGGGGAGGGACCCCAAGCTCTAGGAGTAGTAGTAGAGGGGGCTGGGGCAGGGTTATGTGAGCTGAGGGGTCCATCCCCCTCTTAGTGGCCCCTGTCAGGAGAGATGGTACAGGAATCAGGAGCTGTCTGGCTGTCAGAGCTGGTCTGGGCTAGAAGGGGCTGCTCCCCTCTCCCAGGGTCCTCCAGGGCACTGTGGCAGGAAGGGTCCTTGTCTCTAATCTACCTCAGATGGGGGCAAGCCTTTGGGTGACAAGTCATTGTTAACCAAGGTGCTCCCCACCCCCAGCCTTCCACCACTAGGTCTCTACTTCATCTCTCAGCACTGAGAACTTCCCAATTTGCCTTTTTTCCCCCCATTTTTAAAATCATGGTAAAACATGCACAATATAAAAGTTACACTATAGCCATTTTAAAAGATTTTTATTTATTTATTTATTTGACAGAGAGAAAGCGGGCATTAGCCAGGTGAGTGGTGGGCAGAGGGAGAGGGAGAAGCAGGCTTTCTATTGAGGGGGGACCCTGATGTGCGATCCCAGGATCCTGGGATCATGACCTGAACTGAACCGACTGCATCACCCAGGCGCCCCTACATGGTAGCCATTTATAAGTGTGTAGTTCAGTGGCGTTTAGTCCATTCCCAGCATTGGGCAGCATCAATCACCCTGTCCATTGCCACGCTCTTTTCATCTTGTAGAACACTAGCTCCCGCCCCCAGCCCCAGTCCACCACCCCTGTTTCCCGGTTGGTGATTGCTCTGGGGCCGTCACACAGGTGGGATCGAGCAGTATTTATGGTCCTGGGATTGGCATATCTTACAACACAGTGTCCTCAGGCTTCCTCCGTGTCATAGTGGGTGCCAGGGTTTCCTGCCTTTTTAAGGCTATGCAAGGTTCCATTGTGTGTATACACTATTTCCCATTTGTCCGTTCCTCCGTCAGTGGACATTTGGGTTGTTTCCACATTCATCTACATTGCTTTTGGAGGGTGTTAAAGAGAAAGGGGTCTCTTGGGAGCCTGTGTGTGTGCGTGTGTGCATGTGTGTGTGTGCCTGCATTTGTGTGTTATCCATTTTGGAGGACTCCATTCATCCCTCCCTCTGCCACCAAAGTCACTGAGTTTACAGTTTTCTCTGCCTAGAGCCAGATAGTGGCTCCCTGCTCTCTTCAAGGGTCAAGTTCAGATCCCTTCAGGAGGCCCCTGGGGCCTTCAGGGTCTGTCCCTCACCTCCTTGCTTTGTCATTCCCTCGAGACTCCTTGTGTCCAGGTTACACAGGACGTATTAGGTCAGGGAGACACAGCCGACTCAGCCTTCCTCAGATGAGGGTGTTTAACATGGGAAATCACCTGACAGGTGTCGTCAGGGGTGAAGTGGAAACATTCCAGACTAACAACCATAGGAAGGTACCGGGATGCCCAGGGCTAAGGGATAAATGGGAGAGATGGTTCTGGAGGCAGGACTGCCCGGTGGGAGTGGGGACCTACCCTGGGAGGCTGGAGCATGGAGGAGGCACTGAGCTAATGCTTATTGTAGAAATGGGTTAGATGTAACAGAAATAAAAGAATCAGAGATCTGGAGACCTGGAGGCATGCACACACACACATGCACACACGGATGCACACACATGCACACACATAAACACGCATGGACACACACATGCATCTCAGGTGCCTGGGGCAATTAGAGTCAGAGGCACAGGTGAATCTCACTCTCAGTCACTGAGAAAGATCAATAAATTTGCCTCCTTCCACATGGGCACAAAGTGTCCTTGGAGGGCACAGGGCAGCTCAAGGTCACATTCTCCCTCTGGACTTCCGACTATCCTGGCCTGCTCGGGAGCGGAGATTGAAGTGTGTGTGAGGGTCCATTCGGACCTGCGGGACAGGGCTGGTATGCCAGGGGCAGCCTAGTACCGGGGATAAGGACTGCAGGAGAGGCTTTCCTGCTGAAGGGTCCACCTTGGACCTCTTCAGAACTGCAGCGAACTGCCACTGTGGTCACAAGACCGGGCCACAAAGCCAGGCTGTGGCCATGGATGCTGGCCAGGCCTCTCTTGACACAGCTAGGCTTCTTGGACCCCCATGTGTGTTGTGGGGAGGCATGCGTGGTGCCCTGAAACCTGTGTGCATGGGCTACCTCTTGCCAGTGACAGCACTTTGGTAGCAGAAGTTGGCCAAGTGTGAGTGTTTACACCATGGAGATCAGCACGTGCTACACACATTGGGATTTTGTTCTGGAAAGCCAGCGTAGTACCACACCACATGTCCCACTCCCCAGTATTTATTATCTGCTTTGGTGGGGACAAGAAGGTGACCAGAAATTATGAAGAGCCTAGTTTATGCTATAAGAAGATAGGCGGCATAGGGCCTGAATCACGAGGAGGCTTCCTGTGGGACCCTTGCTGGACCCTGACAGCGAGGGGGGATCTGGGTAGATGGAGACAAGGGTGCTCCAGGAGGGGAATGGTCTGAGTATAGACAAGCATCAACTGTCTGAATCTGGAAGTTGTGGGAGACAAAGTTAGATAGGCTTACAGATAAACAGGATGGGCCTGGAAAGCTAGAAGTTTGGTCTTTATCTTGTAGGGCAGGGGTTCTTAGTGGACCATTAGCTTATGCATGGAGACAGTTTGGGGAGGAGTGCTAGTGGTGGGGGCCGAGGATACTGCTAAACATCCTAGGATGTTTAGCATCCTAGGATAGCCCCTGACAACAAAGAACTTTCTGGCACAACAAAACTACTTTCTGGCAGTAGTGCTGAAGTGAGGAAACCCTGCTATTGGAGCTAATGCAGGTTCATGGTCAGAGGTGTATACAGTCATAATTTTAGTGCACTGTGTGTGAGAGAGAGAGAGAGGGAGAAAGAAAGGAATTGGAAGCAGATTGGTTAAGGAGGGGGAGGGGGCCATCAGATGCTCCCTGAGGGACTGACTGCCAGCTTGGAAGGGCAGTGATTCACTCATGCCAAAGGAAAGAGGGAAAGAGAGAAAGAGAGAGAGAGAGAGAGAGAGAGAGAGAGAGAGAAAGAAATCAGTGCCCAGCCTGCTGAGGTCCCAAGTGGGGGGCCTCACTGCCAGTACTCTTGTCCCCCCGAGGTCCCTTCTCTCTCCCTCCCCACAGCTGAGGCCGTGTCTGGGTCTGGCTCAGCTCTCTGGGGCCTGGAAGGTGACCTCAGCTGCAAGCTCTCCCCTCACCCCAAGCACCAAAGCATGAGCTCTCAGTGGCTCCTAGAGGTAAACAGTTTTCTCTGGTAAAGAGAAGACGTATTTTCTGATTTTTGTAAAAGCATAAACAACACTGGCGCGTATAAAATAAAAACCAAATTTTTCTTTCGAATACCCTCCCATGGTACTCTGTTCCCTTCCTGCCCAGGGGGCCCCACCAGTATTTTCTTGAGGTATCTCTGGGTGCGACAGCCCCAGTTTTCTCTGTCCTGTTTGTGTGTTGGGAGGATGGGTACCGCACACGTTCCCTCTAATATTCATTTTGTCACGTGTGTCACGTTGAGTGTATATGTGTCACTCATCAGTGCTCTTTGAGGATCTGTCCTCCTATGGCCGCCTGCGAAGGATGGAAAGGGCAGGGCAGGGCAAAAGCCTAGAGACCCTGGTTTCCATGTAGGCCTGCCATCACCAACCATTGAGCTATGGGCAGAACTCTTCTTCTTCTTCTTCTTTTTAAAAAAATATTTTATTAGTTTTTAATTTTTTTTTTATTTTTTAAGGATTTTGTTTATTTATTTGACATACAGAGATCACAAGTAGGCAGAGAGGCAGGCAGAGAGAGAAGAAGGGAAGAAGGGTCCCTGCTGAGCAGAGAGCCTGATGTGGGGCTCGATCCCAGGACCCTGAGATCATGACCTGAGCTGAAGGCAGAGTCTTAACCTACTGAACTATCCAGGTGCCCGGGAACTCTTCTTTTGAGACTCATTTCCCTGGCACTAGTAGGACTGAGGGTGCTTCCTGGGCCTCTGACATCTCTACTTTTATGTCTTATGTAGCAGCCGCAAAGGAGAAGCTCTTAGAAGTGGGTGGTGGGCACTTTTGGAATTAATTTAGCCATGAAGCTGCCATATGGAAATGAACCAATAATGGCCAATTCCTGGTGCAAGTCAGCTCCAGGCTCAGCTCAGCCTGAGCAGACGGCATGTTTCCTGCGAATAAATACCTCTCCTAGAACTAGGGCAGCCCCGAGTGGCTCCAGAGCTTCTCTGCACCTGTGCAGCTGCCAAGAACATCACCTGTTCTGCCTGGGGCTCCCCCGTCCGCTGGCTACTCCCAGGGACCTCACATTTCCTGGCCTACTTCAGTGCTGGGCTCCTGGGATATATTTGTTAAATCTCACAAAACCCTGGGAGGATAGTATAATTAGCAGTGTTGGATGGTGGTTTAGCACTCAGGGCTCTCATGCAGCCTGTCTGAGTCCATTCTCTGTAGTGCACATGAACTAGGGTAAGGTATTCAATCCACGTCTCAGATTTTGCCAGTGATAAAATTGAGTCTCAGGAAGGTTAAGTAACTTGTCTGAGGTTATAGATCCAGATCATATTTTTCCTACTACAACCCACATGGATCTGTGTTCTCGGAGGATTTGTTAGTTGAGGGTTCAAATGTTAAGGTTAAGTTGGAAGGGGCCTGGGGATGCCATTTCTTGGTTATCCTCTGGGATGCCCACTAAGCTCCCTGGTGTCTTGGAAAAGCCATCTCTGCATTTCTGGTTGTACCTCTGAAGTTAATCCAAAGGAACAGGTGGTTCTGCTTGGGAGTTAGTCTCTGCAATCTGTGAATGAATCTGTCGGATCTGCTGGACTTTGTGGCTGCATCAATTTCTGTATCTTTGGCTTGGGGTACTTCTATGCCTGTAGGTGTCACGCAAGGAAGTGATGGGGATGATTGCTTGTGATAGGAAGGGAAGAAGTACATATTGAACACGTACTGTGCTAGGATTAGGTTTAAAATTTGATCTTGGATATCAAATCTGATCTCAGAGAATTGTCATAACAGCTTTGAAAGGTAGGTACAGTGGTCCCCTTTTCCAGTTGAGAAAACTGAGGTGCAGATAGTTATTTAACTAGACCGAGGTCATGCAACCAGAAGTCACAAAAACCGATGGCTATTTGGCTTCAAGTTCCTTTGCCTCTTAGAAAGGCAGAAAGGTCTCAGTCAGTTATCTCACTTTCCACCTAAGAAGCTAGAAATTAGGAGAGCAAATGAAATTTGAAATGAGTAGAAGAAAAAAAGAAGATCAAAGTGGAAAGCAAAGATATAGAAAATAGAAAAACAATAGAGAAAAATAAATGAAACCAAATGCTGGTTCTTTGTGAAAATAAAATGGATAAAAGTCTAGACAGACAGATCAAGAAAATAAAAAAAAGAAAGAAAACACAAATTATCAGCATTAGGAATGAGAAAAGTGACATTACTACAGATTCTACAGGCATTAAAAGAATATCAAGAGAATATTGTGAAAAACTTCATGCCAACAGATTTGACAAACAAGATGAAATGAACAAATTTCTTAAAAGACACAAACTACTAAAGCACCTGTAAGAATAGGAAATTTGAACAGCCCTGTATCTGATAAAGAAATCAAATATGTAGTTAAAAACCTCTGAGAAAGAAAACTCTAGAGCAAGATGGTTTCACTGTTGAATTCTGCTATATATTTGAGAAGTAAGTATTATCAATTTTATATGGTCTTCCAGAAAATTGAAGAGAAGGGAATGCTTCCCAACTCCTGCTATGAGATCAGTATTAGCCTAATACTAAAACAGATAACGTTACAAAACAAAAACAAACAAACAAACAAAAAACAAACTTAGCCAATATCCTTCATAAACACAGACCTGTAAAAATCCTCAGCAGAATATTATCAAGAGTTGGGACGCCTGGGTGGCTCAGTTGGTTGGGCAGCTGCCTTTGGCTCAGGTCATGATCCCAGCGTCCTGGGATCGAGTCCCACATCGGGCTCCTTGCTCTGCAGGGAGCCTGCTTCTCTCTCTGACTCTGCCTGCCACTCTGTATGCCTGTGCTCGCTCTTGCTCTCTCTCTCTGACAAATAAATAAATAAGATCTTTAAAAAAAAAAAAAAGAATATTATCAAGAGCATAGAAAAGGGATGATATATTATGACAAAGTGGGACTTACTCAGCCAATGATGCAAGCTTGCTTTAGCACTAAAAATTCAATGGATCTGATTCCCTGTGACTGTAGATTTTAAAAGAAAAATCACGTGATTATGTTTCAGAAAAAAAGCATTTCACAAAATCCAACATCTTGTTCTTAAACCCTCAGCAACCTAGGGACATAAGGGAATTTTACTACCTTATAAAGGGCATTTATGACTAACATTATACTTAATGGCCAAAGACTGAATACTTTCTCCTTAAGATCAGGAACAAGACGGAGATGTTCACTCTCATCACATCTATTCAACATTGTACCTGAGGTTTTAGCCAGTGGAATTAGGTAAAAAAAAAAAAAAAAAAGAAAAATCTAGATTAGGAAGGAAGCACTAAAACTTTTTATTTACTCATGACATGATCTCCTATGTGCAAAATTCAATATGATCTGTAAAAAAGCTATTGGAACTAAGTTTAGCAACATTGTGATGTAAAATCAATCAATAAAAATCAATTGTATCTATATACTAGCAATGGATAATTTCAGTCAAAATAAAAATCATACCATTTATTATAATAGCATAAAAATTGTGAAATCCTTAGGGATCAGTCTGACAAAAATCAGCAAGACCTGTACACTGAGAACTATGTGACACTACCAAAAGATACTGGAGGACCTAAATAAATGGAGAGATACATTGTGTTCATGGATTGGAAGACTCATTAGTATTAATGTATCAGTTCTTCTCAAATTGCTCTATGGATTCAGTGCATCCCTATGAAAATCCCAGCATGCTTTTTTTGTGGAGTAGAAATTGACAAACCGATTTTAATATTCATAGGGAGATGCAAAGTACCTAGAATAGCCAACACCACTTTGAAAAGGACTAACTCCATGACTTCAGAACATTAAAAAGCTACAGTAATGAAGACAGTGTGTTTCAGTTGTAAACATAGTTGGGTAGACAGACCCCTAGAACAGAACAGAGAACACAGAAATGGACTCCCGCATATCTAGATGATTGATTTTCAACAGAGGTACAAAGGTAACTCAATGGAAAAACTATATTTTGTTCAACAAATGGTGCTGGAACAAGCAAGTATCTACGTGCAAAGAAAGAAACTTCAATCCATACCGTGTACTATATATAAAAAAATACAAGTAAAAAAAATGGATCGCAGATGTGAAAAACCCGAAACTATAAAGCTTCTATGAGAAAGCACAGTAGAAAATTGTCATGGCCTTGGGTTAGGCACAGATTTCTTAGACACAACACCAAAAGCACAATCTGTAAAAGAAGGAAAAACTGATAAGCTGGATTTCAGGAAAATTAAGACCTCTTTAAGAATTAAGAGCTTTCTAAGACCTCTTTAAGAATTAATGTCTTTGAGGGGCACTGTGAAGAGAATAAAAAGACGAGCCACAGTCTGGGAGAAAATATTTACAAACCACATATCTGATGAAGGGATCACACATGGAATGTAAAAGAACTCTTAAAACTCTTAAAACTTAAAACACCACAATGAGGAATGGGCAAGATATTTGAATAGACAGTTTACAAAAGAAGATATATGGATGGCAAACAGGCCCATGGAAAGATGCTTCTTGGTGATTCGGGAAATGCCAATTAAAACTACAACTAAAAGCTACCATATCCCTATTAGTGTGATTCAAATTTAAAAAGGAGGATAATATCAACTGTTAGTGAGGTTCAGAGCAACTGGCATTCTTATATCTGCTGGTGGAAATATAAAATGGCACAGCCCCTTTGGAGCAAGGGTTTGGCAGCTTCTCAAACAGTTAGCCTACACCAACTGTATTAGCTGTTGTACTCATAGGTATTCACCCAAGGGAAATGCAAACATATGTCTACATAGACTTCTAGAGCAGCTTTGTTTGTAATAGCCCCACATGGAAAACAACGGAAAGGTCCATCAACAAGTGGCGGGCCACACATTTGGCACATCTGTAGGGTGGAAGTACTTGGCAATGAAATGGAGACACTTATTGGTAAAAGCAACAGCATGGAGGAATTTTCAGAATGACTAAATTAAGTGAAAGAAGGCATAAAAGAATACATACTGAATGATTCCATTTCTATTAAACTATAAAACATGCAGACTAACCCGTAGTGATGGAAGTAGATCAGGGGTTGCTTGGGGACAGGGTGGGTGCGAAGGATCAGTGAGGGGCACAAGGAAGCCTTGGGGGTCTTGACCCTGATTCACCGTCCTAGTTGGGGTGATACCTATGTCAGAAGTGTTTCAGCTGGTACACTGTTCTATTTGCAACTTACTGCATATCAATTACACTTCAATAAAGCTGTTAAACAAATTCCATTGCCCTTTCCAGATACCATGCTGCCTGTCACAGGGGTTCTGTCTTCATGCCAAAGAAACCACCATGTCCGAACTCATTCAAACAATCGCATGCCCTTATGGTTTCCCAAGATGTGTTAGTTTGATAATCCATCTGTATGACATCCACCACATAAGTGAGTCATGCTGGCTTGCTAGAATTCTGTCACACATGGGAGAGAAAGGGTGGAACAGTCAGGATTGTATCTGGGGCCCTGAATGCAGTGAGCGATCTCAGCTAATAGGCCTTGAAATGCACTACACAGGAAGCTAAGTGAATCACGATCTTCCAGGAGCTGACATCACGGTGTTTAATCTCAGTGTTATAATTTTATTCCTTTCTCAACTGTCCAAATTAGGGTTGATTAGTAAGCCTCTGGCCTGCTTGGAAGCTATCAGGTGGGGACAGATTAGTGTGTCGGTTATGGAACAGGCTGGGGGGAGCCGATCAGATGTACTCAGACAGGGCGGTAATTAGCATGCCCGAGACACTGGGCTGCCGTGCTGGCGCGGCCTTGGCTGGTTTCACTGTGGAGCAGTTTGTTCCTTTCCACAAAGAAATTCATTAGTGGAGATCAATGGTGAGCGATGTGGAACCCCCATCCCTGCCTTGCAATCCCGAGGCCCAGAGGCAGAGGTGTACAGGCGAGGCTCCGGGGGCCGTGGGCAGCCTCTGCATGGCTAGGCTTCTGGGAAGTGACTGCAGACCCTGGAATTTTGCATGCCCCAATGTCTCACCCCAGACCCAAGGGGGAGGGCTAGCCCTGGGTTCCAGGGCCCTCCGCTTCTTTGGAAGTCGATGTAGAATTGATGCCAGGGTCTAGTGCAAGGCCTGGGGAATGTTGAGGCGGCCAGGTCAAGTTCATAAGGAAGTCCACATCTTTTCTGTGGTTTGTCCCAGTTAATGGGAGCAAGGCCATAGCAGCTTCTAAGTGCCAAAGCACAAAGTTCTAGATCCATTTGTTCATCCAGCAAGTATTTATTATGTGCCTTCTGTATGCCTAGCTCTGTTTTAGGTCCTGGGGATTCAGAGAACGACTGAGTCAATGTTCCTGCCCTCATGGTGCTCATAGCCTAATGTAGGAGACAGAGAATAAGTAAGTAAGGAAGCAAGAAGTGACTAATAATACTGTTCTTACTAATGCACAAAATATATAGGACTTCCTCTCATTCCAAGTTTCTCTTCCTGGGTTCATAGCCTCCATGAGCTCCTTGAAATTGTATGGAAAAGTATGCCTATGTGTGTGTGTGTTCACGCATGTGCATTTTCTGCCTTTTCTTGGAGAAAAGTCCGTAGTTTTCTCCAAATGCTTCAAGTGTCCACATTCTAAAGAAGAGTAGGCTTGTTACTCTAATTCCCTAGTGCCCCTCCTATCCAGCGGCACAGGGGTCTTTCCCTCACCCTCTCCTGGACCCACCATGACTGTTTCCTTCTTGTCTTACCAAGTCGTCTCACTCCCAGAGAGACCTGCCTGCCTTTCTGCTAGTAGGGCTTTGAGTTGTTGCCTCCCTCCGTGGGTTCACATCCTCATACAAGGGAAGCCGCTTATCTGCCTTTCTGAGTAGCAGTGGCCAGGGCTCCACAGGCAGCTGGATGCGGGGCTCTTCAGCTCTGCCATCCCCAGCCTGGCTGCCCAGTGCTGGAAGGTGGTGGCTGCAGTGGGGGCCCTCATGTGCTGGTCATATGGGCAGGTGCAGATAGCTAAGTACATCAGTGGGGGTCAAAAGTAAGCTTCCTTTGGACTGAGGCTTGGGGCATAGGGAATGTGTCCTGCCCCTGTAACTCTGCTGGGAGATGATGGAAACTACAGGGACCATTCCAGGTATCCGGTAAGTCACTTGAGCCCCATTCTGGGTGTTGCCCATCAGCCCCTGGGGCCCCCTGCAGTTGCACTACCAAGGCCAGCCTCTCTCTCCCCTTCCTCTCCCCAGCCAGGCGGCCTGGGCAGAGTTGTGCTGGATGCAGACAGCCAGCTCTTTATTGCTGAACCTCTTGCCATTGCCTGGTGCACATTTCCCAGAGCTGTGGGGAGAATGTCCGTGGCCATGAGTTCATGACTTTTTTGTGGTGTTGGTACACATGACCTTGACGTACAAGGCTCCTGTCAGCCTCCCCTGGAAGCCTCCCCAAAGCGGCAAGTCCCCAAGTCCAGGGCACTTCTCACCGGTAGGTCACACCTGAATTTCTTTTGGCTTGAGGGTCCCAGGGAGCCATGGAATGTCTGTTGCCATCTGGTGTTTAGCATCTCAGGACATTTTTTCTAGAACAAAATGTTCAGAAGACCTGAGAGAAGATGAAGAGCGTTTTTATTTTTATTTTTATTTCTTTGTCAAAGCAGCGTGCTGGTGCTGGATGGAGCCTAGGATGTGTGGGTTCGCAGGTGCCCATGGGTACCTGGGGCATAGGAAGTGGGCCATGCTCAGAAACCTGTTCTGGGGCCGCCTGGGTGGTTCAGTGGGTTAAGCCGCTGCCTTCGGCTCAGGTTATGATCTCAGCGTCCTGGGATCAAGTCCCGCATCGGGCTCTCTGCTCGGCAGGGAGTCTGCTTCCTCCTCTCTCTCTCTCTGCCTGCCTCTCTGCCTACTTGTGATCTCTCTCTCTGTCAAATCAATCAATCAATCAATCAATCAATCTTTAAAAAAAAAAAAAGAAACCTGTTCTGGTCCAGTTCAGCAAAGGCTGGTCAGGAGCCCCCTGACATCAAGTCTGAGCATCAAAGATCATCCTGACCATGGCCTGTGTGCCTGAGGGAGCAAGCTCTGGGCCTAGCTGCCCTCCACATGGTTGGCATCCACTGAGGACCAGCCCCCCTGCCTGCCCTGGACCTCAGCACCACCCTGAATCTTCCAGGTTAGTCTGCTCGGAGCTCACCAGGTCCTTGTCAGGGCCTGTGGCCTCTGTGGTCTGGCCCCAGGTTCCCTAGGCCCCCCTCAGGGGGTGCTGCTGGCACCCCGGAGAGCACTTCTGGTGATTTCATCCCAGTCTCAGATGACTTGCACTGCCCAATTTCAAAGCCTGTCCTTGAGTGGTGGAGAAGACTCTGGTAGCTGCCTTGCCCCTGCCTGGAGCCCTGAAGGAGACGGGGTCTTTTCTGGAGTATGTGGGGGGACGCTCAGGAGTGGGTGCACATGGGTTTTCTCCTGTAAGGCTTCCTGCTGCCCATGCCTTTGTCCCAGCACAGCTTGGAGCAGGGAGCACATGGTGTTAATAATTTTGGTCCCTCAAGTGGTCCTTGCCCTTGTGACCCTAGGACAGGACTTCTGTGCTTAGCAGACCAGAGGTTCTCATTATGTTTGGGACATGGTCAATACGAAGCACTCTGAGGACAGCCTTTGGAAACTCAGAGTCACTTTCCCCACAGAGAGTAAGGCCAAGCCTGACCCCGGGTAGCTGTTTGATCATTTGGGGTCTCCATTCAGTGTATCAGTAAAACAGGAAAAGGGACATCTGCTCGTGGGATTGAGGAGAGAAATAATTGAGATGATCCCTCCAAGACCCCTCTCATGGTGCCAGCCCTCATGTTCTCTGGGTCTCCTTCCCGTGTGCGAGCTGGATTTTCCCTTTCACCGGCTTGATGGCGGGTCACTTCATGTTTGGTGCCCACCTGGGCACCCTTCCTTTGTCTAGCCCTGTTCTTGCTCTGTTTTGCCCCAGTGGGCCCCACACAGCTCTGCCTGTTTCAGGTTGATGGCGCTCCATTTTCTTAGGGATGCCTAGGTCTTGAAGAGTGGTGCTGATCCTTTGGGGAGTCTCTCTGGACCCAGAGCCTGGGACACTCCCTGCCCCTGTGCAGCAGAGGGATCTGGATGGGGCTGGATGAGGAAAGATGGGCTTCCTCGTGATCCCCTGGAGGTTTGTCTAGGGATGGTTGTGTGGTGACTTTTCACTGTCAGACTCTCCTGATTAACGTGGCTGTGATCCTAGCCAACATTTAGATGTGATTCACTGGTTTGGGCTGCGGGGTCATCTGCCGCTGTTGATGATGGGTGGGCCTGGGGCAGGGCAGGGTTTATGTGAGCTACGGCCCCGGGCTTTGTAAAGACGTTCCCATAGCCAGAGGGACACAGTCCCATGGCCAGTTGGAGCAGTGACCAGGGGACCCAAGGACAAAAAGGGGCTTTGGGGATCCACGAAATACCACCTGTTAAGACAGGTGAAATCCAAAATTATACTGTGGATCTCTACTTACAAATTATGTAACCTCAAGCAAGAGAGGGATACTTTCTGAACCAGTTTTCTCCCTTGAAAGCTAAGGACGGAAGGGCTTCCCCCTCGGGCTGTGGTAGAATCAGAGGAGGTAGCCTCAGTGGGGGTGGACTGCATATCCTCAGGGACCGCCTCAGTGAATCTGAATGGCTAAGTGTTCTGCTGGGTCCCTAGAGGGAGAAGGTTGGAGAGGGCGGGGTCAGTTTCCGGAGACTGGTAGGCTCCCAAGCTTGATCTGGTGAACCCTTGTGCTTTCCATTACTTTCTCTGGTCTGGCCAGGCTGGGACCCTGGACCGGCCTGAGGAGTGTAGGGCTGGAGTAGGACCTGAGGATGGACCAGACCCTGCAGCCTCTGCTTGCCCACCCAAAGTCAAGGCCCTCAGCTCAAAGTTGGAAGTGAAAATTCTTCCCGTCAGAAAATGTTTTGAGGCTTTCCTTGTCATGGCACTGAATTTTTAGGATCTCCACTCAGAATTAAGCTGGGATGCTGGGGAGAAAGTGTCTGCTGGAAGGAAGGTCCACTGGGGAGGGGAGAGAAAACAGTCTCTCGAAGTCAGAAAGGCCTAGAAAGGCCTGGCTGTGGTTCCCAGGCTCCGAAGGTGGAACGAGTGGCTGCTTCATTTAAGGGGCCCCTGGTCCACCTTGTAGAGAACATGGTTTTGAGGAACAAGCTGCATGTGGGTCACCTGGAGGCAGGCATGTGGGAGTGAGGTGTCTGATGGGTCTGTCTTCTGGGGCAGTTGCCCCAAACCCTTTGTGGGGCTTATCAGCTGCAGCCTCATGTCCCGTGGGCAGAATTCTCAGGCATGGATGGGCACCCCCTGGCTGGGCTCCCCAGGGGCCCTGCACCAATTTGCCAAAGCCAGGCCAGTGTGCCCTCAGAGCAAGTCACTGAATAACCAGTTTGGCGAATGCTTGAAGAGGTTTTGCCAAGTTTTTGCTTTCGCCTCCTTGTCTCTGGTTGGATGTAGTCCTCCTGCCCATCCCTCCCCTGCTGGTTTGTATGCAAGTGATGGGGATGGGAGGAGGGGCAAGATGAGGCTAAAATCCTCACTATTGCCCTTTGGGGATTTTGTGATTTGGCTTCTGGAGAGTTGGCCACTAAGAGAACTGGTCACATGACCTTGTCATGAGGGGAACTGACTTTGGGTGGGAAAAGATTTGGTTTTTGTTGAGTTGCCTTGATTTCTGAAATGAAACATCAGGAAAGTTTACAGGAAGGCAGAGGCCTCCTCCTTGAAAACCTTTACTCATCGTGCCCCTCAAGGCTGAGACACAGTCTTTTCCTGGAGGCAGCGCGTTTTGCATCAGGATGGACTAGCGTCCTCCCTATTTTTCTTCCTCTGTGTCTCCTCCATCTCTGTCTCTGTCTCTCCCCCTCTGTCTGTCTTTCTCTTTGACACACACACACACACACACACACACACACACACACTCCTCTGCTTCAAGCCACCAGAGAAGTAAGTTGGCTGCTGGGCCAGATTTTCCCATGGGATGGCTCAGAAACCAGCCGTAATTGGAGGAGTAGGGAAAAGAAAATGCACTATAACTGGTCTAAATAACCCTTCTCATTGCGTGTTTAAAACAAGTTCTTCAGGAGCAGACACAGCATTTTCCTTCCTTGGGCTTTTCTTACTGTTCTAGAAGATGGGCTCATCTTTCTCCCTGAAGGCTGGGTGGGGGACCGCGGAATGGCAGTATTTCCTGCTTATAGGCACAAACCACCAGACAGGGACACGATGGAGGCTCTGCCCTGTGTGCCTGGGACTGAACTCACTGTTTTGTTTCTCCTTCATATCTGGTCCCCTCCTGGCTTGGCAGGCGGCACCCCTGTCACCTGGGTGATATTCCTTCCTTTCTGTCATGGCACTCTGCTGGCTGGTCACCAGAACTTTCTGAGCATCCTTGAATATATCTTTTCTCCATCCCCATCCTTGCATACCCTCATCATTTCTTACCTAGATTAGTATGACAGTGACCTGTCAACAGTTCCTTGACTGGTATTTTCTCTCTCTGATCCACTCCTATGGCCGAGAGACTGGACTTGGGAAGATGAATCTGATTGGTCAGATCCAAGCCGGAAAAATCTTTGGTGGCTCTCTCTTGACTCAGGATCAAGTTTAGGTTTGCAGCATGACATGTAAGACCCTTCCTAACGTTCCCTTCCCTTCCTCCCCAGTATTGTCTCTCCATAGTCCCCATGTTTGCTGCTATTCTCTGTGGCACCCTGCTCCCTACTTATGCCTCCATCTTTTCCTGCTGCAGGGCCTTTTCGTATGCCCGTCTTTCTGCCTAGGAATCCCTTCCTTTCATTTTATAATCCAGTGAATTTAATAGGTTTTTCAAGACCCAGCACAGAGAACATCTTCTCTGTTGTTCTTGGTAATAGTAGATCTCCTCTCCCCTGTGCTTTTTCTGCTTTTCTTCTTTTGCCTTTTTCTCGACGATTACTATATTGCCTCTAACACTGCGCTATATTTAATTTGTTTCCATTTTCTACTGTCCTCTTACCCTTTCTTCCCAGCATGTGACGTTTGAAGGCAAGAACCTTGCTTTGTCTACCTCTGTATCCCCAGCATCTGGCCCAGGGCTTGGCACCTGTTGGTCCTCAAGAATGGTAGTTCTTTCTCCCTGAAGGTCCCATTCACAAATGTTTATCAAACACCCAGTATATGTCAGGCATGGCTCTAGGCACTGGGGATATGGTAATCTATGTGACCTCATAGAGCCTCCATTCTAGTGGGGAAATGTGGAGAGTAGATAAATAAACACATCATTGTGTCAGATGATGCCACCCAAACCCAGCCAATGAGGCGGAGAAAAAAGCAGCCAAGAAAGAAGGAGGAAAACTGGAGGAGAGACCAAGAAGGCATTTCAGGGGAGCGTGGGATGAGCACCATCCAAAGGTGCTCATCCAGCGACAGGTGGGTTGAAGAGGAAGAGGGGTGAATGTTGACTGTTGGATTTACAGCAGGGAGGTCCTTGACATCCTTGACAAGAGCTGTTGCAGGGGGTTGGTGGGGCCAAAGCTGATGGAAGTGGGTTCAAGAGAGAATGGGAAGACAGGAAGTGGGGCCAGCAGGTGTAGACACCTTTTATGGACATCTCCTTGTAAAGGGGAACAAAATCATGGAGGAATGGTGGTGTCAAGGGAGGTATGATTTTATAAAGACAGGAGACATGATGATGTGTCTGTGTTTTGAGCTAGTGCCTCTGTAAAGAGCATGCTGCATACGGGAGAGAAGGGACAGTTGGTTGTGTGATGCCCTTAAGTTGGCTGGAGGGGATGGGAGCTGGTACTCAAGATGTGTATGTCATAAGTGAGATGAGCCACGTCTGGCTTCTCCCAGCACCATTAACCAGCTGGCGCCAATGATCTCAGCACTGGAGAGATCTGTGGAGCTGTCCTTTCCCCACTGTCTCAGTGTCATGGTCACGACTGCCAGGACTCCCGGCATGAGCAGGTGCAGGGCGGAGCAGTGCTGGCTCCAGGGATAGGAAGCATAGCTCTGGTAATAGAGCATCAGAGCAGGCAAGGGGGTGGATGGGTGGCACCAGTGGTAGGTTTGACTGTGGTGTGCTTGAGAAGAAGTGGTGTGCCTGATATCCAAGAGGTGGTAGCATTTGGAGTGGGGTTCACAGATGTCCAGGCTGATGGGGGGACTAGCAGAGAGTAGTCCAGAGGCTGAGGCCGGGGTTACATTTGGGCTACTAGCTCCTGTTAAAGAAGGTTGAAAATAACTAGGGGACAAGTCGGAGCCAAGTTCAGGAGCTGGTTAGCAGTGTGTGTGCCAGGGTGGGAAGTAGGCAGAGCAAGACAGGATGGCAGTCCCATTATGGGAAGTGAGGACAATGTGGGGACCGGGCCAGAGCCCACTTCGCAGGGCTGTCGCACCAAATCTATGCCAGATCAGCCAGGGAAGGGAACCCACTGCTATTAGTTATGTGCCTCTCTCTTGGGTGGATTATTTGTGCATCCACCCGTTCATTCAACAAGGATTTATTGCACCTGGTCTGTTTTTCATTTAGGCAAAAATTATTGTACCCATTTTATAGCTCAGGTACTGAGGCTGAGCAGAATTACAGAATGCTCCTAAGGTCTTAGCTATTTTGTGGCAAAACACTCAGGTTCCTGCCATAATATGAAGCTGCATGCCAGGAAGACCTGACACTGGGGCCTACGTGGGCTGAGGGTCCTCGGATCCCCAGGTGGGCTGAGGGTCCTCGGATCCCCATAGGGTGGGTCCTGAGTCCTTTAGAGGTGTGTGTGCATGCGTAGGGATATCAGAAGGCTTTAGCCAGGGCAGAGGAGAGATGCAAAGGCTGAGAGCTAGGGAGGGCATGAGACAGTATCCCCATCTTGCACCTGCTCTTTGGTCACACAGGTAGCACCCAGGGCCTCACCTGGCAGCCTTGCTGCCTTTGCTGGGACCGTCAGAGCTTACGGGGCAGTTAGGGTGGGGGGGGGTTGGGTTTGTGCTCCGATAGCTGAAGCTCTTGGCTCTCTCTGAGGTTGCTTCTCTAGCATGACAGCTGGGGAAGTCTCTGATGTATGTGACGTAAGGCTGATCTTCAGGAAGTGTGTTTTGATCACCTACGCCATGGAAAATACTGTGCCAGAAACCTGACATTTTTTATCTGTTTTTTGTCCTCATGGCAAGATCATCCCCTGCTTTTATAGGTGAGAAAACTGAGGCACAGGAGACCTGAGCGACTGTCCAAGATCACACAGCTCACAAGAGGCAGTGCAGGTGTAGGAACAGGGTTTTCCTTACACTCCCAAATTTCCAGAACCTTGGTTGCTGACCATTAAGCCATTAGCTCTTATTAGGATGTCCTGGATTGAGTTGTCTAAAATCATTCATGTGTTCATTTGTGGGCAAAATGAAGACCATCCTTCAGTTCCAGACACTGTAGTGGGATGATGGCAGGTTGAAGGGGGAAGGAAAGGTCCAGAAGGGCCCCCTGGGATCTGAGGTGGAGAGGACAGGAGGCAGGGTGTGTGGGGGGGTGGGTGCTCTGGACAGGAATTGACTCAGGCATCCCCTCCTCCTGGGCCAGCATACTCAGTGTCCATCCCTAGGTCCTTCCAGCTTGTTTGCGCATGTGCATACATATGCAAGTGACTGTGTGGACGGCCACCAAGAAAGTATGGGTCCTCCCATCCATCTGTATCTATGAGTATATTGATTTGTCCATCTACATCCATCATTTCCTTATCTCTGTGTCTCCAGTGTTTGGCAGAAGAGGTGCTTAATCAGTGTTTGTTAGGCTGAGGTCCGTCTCCGTCTCCATGTCCGTTCCTGCTCGTGTGTTACATGTAACAATGGCGGTATGGCCACCACTGCCCCTGCCAGCAGCTCTGGTTTACCTTGGGCAGGTCCCCCATCCCCACACAGGGCATTTCAGACCCTTACCCTCTGGGGGGCTTCTCGAGTGTGCAGGATGGCTGAAGGATGGGTGGTCTGTGGGTGGTGAGCCAGTGGGGAGGGAAAGCCTGCCTTCGTGAGCTCCTCCAAATCTTTTCGTCTCTCTCCTGACCCCTCTTAATGCGAGTTTTGCCTGATCCTCTATTCCCTCTCCTTCCAATTTGCTTTTTTAGTTTCATTTGGCCTTTGCTTTTACTCTCCCCCAAGCTGGATCTATCTAGAATCTCAGAAGTGAGAAACGAAAAACTAGCCGTGAATCTTCTCAAATGTAGGGTGGCACTTTCTTTGAGGGTTTTTTTTTTTTTCCCCCCTGCTTTGGTGGAGTAGGGAAGTGAGGAAATGCTCCTTGGGAGTAAGGGAGTAAGCAAAGGGGGAGAGGAATACATAGGGAATAACCAGATCGAGATGCTGAGCCCTGTATCTGTGTCTGTCTCCGGATGTGTGTACTCTCTACCCACATACCCACATTCACATGTGCATCTTTAGGTAACCTCTCAAGACTCTCCAAGGCCCCGGGGAACACTGGTGTGCTTCTTTAGGAACGAAAGGAGACGGAGGGGGCAAAGTAGAGATGGGGGTGACCCGAGATCTGTACAGCAATTGGCTGTATGTCTTGGACTTTATCAGGCTCCTGATTTGAAAAAACTGTACAAACATCGCTTATGGGAAATGTGAATACTCAATTGAAAACCTACTTTTTCAGGCATATGCATGATGTTGTGTTTATAGATTTAAAAAACATCCCTTGTCTTTTAGAGAGATAATTGGAATGTTTGCCTGTGAAGGATATGGTGTTGGAGATCTTTTTCAAAATAATTTGGGAGGGGGGGAGAGTTATACATGATAGGACTTGACCCTGAGTGATAGGTACCTGGGGGTTCATTACACTTTCTTAGTGTTTGAAATTTTCTATAATATGCAGTAAACTAAGATCACATGATGACAGTTTTTCTCTAGTTTTGCAAAGAATATTGTTTGTTTTTTTGTTTAAGTTTTTATACCTTAACTTTTTTGGACTCTTAGGTGCTGTTATCACTTTCCTGCTAGAGAGGAGCAGATGGCAGTCCTGTTATTTTTTGCGGGAAAATGAATCATACCATGGGCTTAAATAGGTCAGCACTTATGGTGGGAGGCTTCAGCGGATTAAGTGTAGACTCTGGAGGCAGACTCTCTGCTCTGCACAGTGACCTTGGTCAGTAACTCCCCTCTGCAAGGGGGGGGTGATTATGATAGCAACTACTGTATACCCATATAATGGAATATTACTCAGCTACAAAAAGGACTAAAGTACTGAAGAATGCTATAATGTGGGTGAACCTTGAGTGCATTATATTAAGTGAACAAAGATAGTCATGAAAGACCACTTATTGTATCATTGTGTTTATACAAAATGTCCAAAATAGCAAAAATCTATGGAGATTGAAAGTGGAAATTGAAAGTTGTTAGGGGCTGGGGAGGAGGTGAGGGATATGAGGAGTATGTCAAGTCATTTCAGGCCACTATAAAAAAGTGTGGTAGACAGGATGGCTTACAAGCAGCAAACATTTCGTTCTCACAGTTCTGGAAGCTGGGGAGTCCAGGATCATGGTGCCAGCAGATTCAGTGTCTGGTGAAGGCCCTCATCTGAGTCGGAGACTACCAACTTCCCGTGATGTCCTCACAGGGTCGAGGGGGGTAGGGAGCTCTGTGTGGGGTCTGATCTCATAGGAGGGCTCCAGCCTTAAGACTTAAGGACCTCCCAATACTGATCTCACAGGAGGGTACCATCTTCATGACCTGAGCACCTCCCAAAGCCATCACATTAGGATTTCAACATATGAATTATGGGGGTGGGGTGGGGTACAAACATTCAGACCACAACAAGGAGTGTCTACCGATGGACCCGAGGTTTTTTTTTAAGGTGATGGGATGTTCTAAAATTAGTTTGTGGGGATGGCTGCATAACTTTTGAGTATAATTAAAAAAAATTGAGTTGTACACATATAATGCATGAGTTTTGTGGCATGTAAATTATATATCAATAAAGCTGTTTGAAAAAAAGCACCCATATCACAGAGTTAAGGCTAAAGTAACATGCTATGTGTAAAGTATTTAGAAGAGGGCCTGGCACATCATGGAGGTTTTCTAATTCTAAGTGCTTTACTGAAATTATCGTGTGTGTGTGGGGGCACGTTTTCCTCTAGGATTTCGTTTCTGAAGTGTTTAATATTTATCATGCTATGAGAACTCTGAAAGTCAGTGGTTCAGGTAGAATTACCATCTCAAGGTTTTAATGACCATCTTTTTCTGGTCTGGAATTAAAAGCCTTCTAAGCATCCCTAAAATAGATTATTCATATCCCTCCACAATTTTGGTCATTAAAAAAGATGTCTCTTTAAAGACGCTCGAAAACACTTTGGGCAGTGTCTGGGCAGTGTCTAGACACTTTTTTTGGTCTCGTCCCCCTTCCTACCTCTGTACTTAGGCTGTCCTGTGTTCCGTACCCTGGTTTTTCAGGTGGCAGAACTTAGGGGAACCTCTGATTCTTAGTACAGCTTTAGATTCTCACCTCCATTAACAGATAAAACGCTAATTAGTAGTTAATCTAATTGATTCACCATCCCCTAATTTATCTCTCTTCCTTCAATAATTCCTTAATTGACTAAACTGTGGTGAGAGACACAGAGACACCAGACCTGCAGAATTGGTCCCGATGAGGGGGTTTCCAGGTTCCAGGCTTGCCGACCAAAAACCCCTGGGCTCAGTGTGGAAGGTCTCAGCACCTTCTGCTGTCTCAGGTCCCTGCTCTGGTCATTCCTTGGATGTATGAGGCAAAGGGTACTATCCTGTTAGTTTAACCTTTGGCTGCCTTACCAGGGTTAAAGCCTGCTTCCCATCATGGTTGCATGTTGGAATCACTTGGGGAGATTTGAAAACACCCTGAGGCCTGAGTCCTGCCTCTGGGGGCTTTGGGGTCCCTGGTACATGGTACAGAGATTAGTAGAAGCTTCTGGGTGAGTCAGACATGCCGCAGTTTGAGAACCACCGCTTTCAAGGGAAGACATGCCAAATGGGAGGTCTGAAGGCAGGAAAATCAAGTGCACTTAATTAGTAGGGGGCGGAAGTACGGAGGGTAAACATTTCTCCTGACTTGTGTGTTGAGCGAAACCTGTGAGTAAACATGCCGTTTAAAACTGGCTTTCCACTGAAAATAGACGGAAGCCTGGGTCCAGTAATCCATTCAGCTTCCAGAACATGGACCAAAATAGCTTCCCTTCTGCTCTGACACATCCTCGGGCAGGACTCTGCCTCCTTTGTCAACCACACATGTCAGGGGCTTGTCCTCCCGCGCTCGGAGCATGTGCGCACGTGTGACAGTGGGAGGGCTTTGCGGGGCTTCGGGCCCTCTGCTGATTGCTTCTCTGGGGTTCGCCACCCCTGGGGGAGCAGAGGTATGTGTATCCTTTTGGAGCAGAGCAGCCGCAGGGGCGGAGAGCAGGTCCATTCCTTAAAGGACAGAGTGTGGCCTTCTCCTGGGGGAGGGACCTCAGGACCCAGGCCCTGTGCTGGGTCACTCTTCACTCTGGAGAGGAGGGCTGTTATAGTCCCCCTTTCCAGGGGTATAAGCCGAAGCTGGGAGGATGTGTCCAAGGCCTTATAGATAGTGGGTGCTGGAGCCCAGGGTAGAGCCACACCAGGGCGGGGGGGGGCTCTGGCTCAGGTAGCAGTGAGACAGGGTGAATGTTTCTGGCTGAGTCAGTGCAGAAGCCCCATCCTGGGGCACTGAGTGCTGGCTTGGATGTCATCGCCCCCTGGCTCTTTGATTCCCTTGAGTCCTAGGGGACTTCCTGTAAGAGGCGGGAACTTTGCTTTTCATTAAGGATGGTGGGAAAGGCGTGACCCCTGAGAGCCCCAGCAGTGCTTCCAGCCTGAAGGGTCGGGTGCCCGAGCGGGGTGCCTCCTCTGCTTCTCTCCTCCCCAGCCTGCTTTCGCTGACCTCACTGTTTCCAACAGCAAATCTCTGGGGGTATGGCATCTGCCGGCATATCCCCCGCAGGATGGGGGCGGGGGTTGACTCGAGAACGGGAACCTTTCCGCTGTGTGGGAGGGGATGTGTTCCAGAAATTCCTTCCTGGATCTCTGCTGAGAAACTTCTGGAGGAATTCTACATGTCTCTGACTTACTCGATCACCAGGCCTTACCGGTGGCTCTTCTGCATCCCTGTTTTCTTCTTGTTGGCTTCCCCACCACACCTCTGAAATAGAAACAGGCCCAAGCAGATGCGCTCCCGTGGGGCAGGGGTGTGCAGGGAGTGTCTCCCACCAGCTGGCTTCCCAACTCTGTGCTCAGTGATGTCATTTTGGTAGCTTGAATTGGATCATAGTAGAGGCACTTACACCAAGGAAGTTGGCAAACATGGCAAATCGAGGGCTTGTTATCTATCTATCGATCGAACTATCATCTATTTATTTACAGATCTATCACCTATCTTTTTATTGACTTTCAGAGAACCCACTGTTGTATCTTCACCAGCATGCCCCTGCCCCTGGGGTCGCAGAATAGCTAGACTGGCCCACGAGTGCTTGTGTCCCTGCGTGCCTGTTCAGGCTCTGTGTCAGTGCAGGACTGGGAACTTGGCTTTGTCAGAGCCGTGTTTCCAGAGGCCACGTGGCCCTTTGGGTCTGCTGTGACTGAACCCATGGATCTGACTCAGGCCCTTTAGGCAGTCAGGTCGAGCGCTTGTGGTGGGCTGGCCTGGATCGCTGCACCCAAGCCACCTCCCATGTTGGAGACCATGTCCCGCAGCCTCCCTGAGGTATCTAGGCATTCAGCAGCCCTGTGCAGCCAGGCACATTAGGGTGGGGATCTGGGGATCGTGAGCCTGTGCTCTCCCTCCCCCAGGGTACAGCTGAACTTACAAAACCCACTTCTTGCTTTGGGCTGTGGACTTGGGATCATGCTCCTCAGTCACTGCACTCTGATGTACACCTTGCCCAGGTCCCTCTGCCCCATCCCACAGGGCTGCGTGGATGGGCTTAGCAGAAGGTCCAACACTTCAGTAAGGCGTGTGTGTGTGTGTGTGTGTGCGCGCGCATGTGTGTAAGTCAGGCGAATGAGTACCTCTGCGTGTCAGTGTATATTCTGTCCACCCATTGGTGCTAGCCTGCCGCTCTCCCCTGGTTTGGCTGGGGCTGCCTCAGGGTTGGAGCATGTGAGAAAGGGTAGCTTCACAGGAAAAGGACTGGTAGTTGGCTGGGATCCTGCCATATTTGCAGGGCGGGGTCGGGGAGGGGGGATGTCTCAGCTGTTGCATGAACAGCAGGCTCTTAGGGTGCTGGCAATTCTCTTGGGACCAAAGGTGAGGTGTCTCACTCCCGGGCTCTGACACACCCTAGGGGAACACAGACTCCCACTGAGGCAGGGGCTGCCCAACTCTGTGTGATGGATGAAGTCAGGAACAACTTACTTTACCTAACCTGCATCGTCTCACTGGCTCTGCACGCCAGCCTGGTGAGGTACAGGTCATGGTGCCCATTTCTCAGAAGTGGAAACTGAGGCTCCGAGTGGTTCAGTTCCAGGTTCCACAGCCCATAAATGCTGGGGGAAAGATTTGGGCCTAAAGGCCCATGTTCTTTCTCCATAGTCAGCACACCGCCTGAGGCAGGGAGCCAAGGCCCACCCATGTGCAGGTTAATCTTGCCTGCTGGAGCCTCTTGTAGAATCTGGACCTCTTGGGCTGCACGCATGCCTATGAAGGATTTCAAACCATTGATGCCTATGTGTGCCTCTTCCAGGCAGCCTGCCATGACTGCTCCCTTCTTCTCTTTCCCACACTGTAGTCAGACAGCTCTTGACCCTGAACTGCATGCTGAGAAGCTGTGGGGTACACATGGCTTCTTATGCTCCTTCCTTCCCTGAGAACCCATGGTGGGCCTATTGGGGCATTTCCCTTTGGTCCCAGTGGTTCAGCCCTGAATCTCTCCTCCCCTGAAGACAGTGTCTTCGCTTTCACAGATGCACAGACAGGTTGCCCAGACTATATCTGGCCCAACCCATGCCCATTGCTCAGCCAGCCCTCTTCTGTGTCCCAAAGGCACAGGCTAAGGAATGGATTGGGGAGGGTTGACTCTTCTCTGGCTGTGAGGAGGACACGGTAGGAGAGCCTCAGTTTTCTCATCTGTAAAACCAGGACAGTGGTGTGGAGCCTGCCTTTAGTGAGGACTGCATAGGGGTAGTCCAGCCCCAGCTTGTTGGGCAGAACTGGAAAGATGCTTCAGAGAAACCCTCCTCCCTCCTGCCACCCCTGTGGCAGCTCCTCTCTCCCCACAGGTTCTGAGCTTGAGAACTCAGGACATCAGGTTGGGGGCATGGCGGAGGCTTCATCGGGAAGTGAGGAGATACTGGGTGTAGGGTACAGCCAACCCTGCCACAAACAATGTGGAAGTAGAGACTGCCCAAGACTTTGATTTGGCTGTGGGGACTGATGGAAACTGCATTCCGGTCACACATAGCCTTCTGGGGTTGAGAAAGCAAAGATAGCATATTTGTTCTCACCTAAACTCTAAATGTCACCCGAGGCACCTTCTGTGAGCTAGCCATTGGCCATCCTGGTTGCAGGCCCTGCTTTGACAGTTTTCAGCCACGGGACTGTGCTAAGGGACATATACTCTCTGAACCTCAGCGCGCTCATCTACAGAATGGGACACTCTCAGAGCTCATATAGAGTTCTTGGGAGAACTAAGTGAAAACCCGTATGTAAGGTGCTGGTAAAGTTGGCCTGAGGCTCAGTAAATGGTGCTACATGATGACAGGGACCTAAGCACAGCTGAGCACGATACATCTCCTGTGATGGAGGCCAGCCATGGGTCGAGGTTGGCTCAGGCAATAGTGAACCATGAAACGTTTTCTTGTGTCCTCAGCACCCTGGCGTTTCCCTGGGCTCTGATGTCCAGCCAGCATGACTCAGACCTCATCTGGGTGTGATGGGAGCCATGGTACTGCTCGGGATTTCTGGGGGTGTGAACAGGGAGGTGCGTCTCACCTCCTGAACCCCAGGGGCCTGCTTGGGGGCCACTTCCTGGGACTACCAGCCACTCACAGCCCCGCCTGCCTTGCGATGGAAACCACCTTGCTTCCTCCTCCAATGCACCCTTAGGACAAGGGGGTCTATGGGACAGACTCTCACTTGGTGTTTGAGAATAAGGGAAGGGATTCCACTCACGTTGCTCAACACTCATCCTATCTTTATCCCCAGACCAGCCCCATTCCCAACCTGAAACCTAACCCAAGTCTCCAAAGCATGTCTGTCTCTTTGTAAACTGTTCCAGCCCCAGATGCCTCCTCAGCCCCCAAGCTCCAGCAGGTGCTGACTATCTTAGCCCTCGCCTCTCAGGGTCTTGTCAGAGGCTCTGGGTCTCCAGCAAACAGCATCACCCTTCTGCCTCTTGGTCCTGCAGAGCCCAGAGCTCTGTTTTCCTTCTTCCTTGGTGTAGCCTGGGCCTGGTCCTTCATACAGAAATAGGGCTTCTCAGGCATTTCTTACACAAAGCTTGAGCATGAATTATACCACAATCTGCTCGTGTGACAGGGTCCCAGTGTTCCCTGCCCCCTCACCTTGTGCCCCCCACCCCCGGGGCATAATAGAGGAGAGCAGGAAATGTGCATTAGGAGCAAACCTCTGGGCCCACAGAATTGGTTTTCAGTGTGTTGGACACAGCCAGGGCTGGTGGAGAGCCTGAGCATCTGCTCTGTGGCCGTGTGTCCTGCCCGGAGCATAGTGTGCCTCTGGAAACAGAGTAGCCAGTTGAAGGCAGCCCCCCCACCATCTTTGGGCTCTTGGATTGCTGCTTGTTACCATTCACATGCTTCTGTCCAGTGTTCTTTGCTCTTTCTCTCTGGCTTTGCATCCCAGGTGTGCCTTCTGGTCTGAGACATGCTTCACCACTTCCTACGTGGCCTCCCCCTGCTGCTGATGTTCAGGGAGGAAGGCTGCACACCCACCTTCATCCTTTAGCCCTTGGGGCCCAAAGGGAGGGACCAAATCATGAGGAAGGGGGTTCTCTCAGGTCCTTGAGGTAACTGAGCTCACAGCCTTTGTTCTTGCTCTTCCATCTGCCTCAATGCTGTTCCTCCTGGTACCCCTCTCCCCCCCGTGCCCCCACCACCCTGCCTACCCCTCCTCCAAGCCTCAGCTTAAAGTCATTTCTTCCCTGATCCTCCTGACCCGCAGACTTGCTGTTGTGTGATTGTAATGTAAGTCTATGGTTGTGCCATTGTCGATCTAATGACACATCGGTCTCCTCCCCGTGTGGGGCGAGGGCAGGGTGTGCTTGTGTTGAGCCTGCTGCCTGGACAGGTGCCACTCTAGTACATGTTTTTCACAAGCTGAAGGTCTGGGGCTGGGGCTCAGCACCAACCTTTCTGTTTTCTTCTACAGAGGGCTGATGGGAGTGGGCCTACCCATGTTGTGGCATCTTGGGAGATGCCCCCGCCCCCCACCCCGCCCTTCCCTGCCTAGTTCTGAGACTTTTTCCTCCTGGTTCCTGGGCTGCTGTTCCAGGTCACTGGCCTGGAGCCTCCCCCAGATTTTGTCCTTTAAAACTCATTGATTTTTGTGCTGACTTTTACAGTACAAATGTCATCGTTAGATAAAATAATTGAAGCGGGTAATCTATTCGCTGAGCTCCCACGGCCTCTTCCACTCTTCCTGGCCTGGTGCAGCCACAAAAGTGCCGCTGGGGTTTGTCTCCACGGTCGGCCTGGGCTGGGCGTGGGGCCAGCTGTTGCGGTCGTGCAGGGTCCTCAGCTGGGAGACCCTTTCCCGCCACACCAGCACCTTCTCAGGTGGACAATGGGGTGACCCTGTGCAGGCAGTCAGCCTCCAGCTGAGGTCCTGGGGCCCCTCTTCATCCTGTCTGCTCCTCATCCTCTTGGCCAGTCAGCTGGGTTGATCTAACTTCCCAGGAAGGAGGTTGAGTAAGAGACCACAGTTGGGTGGCCCCCGCGGTCCCTCCCACAAGCAAGGACTCAGCAGGTGTGGCGCCCTCTTCCTCCTCTCCCGACTGAGTCTTCCAGGTTGCGGGCAGGGCCAGGTAACCAGCAAGCTGCAGACTGTATATCCCTTCAAAGCAAAGGTAGTTGGATGCCTGGGAGAGAAGGGTTGTATCACAGAAATGTAAACCTGCGCATCTTTTTTTGTTTCCAGGAGCTTACTTTTTAGGTAGGGTCTCTGGTGGGGCAAACCTGATTTCCATTCCCCATTCTACAGAGGCAGCCTTCAGAAACAGAGGGTTTGCTGTGCATGAGAAGGGTCTTGGGGAGGAATTTTTCCTAAGCATAAAGGCGGAGAGCGTGTTTGGACTGGAGCTGGGTGTGTGTTGGTGGGTGGGTGAGGGTGTTGTGTGGGGAGGCTGTGTGTTCCACAAGCACACATAGACTGGGGGTGGGGGGCTGGGGGAGGCTGCGGGGAAGTGAAGCTGAAGCTCCCTTGAGTCCTGGCGAGGGTGAGGATGGGTGTGGGCGACGGGGAGGAAAGGGCATTTGCTTAGATGCTTTTGGAATATTTTATGGGGAGACTGATGATGGAAGCAAGCTGGTTCGGAGCTCTGGGTCCATGGGGGTAGCACAGGGCTCTGCCTGCCCCGGGGGTATTCCCCAGGATTGGGGCTATGAACAGGCAGCTGCCCCACCAGGTGTGTGAGGGAAGCCCTAAGTCAGCATGTGCCCCCCGCCCCCGGTGCCTGGGTCTGCATTCAGACCCTGCACACCAGGCTGACGTGCGTGGGGCCCGCCACTTTACCACTCGGAACCTCGCTTCCCTTGTCTTTGAAAGGTTGCCCAGCTGTGGAGTGATGGGGATTAAGCAGTGCCGGAGTAGGAAGGCTTGGCGCAAGGCAGATGCTGGCTCTGTGTCCCCGCCTGCCCGAGGATGTGCATCTCCTTGGTGCCGAGTTTCCTGGCAGAGCAGGGGTGTGGTGGTCTTGGGGATCAGGGCTGGGAGGGGGGCAGATGAGGTGAGGCTGACCTCTAGCAGGGAAAGGCAGCCTCAGCCCCAAAGGCTGGCTGAGCAGGTATGCACAGAGGAGTGTGGAGACCTTGTGAGACAAAGCAAGGGTGGGGCTGGGTGGGCTGGGGCTGAGGCTGGGAGAGCAGACCAGGCTGACCAGGGCCCTAGAGGAAGCTGTCAGGTCTGGGGGCTGACCTATCATGAGTGGTCTGAGGAAAGCAGCGATCTCTCCTAATGTGAATGCGGAATCCGCATCCCTCTTGATCCCAGTCTCCATCCTGCATTCAGCCTGAGCAGCCCCGGGGGAGCCCGCTGAGGGCAGGCCTTAGACCTGTGACAGGGGAGAGGGACTCTGCCCCCTGCCCCACATAGGGGGGCTGGGACTTCTCGGGCAGCTCTGTGAGGTTCCGTCAGCCTTGGCTGGCCTGGGTCTTTCTGGCAGCCCCTGCCCCCTGCAGGGCACCAGGAGCAGCTTCTGGGGACACTAGTTCCTCTGGGAAGGGAGAGGAAGGAACATGGTTTGTGAGAGCTGGGGGAGAGATTAGTTTGTCCTGGGTCAGTGGAATTGCTAATTGAGCATTGATGGTGTGCCTGGGGCTACCAGAGCGGAGCCCAAGTGACTTGTCCGTGACTTGTTTTCTGTGTGGTGTGGGCCTGGAGCCTAGGCAGGTGGCCGGGAGAAGACTTTGCTTCCCCTGGCTTTATCTTTCTGCAGGAGTAGCCTCTGACCCCTGTCCCAACACCCAGGGAATGCCTTCAGGGCCATGCCTGGCACGTCAGGGGCCCAGATGGGCCCAGACAAGCAGGGCTGTGGGGCTTGAGGCTTTCTCTCCCAGCTGGGTAGCCTGGCCGGGGGCATGGCATGTGTCTGACCCTTGGCTGTGTGGACATGAGCCTGAGGGGTCCCAGAGCCCAGGCTCAGGACAGGTTGCTGAGCGAGAGCCTCCTGTGCCCAGTAGGAAATTGGAATACGGGATCTGGAGGAAGACATGGGGGCTGAGGTTGAGGAGCAGGGAAGCAGGAGGCTGGGTAAGAGAGGCGCGAGGGACAACGAGTGGCTGCACGGGTTCACAGTGGGTCGGGGTCCCTGGGCTTTTACTCATGCTGGGCCTATCTGGGGCAGGCTGAAGCCACTCAGAACAATGTGGCGGTGGGGATGGGGGCTGGGAGCCGTGGGGCCTGGCCAGGCACTTGCCTTTGAAGCCCATGGGTGGAGCTGCTTCTCCATCTCCCCTGGCTGAGATGAGGCTCTCCGTGCCCGTCTTACCTTTGAGGTGGGCAGCATTGCTGGAGGCAGTTGGGGACAGTGGTCCTCTGAGCACAGGCCCCATGGCACACCCCTCAGCGCATGCCTTAAGGACACTGCTGGCTTGTCAGCCCTAAGCTGGTGGTGAAGTCTGCAGAGACAGGAGCTGGCGTCCTGGACTGAAAGGTAGTTGGCCAACTGAAACTCAGAGGAGGGGTCTGAGACTGAGACTTTGTGTGCTGTCCCATGCTGGTGCCCCTCCTGGTGGACCCCAGCTGCCCCTGGCTCAGACAGTGACTCTTCTGCAGGCTAGATGGACCCGAGGCCATGGGTGGTAGAGACACAGCCCAGGATCGCAGCCCATGCATCTGCTTTTTCCCCTCCCTGCCAAGCAGAGTTCACTGGCTTCTATCCCTGGTCCTTTCCCCCCAGGAAGCAGGACGGACCCCCAAACATGCCGATTCTGTATGACATTTGAGTAGGAACATTGAGGAGGGGTGCACTGGATACTCTCATCCCGTCCAGCCCGGGTGACACTTCTAGCTTCGTGGCATCTTGAAGGGGCAGCAGCTGGAAGCTGGCCAATTGGGCTCTTGGTTCCCAGATAACAGGTGCACCCAGGCCAGCTCCTGGGCATCAGCAGGGACGCTGTGAAGATGGCCTGTGATTTCACCCTTTCCTATCTCTGCTCCTGGGTCTGTTCCTCCCTGGGATGGCCGCACCTCTTCCTTTTTACTTCCTTGGGCCTTGCTGCCCAAGACCCTGGGATAAATCGGTGTAAATCGCCAGCACCAGAACACATGCATTTATCCCACATTGAATTTCAATGAGAAGTGCTACTGGCACCCTCAGAGCACACCCAGGCCCAGCCTCCCTGTGAGTTCTCAGTCTTGTCGCTCCCCAGAACAGGTCCCTTTCCAGCCAGCTGCCATGAGAAAAGTTCCTGAGTGGCCGCCAGCATTTTCCTTCTGTAAACAGAGTGTGACAATTGGAAGTTCGTAGAAAATAAAACACACTTGTTTTCCTGCCTTCTCTATTGATTTGGTTTTAGCAGTAAGGAGCTGGATGTAATTTCTGTTTCATTTTCCTCTTGGTTTCCAAGTGGATAGAGATGTTATTATCCATCCCTCCACCCCTGGCCCTCTCTGCAATTCGGTTCCTTTGTGACCAACAGCACCTGCTTGCAAGCCTTGTTGTGGGCACATCAGCCGGGGTGGGGGTAGGGGGCATCACTGCCTCCTTCGATGAACGCCCTGCCAAGAGCAGGGTGATTTGCTGAGCGGTCTGTAGCGCGTTTGGGAAGGCAGGTTCTGGCTGATGCGAAGACAACTCCTTCTGAGACCCCTTCAAGCACTCATGCCCAGAACGACCCTCCCTCCATGTCCCAGCTTTAGCCATGGAGGTTCTCTCTGGGCTCAGTGCACTGCTGGAGCCTCCGTGTTCTCATGTATGTAGTGGGCTGATGGCATTTCTCATGGGAACTGGGAGCGCTCACTGGAGAAATGTATGTCAACCACTTGCCCCCACACCTGGAGCAGAGTGAGAATTTCACAGATGCTGTTCCTTCCGGTTACTGCCTGTCCTGACTCGGCTTCTCAGACAGTCACTTCTCCAAGTGTCCCTACTTCCCTCTTAGGCCACCCTCCCTACACAGCTTCAGAAATTCCACCATAAAAATCCCCACGTTTCCTGAACCACCTGAATGCCCCAGGATGTCAGACTGAATGTGCCAGAATTTGTTTTTCTTTCCTGACGCTCCCTGGTATCAGCTTACTTTCTCGTGACTTCTTGTACTGCGAAGGGCATGGCTCACACCAGGTTCTCCAGGTTACTGGTTCATGTGGCCTAGGTAAGGGGGCTTTTGCATGATTGTAGCTTTCTTCAGGTTTCACACAGTCAGACTGTCGTTGGTAGTGACAGCTGAGAAGTGGGAGGCCCGTGATGGAGGCACAGCTTTCCTGAGAGCCAGCTGGGCAAATACTTCTTAACAAGAACTCCCTGGTTCTTGAGTATTGAGAAGAACTTCCAAACAGATGTCGAGAGATGCATGAAGACTTTCGGCCTTTAAGAATGAGAGGCTTGGGGCACCTGGGTGGCTCAGTGGGTTAAAGCCTCTGCCTTCGGCTCAGGTCATGATCCCAGGGTCCTGGGATCAAGCCCCACATCGGGCTCTTTGCTCAGCAGGGAGCCTGCTTTCTCCTCTCTCTCTGCCTGCCTCTCTGCCTACTTGTGATCTGTCTGTCAAATAAATAAATAAAATCTTTAAAAAAAAAAAAAGAATGAGAGGCTTTGATTCTCAGTGTGTGATGTGTGCTCTGACAGCAGGCTTTATGATTCTAAGAGAACAGCTTATGAACTGCACTCCCCTAAAGTCCATTCCTTGCTTCCCCACTTATGCCCTGTGTGACCCTGGGCAAGTTACTTCACCTCTCTGAGCCTCAGGCTACTGATCTAGAAAATGAGGGTGCTTATTCCTACGTGGAAGGATTGTTTTGAAGGCTCAGTGGGGAAGGTCTGGTGTCTGGCACATAGCAGGCCCTCAGTGCATGCGGATGGCCTTCTTCTCGCTGTAATTCTGGGGATTGCTACTGGTGAGCTTCTCTCTGCTCGACACATCTCAAGCAGAGTTTTGGGCAGGTACTCCGGCTGGAGAATGGTGATAACTAGCAAGTTGTTGCCTTGTGGCTACCTAGCCTTCAAACCCTTTGTTGACTATGCCTCCATCTTCCTTTCTATCTGGATGGCAGAAGATACACATCGAACTTTCTTCCTGGTGGCATGGTTGTATAGACCGTTCATGTCATCCTTCCCCGAGAGTAACTTGAGAGTGGTCATGCTACTGTTGGCCTGCAGAAGGCATGGTGGTTAGGAGAGGAGGGGCAGAATGGGTGATGTGGACCCATACTGGGAGTTCCACTTGGCTGAGATGGAATGTGTGCTTTGGGGAAGTTCACTCAACAGGGGTGGAGGATAGGCACATGGTGGACATTGCCCTTGGCCAGGTACTTCCATAAAGACTGGTATCACATGTGCCTGTGATGGGGCCTCAGGGTGGAAATCGGACCCAACCTGGACCAGTATCCTAGTTTAGAGGTTGATGTCCATATGGGGATGGACAAGTATGCTTTGGCATACATGGTCCTGGTGCTGGTACTGGTGATGGTGATGATGATGATGGTGGTGTTGGTGGTGATGATGGTGATGGTGAGAGTGGTCCTGATGATGATGGTGGTGATGACGATGGTGGTGATGGTGGTGCTGATGATGATGGTGATGATGATGATGGTGGTGGTGGTGGTGATGGTGGTCGTGATGGAGCTGGTGATGATAGTGATGGTAGTAGAGCCAATTCAGTATTTAGTACATGCCAGGCACTTATCTACCTGCTTTGTGTGGATGATACTTCATTTAATTCTCCTGAGACTCCTAGGAGCTTACTACTATTTATTATCTTCATTTTATAGATGAAGAACAGAGGCAGAGAGAGATTTAGCCAAGTGTCCAAGGTCGGGGGTGGAGCGTGATGGTGAACCCTGGCTGACTTAGTTATTCTGCCGCCCTGCCTCTCTCCCAAGCATGCCAGCCAGCTCTGCTGAGTAAGACGGTGCCCCGTGGAGCAGACAAAGCTGTGGCCTAATGATGTCTAACAGAAATATAATGTGAACCCTGTGTGTAATTTAAAATTGAAAAAGTAAAGTGATCCAGGTGAAATCTATTTAATATACTTTATTTAGCTCAGTGCATTTATTTAGTTCATTATTATTGTTCCAACATGTAATCAACAGAAAAAATTAGTAATGAAATATTTTATATTCTTTGTTTTGTACTCAGCCTTTGAAATTCGATATCTGTTTTACACTCACAGGCTTTCTCAACTGGATTAGCCATTTAAGGGATCTGTGGTCACTTGTGGCTTGTGGTGCTCAGAGGATCACCCATGCCCTGTCCTGTGGTTCGCAGCCTGCCTGGGAGAAAGAGCACCCTGATTTTTGCTTTGCATTTGCTCAGATAGTTTCCCATCTTTCTTGTGTCTCTGCAACTTCGCACAGTTGCTCCTTTCTGTCATCTCAGGTGGGGCTGGAGCTGAGTCCTATAGGTCAGAGAGACTTTGGAAAGATTGGGACTGGGGGAGCCTGTGAAAGTCCAAAAAGGCAGGAACGAGTCCTATTTGCCTTTCTGGGTGAGGTCAGGGAGAAAGGTGAGTCTGTGGTAGGGAATTTCTGAGGATGGCCCTTGTAGCTGCTGTTTGCTGGGCACCAACACGACCTGCTTGACATTTTTCACTTAATGTTCCCAGTCACCCCATAATGTGATTCTCTCTTTCATTTTAATCAGTGGATTGAGTGGTAGGGAAACTGAGGCTCAGAGAGGTTAGAGGCACCTTAGCTGCTAGACGGTGAGGCCAAGATTGAGGCCCAGGGCTGTCTGACTCCCAAGACCAGGCCTTTCTTTGGTCAACACACTCAGGCTCCAGCTCAGGCCCAGGAATGGACAGAAACTAGGGGGCCTTGAGGCTGGTGAGCAGGGGTGTAGCCAGGGGACAAATCTGCCAAAGGGAGGACTGGTGAGCTGCATTTGCTTTAGCTCACTGGATAAATTGGGGGTGGTATGACATGACACAGTAGGAAGTCCCAAGAATTCTCTCTGCTTTGGATGAACCCCTGGGGATGACTGTTGCTATTAGCCTCTCCTGGTCCATGCTCCGGGGGCTACAGTGTCCCTCTTGGGGAGACACTTGGCTGGCCTGTGGGTGCATCTGGGAGTCACACAGAAACAGGTTACCCGATAGTTGGGATACAGAACCTCTGGGAGCCCGTCCATGGCACGCAGCCCCGGGATACTTCCCCTCACCACTGCTAATGATGGAGGATGATGGCGAATGCCTTTCCTGACTGCCTGCTCTCAACTCACATGTGTAAATGGAGTAGATGCCAGCTTAAACAGGGAAACCTCACGTTCACTCCCTGGCCTTTTAGCCTCCTTTCTTCCATGGGGACAACAGAGGATGCCCAAGGACTTAGATCACTGGGAAACATGCCGACTCTGAGCTGTTGGAGGAATTTATGCAGGTGGAACACCGCTAGTGGCTTTGAGGAGAAGAGCGTTGGGCATGGCAGGTCTTGGTCATCTCCTTGCCATGTGGCCTCTAAACTGGGACACTGGGTTCCTTGAAGGACCTGCTGTGCATCCGGGCTGTCCGACAGGGGTCGCCTGCAGGGCATGGAGTCCCGCTCAGATCTGTGTGGAATGCTTCTTCCTTGGGAGAGATTTCTGAAGCTCCAGGGCCAGGGGCCTCAGGGAGAGCTCCCTTTATTCCAGCTCAGCAGGAGAGAAGGCAGAGGATCTTACAGTTGGCTACCCTTTGGGGGGCGTTTAGGGGTCCCAACAAGCAGTAGGAGGAAACCCCTAGAATCTGCCCCTCCTGCTCCACCTTTCCTCTTATATCAAGGTCCACAGCCCTGCTTCCCAGTGGTGGGGGCTCTGATGACATCACTCAGTGTCTCTGGACTTCCATGTCCTTGTCCCCATGCTGGGGTGACTGGATCTCCTTGCAGGGTATGGTAAATCTTTGGAGCAGATCTGGCAGGCCAGCATCTGTGTCCGAGCTGGGCTGCTTGTGAAGATTTTGGCCATCACCCTCATGCAGTAGATCCTGAGAGAACCTGCTGCCTCTCATCCTCTTGGCTCCACTTGGGGGCCTTGCCCTCATATCAATTTCTCTGTTTCTTGACATTTCAGTCTTTCCTTGCTTTGGTTCCTTCCTAGTCATGTCCACCCATCCACGCCAGGCAAGGAGGAACATGGCTTCTTCTCCTACAGTCCTGCCCCTTCTCCAAGCACCCATATGCCCTGGGAGCCAGTGTCTGGAAAGTGTCTTCGGTATTTACTGGCCTCCCTGCCTCCCTGCCTCCCCAAAGACGTTCTTCTGAAAGCCTGCCATGGTTTGATTCATGTGTCAACTAGCAGAGACAGACACTCACGTTAAGTGTCTCTGTGAAGGGGTTCTGGGATGGAATTAATGTCTACCCTCAGATGACTTCAAATGAAAGAGGTGAAGGTGGGCCTCGTCCAATCAGTTGCAATGTCTTAAGATCACAACTTTCCACGAGGAAGAAGAAATTCTGCTTCAGTATTGCTGCCTTGCTCCTACCTGAGGATTTCCAGCCTGCTGTCTGCGCTACGGATTTCAGACTTGCTGCCTCCCATGATTGCAGAAGCCAGATTTTTTTTTTTTCCTGTGGCCAGGGCTTTCTCCTCACCTTTTCCCTTTGCTTCTCCATCTGCACACTGCCTAATTCCCTCAGCCTTGCTTCCTCCATATGGCAAGAAACATGGCATCTCTCACCTGCTGAGCTCACGTGGCGAGCTTTGTCATTACAATGCTTACCCCTCTTCTCTCAGTGCTGGCTTGCAAAAAGTCGGGGATGGGCTGTTTCTGCCTGGCCTGGATCAGGAGAGAACTGCTGGCTCTTGACCCAGTGTGCGGGGAGTGGGGTGCTCTGGATGGCAGCTCCTGTTAGAACTGCAGGACTGGGGTGGAATAAGGAGACAGTCCCCAGAACAAGGGCTGGAAGACGTTTCCAGAAGGAGAGGAATATGTATGTGACAGACAGCCAGCTGTGCACCCACGCCTTCCCTTCCTCCCTACTTGTGTAGCTCTGAAGTAGTTAGTACCTTGGCTGTGGGACTGAGCATTTTCACATCTGGCTTCTGCCCCAGCTGCTGAGGGCACTGCTCATGCCTGTTCATCTGGGTGGTTCTCCCAGGCCAGCAGAATGTCGGCAGCGTGGTGGATGCCCAGTGTATCTCCACATCTCTTTCCCCGCTCACATGCCATTTTTCCAATTCCCAGTTTCACGTAGGTGTTTTCACATCTGCTGTTATTGTCACTAATAAAAATAGTGACTGTTGGTTCAGTTCGTTCTAAGCACCTTACACTTGCTATCTCATTTAATCCCGGCATCAACTCCTCAAGATACACTGATTCTCATCCTATAGATGACAAAATTGCTGCTTTGAAAGGTTTGAAGGTCACATGGCTAGAAGGGGCCGAGCTGAGCTGATTTCCAACCCAAAGTAGTCGAGTTCCAAACCTGGGCCCTTCCCACAGCAAATGCTGCCCCTCACTTTTACCTGGGCTTTCCGTTAATGCCCCATCAAGTGACTGCTCCATGCCAGGCACTGCACTGGGTCCTGGGGACACAGTGGCAGACGAGACATGAGGACTGACTAGTGAAGATGATCATCTTAGGAGAGGCTAGGTGTCATGAAAAGAGGGCAGGGATGTGGCAGAGTCACAGGTGGCTGGGAGAGGGGCCCCCAGGCAGCTCCAGGAAGACCCCTCCCAGGAATCGACACTGGGATTGGTACCATGGTGCTTTGAAGGTGGTAGTAAGAGAAAAACTGGGAAGAGCTTTCCAGGTGAGGAAATAGCAGGTGTGAAGTCCCTGAGGTGGCAGGAAGCCCTGAGTGTTCAGCAAGGAGAGAGGAGGTCTGTGTGGCTGCAGGCAGGGAATGGGGTAGAGAAGGAAGCTGGGTGGGAGATTGGGTAAGGGGCTGTGCCCTGTGGAGCTTCTCAGGTCCTGGGTGAGGACTTGGGCTTTCATTGTAAGCATGCTTGTCCAGCCACGGGTGGGTTTTTGAGCCGGGCAGCGGCATGTCTGCTTCATGCTTAGAGAAAAACCACTGTCCATGTCCGTGGTGTAGAGTCAGGGAGGCCCTCTAGGAGGCTGGCAGAACAGTGTCTGGGAGAGGTAGTGGCATGGACCAGCCAGGCAGGGGAGAGGCTGGGTTTCAAGTATCTTGTGGATTATAGGTGAGGAGTGAGGAAAGGGGGAGACTCCCAGGCTTCCGGACTGAGCTGCTGGGTGGTTTGTGATATTGGGATGGTTGATGGAAAAATCAAGAGGTCCACTCTGGGCTGGATTTTGTTTGAACTGCCTGTTTCCAAGTGGAGAAAGGAGTCTGGAAACCCTGGCCGACTCCAGGGTAATGCTATCCATCAGGTGTGGCTGCTCTTTGAAGCCACAGGACTGGGTGGTATCATCTAGGAGAGAGGGGAGGCTAGTCAGGACCCTGGACAGAAGCTGAGTCTTAGATTTCAGCAAAACGGAGGCTCCGCGGACAGCTAGTCTCCCCATGGCTGTAGGTGCTATGCTTACAACACCATTGCTTTAGAGCCCCTCTCTCCCTCTCCTTCTTGAGTCTTGGGCTGGTCCTGACCTCTTGATAGCCAAGGAGCTAGTAGGCTGGCAGTTGCATAGCATCTTAGGGTTTTTGATCTCCTGATTTCCAGGAGGAAGGAGCCTGAGGTCCAGAGCAAGTCTGGGGGGCTTGTTCCTACCCATCAGCAGACTTGGAAGTGCTTGAATACCTTGCACTATCCTCATTTCGTGATGTTTCCCTGTATGCCTTCCTGTCTTCCCCAGGCCAGCAGTCTTTGCAGCAGGACCTCAGTCCTTCCTCTGGGGTGCACAGCTGCGCCCTGCAGGAGACATATGGCTCTCCTCTCTCCTGCAGTCTCCAGCCCCCTCCCACAAGAGACTCCTGGGGACTGTTAACTTGTGCCTCGGTCATCCTGATGTATGCAGTCAGAGGGAAGGTACAGGCAGTGACCATGAACAGAGGGAGCTTTGCAGGACCTTTGACACTTCCGACTGCCCCCAGGAACCCGTGCCAGCCAGTAGATGATTGGATCACTCTCTTCTCCTGGAGACAGGGCTTGTGAAAAACTGCAAATATTTCATCTCTAACATAGATTTTTACTGCTATTCCAGAATGGGTGGATTAATTCTAAATGCTTCCTGGGGTGCTCCTTTCCTCCTAAACTGAAAATCACTATGATCGCCATGAAAACTCTGACTCAGAATCAGAGCGTGCATCTCCAGTTGCCCTTGCAAAGTTGGTGAAAAGGCAGCTGTGGGTTATGAAAGAGCCTGTTTACTGTCCCAAGTGCAGGCTGCATGGCCATGGCTACAGAAAAGGGCAGGCTGGCCTCTGAGCCGGCCCGGTGGGGCCTGGTAATGTAGGAGCTGCACCTTCAGCTCAGGCTTGGGTGGCCAGGTTCCAGGACCAGCATGGGGCAGTCCCTACCTCAGGGCACAGACCAGCCTGTGGTACTGGCCTGGGAGGAGGACACTGGGCACAGTGTAGGTTTGTTTTTGATTATTGCCTTGGAAGGCCAAGGAGGCTATCAATAACGAAGGGCTTTTGCATAGCAGACAGGTCCCTGTAAAGCAGAGGCTAAGGGCAGAGACTTTGGAATCATGCCTCTAGCACTTAACCTTTCTTGAGTCTCAGTTTCGCCATCTGTAAAATGGGACTAATGATAGCAGTGTCCTCCAGTTGGTTGCTGCTCCTGGAGAGGATGGCATAGGCAGCCTCCAGTGGCAGCCCTGCCAGTCCTTCCACTCTGACTTCACCACCCAGCTCCAGCATGGGCTTCTGCCATGATCCAGGGGGGTCTTGTTGGACCTAGCATCCACCTTTGGGTGGAGAGTGGCCTTTCATGAGTTAATTTATACATTTTCCCCATGTGGCTTCATGGAGCTGCTCTTCTCTGCCAAGCACTGTGTGTGGTACTCAGGACACATTGGTGCATAAGATCCCGGGTCACTGGCCAGAGACACCTGCTGCTGCTGGGAGGGACCCCCTTAGATATTGAGGCCAGTCCACGGTCAGGTGGAAGTCACAGGTCTTCAGGAGAATGGGACATGCATGGACTGTGGTCCTTGGGGATCCTGGTTCCATTGTGTTCACTCTCCTGGAGCTAGTAGAGTGGGGTATAGTCAGATCTGCCTGGGTCTGCCTTTCTCATCTGTAAACCAGGAAATCTACTGCTACCTTCACAGGCTGGCTGTGAGGAGAGCATGGGCACGAGCATGTGGGGATCACACACAGAAGGTGCTCCCTGGCTGGGGCTTTGCTTTCCTCCTCTCCATCCAGCATTCCCGGTGCGGGGATGTTTATTCTTGGGAAGAAGAGTGGAGTTGGCATTGACCCTGGCAGCCATGTTCCCATTGTTGTGGCCTGTGCCACTGGCATTGATCATACTATTAGTCCAATTGTCCCCATCCTTCTTGGAGCTCTAGAGCTGCCCTGCCATTTCGAGGGCTTTCTGGCAGCTGGTGATGGATGACCCAATGGTCTAGCCCTTGCCTGTGGTGGGCCCCTTGTGGGTGTGGAAGTGCGATGGACCAGCCCGAGGATGGTATTTTGGAAGGAAAGTTCAAGTTATATTTCAGGATAATACCTTGCCTCCCCTGGCCCCCACTCTGAATCCCATTTGTAATCTGGCCTGAGAGGCCCTGGCGGGAGTTAACGAGCTTGTGATGGATGGGCCGACAGTCCTATCAGGCCTGCGGATGCTGGCTCTTAATTAATATAGATGTGGGTTTAATTTTGGGATTTGGCAGATGTGTTTTGCAAGTGGGGTTATGTGGGGCTACAGAGGGCCCTGGCCCCTTGCTTTGCTCCCAGAATGGTCTGGCTGTCTGGGTTGGGGTATCTGGCCATGCCATCCCTCCTTGCAGGGCCCCCAGCTTCCCCTGACCATCGGCTGGTGATGCCATCATGCCATCATCTTGCTTGCAGTCACTAAAGTGAAGCACCAGAGTGAGCTGCCGAGCCTCTACTTGCCAGGCGGCATGAGGGAGTCGCACCTTGGACACCTTCTGGGGGCATCTGCTCCTGGCCCAGGGAGGCTGGGGCTGTAGGGTCTGCTGTTCCTTCATCCCCAGAGCAGTCTCTGTTCTCATGTGGGCGTGGGCATAGGAGTGGTTTCTGACCTTCCACAAGGGACACTAGGGGAGATGATGTGCTGGTGCGTGTGGACAAGGTGGGGAGTGCCCTGTGTGTGTGAGTGTGTATGCACGCATGCATATGCTTATGTCTGTGTGTGTGTCAAGTACTGCTGTGGGAGTGGGTGTGGGTGGGAGTGTGTGTGTGAATGGGAAGTGTGGGTGTAGGTGTGGGAGCGTGTGTGCTGGTGAGTGGGCCAAGTGAGTGTGAGCTGGGTGAGCAGGGCTGTGCTGCTCAGAGCTTACCAAGCTGCTCTCTGAGAAAACAGGAAGCTCTGATTTACCACTCTGCTGGTTTCTGGGGTGTTAGTGCCCCCAGTGAGGCGATTCTGGGTGTCTTGGTATCACAGAGCATTGAGTTGGGATTGCTTAATGTTCAGGTATCACAGGCGTCAGGAGCGTAAGTAATACTAAAACACAGCAAAGAATTAGGAAGTCATGAGCTTGTGTAGTCATCAGTTCGGTTTGTAATATAATTTGCTCAATTATAAGTTTGCATCATTTAATCAGTAGTGGCTGTGTTTAATACCTGGCTCACACAATTGAAAATTTAACAACAGGCAGGCTCTCATCAGGGGGCACTAGCTGGTTCCAGTGTAAGTGAGCCTGTGTGTGAACAAATGTGTGAGCCTGCAAGTGAGTCTACGTGTGAGAGCAAGTGTGTGCATGAAGGTATGAGTCCAAATGTGAGTGTACCTGATCGTGAGTGTGCACATCAAGTGTATGTGAGGGTGTGCATGTGTGTGTGTGGAAGGGAGGAAGGGGTTCCTGCATACCCAGCAGAGGCCAGGGTCTGTGTGTGGCCGTCTGACCAGGGTTGAGCCTCCTGCCCTCTGCCCCCTCCCGTTGCTGCCTATCCGCCAGCCCCAGCAGGCTTCCTCTGGGCTGTGCCACCCCTTATTTCTCCCTTGCCTTTCTTCTCTGCAGCCAAAGGCCCTCCTCTCCGTTCTGTTGCCCTGTCATATTCAGGCTCCCTTGGGTCCTGCCTGGGCCATGGCATGGGCTTTTGATGGGCTCTGGACCTCTGTCCTCCAGGTCATGCCCTCTCTTCCAGAACTGCCAAATGAATTTTTGAAAATCAAACCCTTTCTTCCACCCTGTGCTTTGTCTACACTGCCTTCTCTGCTCTGCCCTGCCTTGGAGTCTAGCTTCCTCTGCATGACACCCTGGGATCTAATCTGTCTGCACCAAGAGGGCCCTCGTGGGGCCTCCACTGCCCCCACTGCCCCCTGACTCTAGCTTAGCGCCTTGCCCAGCACCCCCTGAGCAGAGCCTCCTGCCCTCCTACCTGGCACCGCCCACACTTCGCTCTGGGGCCAGACAGTCATTCCTGCGACAAGTGTTTCTGCGTCCTTCCCTTTTGCTTTGGGGGCAGCAGTCCACTGCAGCCTGGCCCCATCTGGCCTAGGGAGCTGTGAGGCTCTGTGTATGGTGCCAGCCTCTGGGCAGAGCTGGGTCCTTCTGTAGAGGCTGCATTTGGAGGCCCCTGGAGCGGGATGGTGGCATCCATGGGCCCGTGGCTGTACTTCCCTCCTGGCTCTGGTTGGCGCTGCTTCTTCAAAGGCAAGTTCTGAAGGAAACAAATGAAATCTGAGTAAATATCAGAGAGTAATTTTGTAAATTAAATACGTAAGTAAAAGAACATTTGCCATAAGGTCAACAGAGAGCCCTGAAGACAGAGGCTTCCTGTGCCCGGGGTTGGTGGGGAGTTGGGGGGTGGGGTGAAGGTGGGGGTGGGTGTCGCCAGACAGGTGGGCTCATCATGCCCAGCCTTCCCCACACTTGGACTTTGCCCCGGTGCTTTGTGTTTGTCATCCCTTTGTTCCCCACAACAGTACCACATCAGAGTTGTCATCCTGCCCATTTTACAGAGGGGGCACCTGAGGCTCCGAGAGCCGAGGAGACAGATCCAAGTCATGGATGGGTCTGTCTCCTGGTGTCAGACCCCAGGGCCCATCCTTCTCCTGCTTGGGAGCCACAGCCCTGTCTTGAAAAGGCCCCCCAAGAGGGGTATAGTGGCTGCTCAGGCCGTGCGGCTCTAGCCAGGAAGGGCACTCAGGTGCACACTGGGGCTCTGGACTAACTCTAGGGCTGACTCTGCTACCCCTTGGTCCTTCCTGTGCCCCAGAGATGTGGCGTGGAGTGGGCAGGAGGGCTGGAGTTGGTGTGGCTGGGGCCATAGGTCCTGGTCTCAGTTGACCTGCAGGCCACTCTGCTCTTCCTACTGCTTTCTGGCCAGTCCCAAGAATGTCATGATGGCCACCCTCCTTGGGGACACATAAGGCCACGTGCCTGTCCTGGCCACACAGAGCCATCAGCAGGCCCTGCAGGTGGGCTGTTAGATTCGGTGAGGCCTTTGACCCTGTTGTCCCTCTGGCCTGGAGTACTTTTCCCTCTCTTGTCAACATAGAAAAGTCTGCTGCCTCCTGCAGTTCAGCCTCTGTGTCGAGGCAAAGTGGCTCCTTCCTTGGGACTTCCCATGGGTCCTAGCACGTCTTTGAGCATCACTAGTCCGATTCCATTGAGCTCCTTGTTTTCTCTATCTCTCTAGCCTTCATGGTGGGCATGGCAAGGTGTGGGCACCAGACTCAAGCTTGGAGAAAGCCTGAGAGAGTGAGGTGCATGTGGGGACCAACCGCACAGCCCTGTCACAGGGAGGTGGGAGGCTGCTGCTGGTCCTGGGGTGAGCTTGGAGTGAGCCAGGTCAGCAGGCGGCAGCCCTGGGCATCCCCCAAGCAGGTCTGCAAATGGGGAACCCAGCCCAGGGCTTCCAAGTCAGACCAGTTGAGGCTGCTGTTTCCAGGAGAGTGGGCTTTTCTTCGGAGTGGTAATTTACGGAATAAATGAAGATGCTGATTTTCACTGTGTAATGCTGGTTATTAATACTGATTGCAGATTAATAGCGGGTATGTCATGCATCCCATTTTCACTTCTTGCCCTTCTTAAAAGCTAGAACCTGGCACCTGACCAGCATGCTGTGTGGTCTCTCTGAAGCTCTATATGCCTTGGGCAGCTGTTCTGTAGGCCTGGCTGGGGTCGGGGGAGGCTCTGGCCTCTCCCATAGGTCCCATGACCTGGTGTGGCACAGAGAGGATAGCCTCTGACAGTAAATGAATCTGGAATTGAATCTCAGCCCTATTCTGAGCCTAGAACTTATCTGTGGAATGGGCACAAGCTGGTGATTCCTGGGGGTGCTCCAGGCTCAGGTGAAGCGTGTGTTAGGCACCCAGCCCAGCATCTGCACACAGCTGGGGGCACTGCTCTGCATCCTTCTCATCCCTCTCCAGGCGTCTCTGACTGCTTGGTGAATGTCGGGAGAGAGGCCTGGATTTGAACCCTAGTCTTCCCTCTGACTGGCTGGATGACATAAGGGCCTCATGGTGATTGAGAGACAATACGTAATCGGCACATGCTGTTACGTTATCTTCGTTGCATATGGCGGCCATCCCGCCACACCGTGGCAGTACTTTCCTCTGTGGCGTTAACCCTGGGTCAACATTTGGAAGTAAAATTTCCTAGATTTGCTTTGGGATCCTACTTAGGTTGGAGAGAAGTCCAGGAAAATATCCAGAACTTTCTCAAAGCCCCGATGTGGGCTGTTCCTCTTGTGGGCCGTGTGGTGTTGCTGGAGGGACCCAACTTCCCTGGCTTCAGTTTTCTCATCTGTGAAATGGGATAGTTATGCCTTCCTTACAGGTTGTGGAGGAGAAAAGACATGAAGCATCTAAGTGTCCAGTGGCTCTGGGAAAGGGACTTATAGCTCTGGGTCCGTCTCCCAGGTCCTAGGGACCTGAAGGTATGGGGCGGCCTATTGAGGCTGACAGCCAGTCTGTTGAGGGCCTTGTGTTCAGCCCCCTGTGGATATGTCCATTGGGGTTTTGCTTCCCTCCCAATGCACCTGTTGGCTCCAGAAAGAAGCCTGTTGAGAAATGCCTTCTGATTCCTTACCCTGAAAAACTGCAGGACTTTGCAAATCAGCCCTACAAATCTTGAAGGAGAATTGCTAAAATCCATAGCAAATACCTTGTAAGTAAAAAGTGACAGGAACATCAAACTTTATTTGTGAAAATTCTAAGAAGGATTAGTTTATTACTGATTCTTTAAAAATATGACCTCACTCAGCTGATGGAAGGGGATTGCAAATCAAAGGGACGATTTACTACAGGGGGAATAAGGGACCTGCCAGATTATAAAAAAATAGGAGCCAGAGATTTGAAACATGAAAGACAGTAGCAGATCAGCACCAACAGAATTTTATCCACATACTGGAACTGAACTTGGAGCAGAAGTTGGTGAAGAATTATTTTATAAACCCATTTCCATCATAACATGTGTAAAATGCAAATTTTGATCATTATGTAAATTAGTTACTTGGTGTAATTTACTTAATTCAAAGCACTTAATGCAGCGTGGTATGTTTTTTCCAAAGTGCCAGAGTAGATGTTTATTTTAAATTGTTTTTAATCTCGATCTACCAGCCTGATTATTTAAAATGTTTTTCCCTTATATTTGTTTTTCAAATGGGAAAGAACAGAGAAGTGAGTGAGTGAGAAATGGGTGCTGCCCTCCGTTGCTGGGGCCCAGGCGAGAGGTGTGGGTAGGGCTCGCTCATGGACCCCTGTGTCTGCAATTCCACGTGTGTGCGCATGCCCCATGGACACGCTCCGCAGGGTTTATCCAGAACACCCATTCCCCTTTCTGCCATCTGCTGTTGGATGGCTTCCTGGATGGTTCTGAAACCTGTTGGAGCTGAAGGCTCTTGGATATCATGGGCCCCTCTCATGGGCAGAAATTTGATCTCTTTCTCATAGAGTGCTGGCAGACCATTTCCTTCAGCCGTTTGGCGACTTTGGAATTACCGCAGAGGGAGAGCTGAGCCTTTCAGTGCTCCTTTATGCCGTCCGAATGGCACCTCCCTTCTTGATGAGTCTCTAGGGCAAGAGGGATGATTTGTTCATTTGGGAACCCTTTTGGGGGCATTCCTGGTGCTGATGAGGCGGTTGGAAGGCGGCCGACAGCCACTGCACATCTGTGTTGCATATACTCGCAGTAATGCGCGCCCCTTACACAAGGACCTTGGTGCTCCTATGAGGAGGGCTGGGTTGGCTCTGTTCTGCAGATGAAGACATGGGTTCAGGGAGGGGCTGCCTGAGCTCGCCTGGCTAGTGTGTGGTGGGATTGGAACCCAGGCCCATGCTTATTCTGTGTTCCTAGGGGAGTGTAGCCGATGGGGCTGCTTCTCTGAGTTTGTCCCCAAGCTGTACCCAGATTCCACTCTGGAGTGGGTGTTGTACAATTATTCAGGTGTGGCAAGGCCAACATATGCCAATGACAGCTATTGGAAGGGAGTTCACAGTTCTCTGGAGGTGGTGGCACACTGTGTCACGGGGGTCACCAAGGGTAGCACCTGGGGCACTCAGGAGGCAGAGGGAGAAGGGGAGCTGTGGGCAGGAGCCCTTCGTGTGACTTCCGTAGGAAAAGAAGGGTGAGATCGAGTAAAGGGGTTTAGGATTAGCTCATTTGAGTAAGTTCAGCAGACTCTGGGGCACAGGGCTGTCTCTGGTCTTCTGGGGTGATTAGAGCACACAAAGTGTGAGAACCTGATTGAGAAAGTGTTGGGTTTGGGCTGTGGAGGGGCAGATTTGCACCTGGAAGGTTGGATTCCTACCCCTAGGGATTGGCTCACCTTGCTAGGGGTGGTCCCTCTGGGGTCAGCAAGGCCCTGGGTGTCACAGCCTCAGAATACAGAAAATAAGTCATGTTTAATATAGGAAGCTGTGCATTTTGGGGGGCTTGGGGGAATGAGAGCTCACTCTGGAGGACTCCTGGGGCCAGGTTGGCTATGATTGGTGTCTGGGCCCTTGAGATTGTGACCAGGAGGAGGGGTGGGGTGGGGAGGGTCTGCCTCCCACACAAGACCCTCAGCAAGAAGGCAGGGAGTGGTGGCATTGTGCCGCTGAGGACTGTGGGACACCATGTGACCGTCTTCCTGCTCCCTGGAAGCTGGCCCCTGCCTGGGCCCTGGGGGTGTCTGCTGTCAGGGACATCATCACCCCATGATGGGGACAGACCTGCTGCTTCCTGTTCTACTGAGAGCTGGCTGGGTGTGCCACCTCCACTTCCTCCCTTTGCTGAACTCTTGAGGGCCTGCTTTGTGCCTGCCTGACTCCCATGGAGATTTTTTTTTTTTTTAAATCACACCTACATAGATCGACTGCAATGAATTAATTCATCCATGAAATGCAGTCTGCAAACGGAACACATTCTGGCATGTCGTCGGAGATGCTCAGTCAATGGAGGAGGGGAGCCCCTTTCTGCTTCCGGCTTAGTCTTAGCTGCAGAGCTGAGTGCAGAGCTGAGTGCTCCCTCTGGCCTGGCCCAGAACGGCACTCAGGAAATATTAGAGGATGGAAGAAAGACAGGATGAAAAGGAAGGATGCAAGGAGGGGGGGAGGGGAGGGAAGGCAAGGAAGGGGGAGGGATGGAAGGAAAGAGAGAGGGGGGATGGGTGGCCGGAGAGAGGGAGGGATGGAGGGAGGAGGGCAGCCAGGCAGGCAGGCCGGAAATGCATAACTGGGCAGCTGAGGGAGGCCCCCAGGGGATTTGGAGGGAAGGGGTATTACTTCTGACTGGAGCCGCAGCTGGTAGATCTTTGTGATCTTTTCTCTTGGAAACGTCAGAAGCTCCCTCACCTGAAGTCCCCGTCTGCATTACAGCCATTTCTGTAGCTCTGTGCCAGAGACAAAGGTGGCAGGTGGCATTTTGGGTTGGTCGTTGGGGGAGAGATGGGCCATGAATGAGGAGAGGAGCCTGGGCACGGGTCTTGGGAGTGAACTTAGGATAAACTGTATCTTAGAAGAAATTTGAAACGTCTCTTTGGGGGCCAGATAAGAAAGAAGTTTTTTAAAAAGTCCCTAGAATCAGAGTTGTGTCTCAGCTTACGGAAAATTTGCCAGTAATCCCTAAACACTTCTAGCTGTGAACTTCTCCTGGGTGTGAGTTAGCAGCCTTATACGTATATGTGTATTACAGATGGTAAGATATTCTTCGTAAGTACTCTCAGTGCTTGGACCTTCTCGGAAATTGAAAATAGTAGGGGAAGCAATTTGAAATGTGTTCTTTCATTTCAATTACTTTTCACCAAGAAAGTATTTAAAATACCCATGAGTATTTTTCTTTCTTTCTTTCTTTTTTTTTCCCCCTTCAGGAGTAGTGGGATAGCACAGCTATAGCCTTAGATTTTGAAAAAAACTTTTGCTGGATTTCAATCCCTTGCCTGTAACAGCTCTGCTTCCATCAAATACATGACAATGTGCAGTTGCTGAAGTCATGCTGGTTGCTGGCAGGCTCTCGCTTTGGTTCCGTTTGATTTCACACCCTTTTGCTGTCCCTGACCCTGTGCTAGGCACTGAGCCTGGGGATTGGAGAGAGAAACAAGAAACACCTAGTTCCCACTTCCCATGTCCATAAATTTTGAAACCCTGAGAGGGCTTGAGGGGAGATGTGACTTCAGCTGGGTCTTGATGTGGGGGTGGGGCTGTATAAATTTCAGATTGGGAGCATCCAGGCAAAGGGTATGCACTTGTGGGTATGTGTGGGGTATGAGTGTGTGTGGCTTGATGTGTGTGCGCATATGTGTGTACGTAGGTTGTGTATGTGGTACATACATGCGTGCTTGCATGTGTGTGCATGTGTGTGTGTTTGTGGAATGTCCGGGAAAGGTCAAAGAGCTGGTTCTCCTTTTGGAGTTCAGGTGCATGGTTTTTGGTGGTGGTGATGGCAAGAGTAGGTGCTAAAGATACAAAAGCAAAATAGACAAAGCTCTTAGGGCCAGATAGCCCCTTATGTACGGGCTAAGATGTATGGAGTTTATTTATGTATGATAATAAAGTCTCTAGAAGGTATCTGGTTTGTTTGTGATTGATTGATGTTTTTGAGGATGTTCATGTCTTGGCAACTTTAAAATCGACTTGTGTTATTTATGGAAAGTTTTAGAGGAGGGCTCTATTGTGAACAGATGAACTTAGAAGCCATCCTGGCAGAAGGCATTAGAGGGGAGGACCCCAGAGTAAGGGGACCTCAGGGGAAGCTGTGACAGAAGTCCCAGTGAGGCACTGATGGTGCCTGAGCCTGGGAGGGGGTTGTGGAGATGAGCTAGGGTCTGGGGTTGATGTTCTTCCTGCCCGACTGACCATTGGGCCATGCCAGAGGGAAGCCCAGGAGCTGGGAATGGGACAGTAGTGTGTGTGTTTGCGGGTTGGAGGAGGGTGAGAGTGAGTGGGGCTGGGGAACAGGAGCAGAAGGAGCTCATACTGTTTGGAGGGTCAGGGAGGAGAGACCTTCGAGGACCGGTGGCCCTGGGCTGGGTATGCCAGAGAACTTATGAAGAATGAAGAGAGAGGAGGACCCCTATTTGTTGATGACTTTGGCGTGAGTTTTAGAGCAGCATGGTGTGGGTAACCATGGGCGGAGAGATGAGTGTTGAGGAAGTGCCATAGGGTGCTTGGGTCTTGAGTTAGGAAGCTGGTCTACTGGGGGAGGAGGTTCAGGGCTCGGGAACCTGGGACCTGTGTCCTTCCCTCCTCCACTTGTGCTAGGCACTTCCTGGTGTCCATGGACTCCAGCTTCCTTCCCTCATAGCTCCACAGTTCAGGCTGCTTGGTCTTTGCTATTCCTGGTCCCCATCATGGGGGTGAGCAAGGTCTTCTTCCTCTGGTGTCACAGATACCTCATTCTGGAACTTTCTATGTGCCATTGCTTCTGTCTTTCGTGTTCTTCTCTGAGAGGTTTCCAGAGTTGACTTCTTCTCATGGACAGTCTTCACAAAGGTTTTTCCCACCCCTACCTCCTGCAGGTCCTCTAGCCCAACATCTGTTTTCTTCAGTGCTCTTAGCACTGTTGGAAATGATCTGTGTAGCATGATGTTTATTTGTTCTGCTCTGTTCTCCAACCCCTGAAATGGAAGTTCTGTGACAGCAGGAGTACCATGGGCTCAGTTATTCTCTGTTCCCAGCACCTTGGAGAGGGAGAAACACAGAGAAAGCTCTCAGTGAATATAGGAGAGAAGAAGGAAGGAGTAAGTGTCCACTGGATGGCTTTGTCAGGTTCGGGTGTTAGAAAGATTTCTGGAAACCAGATCCCTTGAGGGCCCAGAGGGTGGACCAGGGAAACTGAGGCCTATGCTGGGTACCATCATATCACATTGCCCATGTAACCTGAACTTCTGCTTTTCTCTGGGGAGCAGGATGTCTCTCCTTGGAGGCTCTCCCTGTCCCCAAGTATGACTAATGCCCTTTTCCGTGGCTCATTTCTCCCCTTGCAGCCTTGGAGAGCTGTGGGCCATTTGTCTCCTCCTGCTCTTCCTGGGTTGGGGCTGGGGATGTGATGCCATCAGCTCCTTTCCCAGTGGGAATGGGTCTGGTTGGGGGAGCTGCACCAGCAGGGGTGCCTCGGCTAGGTTACTAGGATGCACAAGATGCTTGTAGAGGAGGGCTTGGGCCAAGGCCCAGAACTCCATGGGGGCCAAGGGTCTCCTCGGTTGCCCATTCTGCTGCCCATGGGAGTAGTGTCAGCTCTGTCTCTAGTCTACCTTCTTGGAGAAATCTTCCTTCCTGGGGAGTGGCAGTAGACAGCTGGATTTCTTGGGGGAGAAGGGGGTAAAGGTCATTGCAAACCCTGTCACTTCTCTTTTGTTGGAGAAGTGATCTTCCTGGGCCCATTCCAGGGGAATGCCAGGAGGGCTACAAAGTTAGCATGAGCTCTCCACTGTTACATTGCCCCCAGCGTACCCCGTGTGCAGCTGAATAAGAGCTTTGGAGGCTGAGAGCTGACCTTTTCAGCTCAGTGGAAGCTGGCGGTTGTAGCCAGGGGCTGTGGTCCCTTGGGAGCGCTGCCTTGAGCCCCTACTGCTCCCTCCAGGTGTGGGGAGCCAGCTGCTGACAGGGAGCTTAAACTCTCTCTGATGGGTCAGTCCCATCAGGGGCTTCCCAGACCAGAAGACAGAGACAGAGCAGCTAATAGGGTGGGGGGAGCTCTGATGGCTTGTGTTCTCCGTGTGTGCCTGTTTGTGTATATTGTGGGTCCCAGGCAGTGACCTGCATGCCATGGCGCCTCCTATCCCCTAGAAAAGTAAGACCATCCTATTTTAGGCAGGGGGACCTCAGGGAGGGGACTTCAGGGGACTTCTCGCCCAGTTTGGGAGGGCGGCCATGCCTGCAGGATGTCTGAGATCCCTGGAGCTGGTCAGACTCAGGCAGCGAGGGGGCAGTCACAGAGTAATGCTGGGGTCCTCAGTGTGCACGTGTTTGGGGGAAGGCACAGCAAGCATGCCCCTGCAGACGTGGCTCATCTTGGCCACTTCAAGGACTCGTGATGGCCTTGTGAAGTGCCTGAAGAGTAGGAGCTAGTAGATGTGCCCCCTTCATGCCTGTCCCGGTCAGCTCTCACCGTCCTGTCAGCCCTCACTGTCCTGTCAGTCATGCTCAGATCTGGTTTAGATCAAAGCCGCGGGGCAATGAGGACCGTGGGTGCCTGTGTGAAGGGATGGGGCCTCACTGGCCACCAGTGACCTTGCCCAAACTGGCTCCTGCTCAAGCCCACGTGGGCAGTGCCATGGGGGAGCTGTGTGTGGGGCTTTTTGTGTGGGAGGCCCAGAGACCCAACCTCCTCGTAGCTCATGGGGATGGGGAGGGCACTGTGGTGCCTGGTGAGAGCCCTGAGCATCCTTCTAGGGATGGCAAATGCATGACCAAGATTCAGTCCCATGGCACTGGTATTCAAATGCAGCCCTGACCTTGGCCAGCTTCGCCCATTGGCGACCTGGCCCCTGGCGCACAGACGGTTACGCAGAGCTGCTTGCCTGGCAGCTCAGACGGGAAATGGTCCCAGGTACAGAACAGCAGGACAGGCTTTCTCCACCAAGCCCCCACCTGTCTCTCCCTCCCCTGAAGCTGCAAAGTAGTTGCTGCCCATAACACCAGGGGCTCCCCACATACAGGCCCCTGGCTGTCAACACCCCTCGGATTCCCAGATAGGCTCTGCGGTCCACACAGCCTGCTCGGGCCCCTAGAGACCTGTTACCCCAAAGCCTTGAAAGATTGGAGAGGTTCTTCAGAGCTTTCTAGCCAAACAGAGGGAATGGCAGAGCAGACATGCATGGATGGCTTGGGGGACAGAAGTGCAACAGGGGGAAGGGACCCCCAACTAAAGCAACTCAGAGCTGGTGTCAACCCCAGCCACTCCCTCTCCTGAGCACAGCACAACTCACACCTGCCAGTAATATGCTTGAATGTCTCAGCGCCAAGCAGACACCCATGCCCAGCAGCCCCTCCTCTGTTGGGCATGCAGCAGCTTTCCATCTGTGCCCAGGATGGCCTCCCCCTCGATCTGGGCTCCCCAGTACCGCAGCCACTAGCCACATATGACTGTTTACATTTAAACTTCCATTCATCAAAATTAAATAAAATGACACCTCCGTTTCTCACTCACACTAGTCACATTTTAGTACCCAGCCACCACATCTGGCTAGTGGCTATCATACTGGGCAGATGTACATCATATATGATGGATCCTTGCAGAAAGTTCCAGTGCCTGGTACTGCCTGAGAAGCTGTCTTTTAACCAGTGTGGTGTAAATGGTGTTCCCAAATAAGGGTGTTTAGCTGCCTTCAGGTCCCTCGTAATAGCCTCCCTACTCCCATGCCAATTGTCGTGTCCCTTTGAAGACCCTTTGAGCTCCTGCTCTGGGACACATGACCTCCTTTGACCTACGAGATGGTTGTGACTTGGTGTCAGCAGAGATCTGAGTAGATGTTTGTGTATTCTGCCTCCACCATGGGAACATCCCTGGGCTGGCCTGCCAGAGGGATGTGGACATGTGTGGGCCATCAGGCAGGCCTCCAGTGATATGTCAGTCACCTCCAGGGGCTCGGGTGAGCCTAGAACAGAACTGCCCAGTTGATCTACAGACTCAACAAATAATAAATGACTATTGTTCTAGGTCGTTAATTCTGGGGTCGGTTTGTTTCTCAGCAATGACTGACAGAGTGAGCTTATCAGACGCCTGTATCTCGTATACCTTATGACTGTTTCCGTGAAAAAACAGGGCTTCTGTCTTAAAAGTAGCCCCATAGGGGAGCCCCTGGATCACTCAATTGAGTTTCTGACTCTTGATTTCAGCTCAGGCCGTGACCTCAGGGTCGTGAGATCCATCCCCACATCAGGCTCCACGCTGGGCATGGAAAGTTTGATCCCCAGTTTACAGATGAGCAAATGGAGGCACAGAGTGGTTGGAAGATTTGCCCAAGTATTTAAGGAACCATCCTAAATTCTGAGTATTGGAATCCACAGCTAGTGCTCAAAGCGTATTCTACAACTTCCCTCTGGTGGGAAACAGGGCCCCCCTGCATGTTTTCCCCCAGCACTCCAGGGCTGCCATGCCCTCCCTCGCACTGTGTTTGGTTTTCCTTGACCTCTCTTGTTATGTCCAGTTGGGACTAGACTTACTGGTGAGCCTGCCATCCTGGGGAGGTGGGCAGCTGAGGGCCCACTGCAGCAGCTTGCACAGTGCCTGGAACACTCAGGAAGTTTGCGGAATGGGCATGAAAGGAAAGTCTGGGAGATAAATGGGTTGGCAAAAGCAGTCTTGTTGAAATAACAGCGTTTACTGTGAATTTGATTTTGGGGGACTGGATGGGCCAGGGCATGCCTGTGGCAGCCCATGGGCTGGGAGAGAGCAGCTTGTGTGGCAGGGGCAGGCCCAGAGTATCCTTGAGAGAGGGCTGCTCAGTACAAGTATGTCTTTGGGAACTGGAATACACATATGGGCTGATGAAGAAGACATCCCAGACTTTGATAACGTGGCCTCTAGGTTGAGACTTTGGGCTGAAAGTGACAGAAATCCTGTTCCAGTTGGCTCAGGCAGGAAACGGTATTCTTCAGCTCATAGGAAAATCCAAGAGAAGTCAGACTCACAAATGCACAGAGACTTCACCGACGTCACTGAGACCAGGTGTGACTTTCATACCTGCTTGCCCCAGAGTTGGCTCCCGTCTTGGGGAGGTCTCCCTTTGGAGCAGACAGATGGCTCATGCAGGGCTGAGAGAAGATTGGGGCCCTCGTTAAAAATAAAATAAAATAAAATAAAATAAAATAAAATAAAAAAGTCAGCATCTTGGTACTCGGAGGAGTACCAATTGCATTAATTGCATTAATATGCAATTAATATGTGGTTTGCATTAATATGTGGTTGAACTGGGCCCCAAGCAACTTCTGAATGCTCATTCCCTAGTAATTTATTCCAGCTCCCCCTGCTCCCTTTTTGCCTTACATCCTGACCTCTTAGTGACACAGAGGAAAGAGCAGGACTCTCTCTCAAGTGCTCCTCCAGAGTCTGAGGACGGTGCTTGTTGGAACATCTTGGACCATGTGCTCACCCTTGAACCAGTCAGGATGTGAAGTTCAGGTTGGATTTGGGCAGTCACTCCAGCAGGAAAGAGAGTGAAAGAGGGGTTCCATCCGGGGAAATCAGGCTGCTGGAACAGGACAGGGTCCCAAGCCTCAGGGCTGGGGTGTGAGGGCAGGGTTTTCAGTCACGGGATTGGAGCTGGGCCAAGGTTGGGGCCAGTGGCCTTAGCTCACCTGCTAGGCTGTGAGCATAGAGGAAGGTGCAGGGAACTGGGGCCGGGGTCAGGGACCACCACTGCACATAGCCTCGAGGACAGAGCTGCCAGAAGTTTTGTTCTCATTGGGTGGAAGCAGTGGGGAGAGAAAGAGAGGTCATCACAAAGGACTTCCTGGCCACAGGACCTGTTGGAACAAAGGGCATACTCCTTGTGTTGCGAGACTCTGCCTGGGGCTGGACGCTGCCACCAAATAGATGTGTCCAGGTTTTCCCACTTCCATTCACGGGTCACTGAGGCAGACATGCGCCCTGCTTATGGCAGTGGCCCATAGCTAGTGGGGGCCATTGGGGTTAGATCCTTCCTTCTTAAAGATCCTTCTTTCCTCCCCTTTCTCCACTGCTCAGATATCCGTGGGCTCCAAAGCTTTCTGGATCAGGCCTCGCGGCTGGGCCTTGATGTCTCTTTACAAAAGGTGGACAAGAACATTAGCCACGTGTTCACCAGCCTCTTCACCACCATGAAGACAGAGGAGCTGAACCGCTACCGAGACACGCTCCGCCGCGCCATCCTCCTGCTCAGCCCACAGGGGGCCCACTCCTTCATCAACGAGGTAGGTGGTGGGGCCTGGGGCCACAGGAGGCTCTACGCAGGATGCCACGGTGGACCCACTGGGGCTGTCCGTTCATGCGTGGCCAAAATGGGTGTGGGGACTCCTAGGTGCTGGGTGTTTGGCACAAGCCGGAAGGAGTTAGATCCCGAGCACAGCTTGGCTCCTGGCTGGTCCTCCGCAGGTTACCCAAGGCCTACCTGGACAGTGAGGGGCTGGGAGCAGCTGGCGGGAAGCCTATTTACAGGTGACTGCCAGAGATTTTGGAGGCAAAACTTTGGGCTGTTGTTTCTTTGTATCGTTGTTGTTTTAAATTTCCCCTGTTTGTTGGCAGGTGTAAGCCTCTAGGGATAAAATAAATTTTCAGGTTTCTGCAGAGGTGGGCAGCTCTGCCTTTGGTATTTGCTAGCACCTGGTGGAGGTGTCGGTTGCACATTAGCAAATGATACTTGGTGCACAGGCTGATACTTTTGGTACCTAAGCTAACCAGTGATTTTTTTTTTAATGCCTTTTTAAGGGTTAGGGCCTTCCAAGGAAGACAGGGCCCATCAGTTTAACAAAGAATTTAGTAACAAAGAATTTAGAATTTAGTAATTTAGTTGTGAATAGCCAACTAGAAATACGTTCTGAGCTGGCTTTTGCTGGCAGCCCTGATGGTCTGATGGCAGGAAGGTGACGAGCTGGAGTTGGCAGGTCCCTCTCTGGCCTGGGTTGGTTTTCATGGGGGAGCCCGGGAGGAGGGGGGATGTGCTGGGGGTGTGGTGTGCCTGGGAGCAGGGATGGCCCAATGCGGTTTGTGATTTCCTCTCAACCCCAGTCACCTACTTGGCTGTCTCTGATTGAAAGGAAAATGAAGAGAAAGGCAGAATTATACTAATTCCATTTGATGTACTTTGGTTGCTTATTCCGCTTTCTCCTCTAATTAATTATTACTCAAAATGCTACCTTATATATCAGGAGCCAGCATGAAGCCCACTGCTGGGGAACTTAAAATTCGGAACGCTTAATTTGGCACATTGGCTGGCAGTCCTGCGGCCCTTGGCTAATCAGACCCTGCTAATGCCGGTGGTCAGCCAGCCTGTGATGTCCTGTCGGCACTCGGCATTTTCTCTGGAACGCGTTTCCCTGTAGGAAGTGATTCAGGCCAGTAATGGGCAGCCTAGGATTAGCAGCACTAATGTGTCCGGCTTTCTCAGAATGTTCCCAGCAGTGTGTGTCCCAGTGTCTGCTCATAGGAAGGCTTTTCTCCTTGCTAAATTCCCCAGGCCGGGCAGGCTCCAGTGATGGTGTCTGCTAATCCGGTCGCTGGCCTTCTCCATCTCTCTTCTCGCCCGTCCCTTGCCTCCTGTCCTTGCTTCCTTTCTGCCTTGCCGCTGTCCCGCCATGAAGCTTCGGAGTGGGAAGAATATTGGCTTTGGAGTTCAACAGATATGGGGTCAAGTCCAGGCTCCTCCACTTCCTGTTGCTGTGACCTTGGCTGCTTTGCCTCACCTGTGTGACCTGAGCTTCTTCATCTGTAAAGGACGGAGGAAGGAGGCAAGAGGCCAGATGAAGCCTGTGGTTCGTAGCTTCTCGGGAAACATCTGTTCTCTTCCACTTACATATTCATTGTTTCCCTTCTAGATGAATTCAGCCCATGCTCTGTTTCTAGGCCCTGCAAGGATTTAACACGTAAACAAGACTGGCCTAAAGATACTATTTCCAAGTGGTTCATTATACAAACTCCTGCAGTGTTGGAAATACTTGGCTTGGCTTGGGCCTGGCGCCTTCTTGATCCCCGTCCCCCGCACCCCGTCTGCATTTGCAAAGTCTTAGCTTTGCTGGGTGCTGCAAAGTGCTGCTGGGTGCTGGGGACTTGCCCTGGGAGTGGCCACTCTTTTTTTTTTTTTTAAGATTTATTTATTTATTTGACAGAAATCAAAAGTAGGCAGAGAGGCAGACAGAGAGGGAGGAGGAAGCAGGCTCCCTACTGAGCAGAGAGCCCAATGTGGGGCTCAACCCCAGGACCTTGAGATCATGACCTGAGCTGAAGGCAGAGGCTTAACTCACTGAGCCACCCAGACCCCCTGGGAGTGGCCACTCTTAGTGTTGGGCAAGAGTGGCAAGCCCCTGGGAGGGGTGGCCAGAGACTATGGGGGAAGATGGCACCCAGGCTTTGTGCCTTCAGCTCTAGCTGGTCAGAGTCCTGGTTTTTGATTTTCTGTCGGGGTGGGTGGCTGGGTGGGGGGTGGGTGTCCTGTCTTGGGTACCCAGTGTGGGTGTTTTGTGTGCTTTCCCTAATGTTCACACTTCACGCACAAGGCAGCTGAAGTCGAGGAAGTTCCCTGTTGCTTCAGGTCCTGTGGGTAGCCACCAGGAGGACTCAGCAGGAGTCAAGTCTAGATGTGTCCCACTCCAGAATCTCCAGCTGCCATGTTGCTGTGATGATGGTGGTGGGCAGATGGGGTGTGCTACCTTCACGAGGGGAGGACATGGTTCAGCAGCCTCCGTCCACAAGCCGGCAGAGGTTTTCAGGGCACTTATGCTCCAAAAATTTTGGTGTATGTACTAAACTGGGTATGGGAGGAGTTTCCGGACTCCGGCAGGCTGTAGGACCTGGACCACTGGCTAACCCAGGAGGTCCCCTGGGAGGGGCCTGGGCATGCCATCCCAGCACAAAAGCTTCATCTACTGTCTGGACGTACTGCCGGGGCTTTGCCAGCAGACTGACCCAACCTCTCCTTTGTTGGGACAAGGACAGAGGGTGTGCACAAGGCTGATCCACTGCCGGGACATGTCCTGAATTTTATGCATCTCAAAACACTGTTTTGGGCCAGCAAATGGCCTTAGAGCCCTAGTGCTACTCATGACAGGTGGCTTTGGTACCCAATCAGGACTGCATGTGTGAGCTGTGTTGGGAGTGGGGGTAACTCTTCCCCCAGCTGTAACTTCTCCCTTGCCCACCCAGAAAGCCCGGCTGATGGGAGGAGGGAGGAAGACGGTGCTGCTCAAATCTTCTACACGTTGCTACATGGGAATCTGTTGGCGAGGCTGGTACTTTCACTATCAGTAGTGACAAGTTCTGGATGACACAGACTTGGCTATCTGGGAAGTGCCAGGTGTCCCCATGCTACACGGGGGACTGTTTCTCTGTCCAGTGTCCAGGATGCATGCACTCACTGTGGGGACTCAGCCTGGGGGCCCCTGCACTATCAGCCTCTCTGGGATCCCTCTTGATGAGGGGACATCCTGTCTGGGGGTTTGGGGAGTCTGGCCTTGGTGGTGGGTGGGTGGCAGAGGTGCAAGCAGGCTGAGGCACTGGGTGGGGGTGGGGCGTGGGCTCAGATAATAGGTCCTTCTTTAAGATCCCCTCACCTTCCACTGTTCAGTCTCCAATCCACATTCCCTGCCCTGAGATCATTTCAGCCTAGTTTAAACAACCACCACATGAGTGCGTTATCTCTAAAAGACTCCCCTTGGGGAGACTGGGCTCAGGGGTAACAGCATGCTGGTCCTGGACTGGGAGCCCACCATGGGGTGGCCTCGGGCACTGCTGAGGGTACAGGACATAGAGAATCCTTCCTCCAGCTGGGCCTCTTGTGCTCTGGGCTTGGCAGTAGAGGTCCAAGTAAGGGTAGGTAGTGCTCTCTGATCATCCCAACCGGGAAGTGAATGGAACACATTCTATCCTCAGCTGGGCCTTGGTTTGTCTCCGGGCCACCGCTAAGTGGGGCTTCAGTAGGTGATGATACGCACTATGACACCCTCCTCATGTAGCTTGTCAGTTTGAATCACTGGACAGGGGAGCAGGGGCTGGGGGTGTGTGCTGTCCTCACTCCAGGGCCATGGGAGTTGTGAGAGGGGCCGAGGGACAGAGGCTTTGCCTGAGAATCCTGTCTGTAGCTGTTGGAACCTTCCCCCTTCTGCTCCCAGCTTCCTTCTTCCATTTCACCAGTATTTAATGAGCCCCAGTGGTGTGCCAGATTCTGTGTAGGACACTGAGGCTATTGTCCCTGTTCACGTGGGGCTCCCAGCTTTATGGGAAGGACAAACATGTTAACAAACCCCTTTGCCTGTCAGAACAGAGCTGTGGGCCAGGTTCTGGGAGAGTGCCAAGGATGGAGCAATGCCCTCTGGCCAGGGAGAAATGGGGGTGACCAGAGGGTCAGGGATGCTTCCAGGAGTGGGTGACACTGGGGCTGGGTCTACAGGAATGAACGAACCTTCATTAACCCCATGGCCAAGGTGGGAGCTGGGAGAAGGGGTCTGGAGAGTATTCAGGGACTCTTGTGTTGCCATGGTGGGTGTGCCAGGTGAGGAGTGGCTGGGGCTTAGGCTGTTGTATTAGCAGGAAGGGGTCCCTAATCCAGGGTGGAGAGTCTGAACTTCAGGACCAGTTTGTTCTTGGGGCCCCTTTTGGGGTCTTTGAAGCTAGGAGCTCACTGAGTGCTCTGTATGGCCCCAGTGCTGAGGGTTATGTATGTCTTACTGTTCTTTCTCCTTCAGGCCAGATTTGATGGAGAGATCTCCAGTGCACACTCAGGTTTGGCCCTGGGCGTCATCTCTTCTTCCTGGAGCAGATTCCCTCCATCTGTCCATCATCTGTCCATGTGTCCTTCTGTTCGTCCATGCATCCATCTATCTATCTGCCCTCCCACCTAAACACCCATATGTTTAGGACAGATGGGGTGTCTGCGACAGACCAAGAACCATATCTTGATATGGTTGGGGACACAGAGGTGGTGTCCCCTCCTGGAGACCTGACAAGATGTGAAATGTTGTGGCTACACATCACGACCCTCGTCCTCTTGGGCATTCCCAGTGGCTGGCTGAGTGGGCACACCCCAGGTCTCTCATCCACTGAGGCCTCCTCTGGGCTTGGGGTGGGAGGTGCCCCAGGACTCTCACTTGTCATTTCTGTGTCCCTGTCTCTATTCAGACTTAGGCTTCCCTCTTTCCTTTTTGTATCTTCTTTGTTTCCTCCTTTCCCTTCCCTCTCTCTTTTGTTTTGCTGGAAAGAATAGAAAACTTAACTATTTGAAACACTTATGTACTTGATGGAGAAGAGTTGCCTCTCCCTGTTCCCAGTTCCTGAGGCCGACAGAGCAGCCTGCTGGGGCCCTGAAGCCCGTGTACCATCAGGCTGCCCGTGGATATCGGGCAGCCTGTCTGTCCCACAGGAAAGTGAGCCCCTCGTGGACAGGGACTGGATGGCGTCCACCTTTGTATCTTCCAAGAGCAGCACAAGGCTGGCCCACAATGGCTGCTGAGGGAAAAAAGGCATGGAGATTTGTATTTCTTCCCTCCGATAGAAAGAGCTCGAGGCTAGGTTTTCTTGTGTGTGCCTTGATTGCCTTTTAGTTTGTCTTCCAGTGCTTGGTCAGCTTATCAGCAAGGGCCTTAGTCTTAAAACTTTTGCCTTTACCAAGGCTTGAGTTTGTGTAAGAACACTGCCTTTGGCCTGAAGGGCCAGCAAAGGAGTGGCTGCTCCTGTGGGTGGGGACGTCCCCAGGCCCAGCTTTGGTACAGGGTAGGGGAGAGCAGTGTGCAGAGAGGTGAGTGTCTTGGGAGAGGATTGACGATAAGCGACGGTGTTGGCCGGTGTGGGAGAGTGGACATGTGCATGCACACACACACACACACACACACACACACACACACACAGAGGCTGATACAGTGATACCACTGGCCAGCCACACAGCTGGTACAAGCACACCCTCAGATAAGCACAGTCTAACAGGAACACCCCCCCACCACCACCACTTGTGACCCCCCTGTGCGGATCTAAACATAACTATGCACACACATACACATACGCACACACCAGGATAAAGGCACTGCTGGTGTCAAAGCAGCTGGGGAAGGGATTGCAATGTTGGGAAAGACATGGCTGTTACCACGTGATGGTCACAGCAGGTGACCATTACCTTTGTAGTTAGACGGATCTCCGTGATCTCTTTATGGCAGCAAGAAGGATGGGAGAAAAAGTAGTTAGGGGAACAGCTTAGGGGTAGGACAGCTCCTCATTGCTCTGAGAGTGGGATCCCCTTTCACCCAGTTTGGGAGGAATAGGTGAATAGAAGGAGCAGAGGTGGAAAGGGCCGCGTGCGCTATCCCTCCTCACCCCTGCCCAGACTGGCTTCCCAGGCAAGGAGTGTGGCTGGAGGCCAGTTCAGTCCTTACTGGGAGCACAGCCTGGGTTAGCTCCTGGCTTTGAATCAATTGCTTCTCAGAGTTTGCTGCAGTGAGTGAGTTTCGTCCCGCAATTTGAATATAAAGACTTGCTTTTTAATACATTTATCGCAAAGGAAGATGAAGTAATGTCAGTGTTCTGTTGTCCCACATGATAGATGCAAATATTTCTTACTTTACCATGGTAAATCTTCAGCAGGCGACTTTATCACTCAGAGCTAGGATAATTCTGTGCCATTTAAGTATCATTTACCAGAATATTTTAAATTACTAATTAATTACAGAAGATTAATTTTTAAATGTGGCCCTGCATTTGCATTTAATTGTATCCTACTGTTTACAGATTTTAAAGCCTTAGTACTTCAGAAAAAGTGCTAGGAGTCTGAAAAATTCATTTTTTCCCCTTAGAAATTCTTAGACATGAGCTCATGAGGAAGAGATATTATGTTGAGTTTGTTCTGGTAGGTTCAGAGCTAAAGGGATGCTCAAGGCAACCAAGACTTCAGGCCTGGCTGAGATGGGAAGGGAGCAGAGGCTCTGTATGGCCACTGTCCCCTCCCTTCTCTGTCCTCTTTGCCCTCAATCCTTGCAAATCCCCATGCATGCTGGGCAGGCCTTCGTGGGTTCCTTCCCTGTGGGACATGCCACATTCTGAGCACAGCTCCATTGCCTCTGTCATCTCTAGGTCTGCATCATACCCACCACTTGTGTGGTGACTCTTTGTCCTTCCTTCCCCATGGGACCTAGGAACGTGTGAGGGCAGAAGCTGGGACAGGTTTATCTTCGTGAATTGCCTTTTCAGAGCCTGTGGTTGATGGTTGGCACATGGGTGAATAAAGGATGGAATCCCAGGAGCTTTGACCTCTGTTGTGCACACGCAAATGTTTTCTAGAAGGTGAGTTCCCCAGTGGGCAGACCAAATATATTCCTAGTGCTCTGGCCAAGCAGGGGCACCTGAGTAAGCTGGTGTTTTGGAAGAACTTCATGTTTGATTTTTAATATTTCCAAGGAGCATCCAAGCCCACATCAAGGAAAAATGCTTGCCTGTGGCTGGGTCTTACTGGTGTTTGTTTTCTGGTTGAGGGCTGTTTCTATTTTGAGTTGACTTTTGAATCATGCCACCCATTCCTGGGGCTCAGGAAGGACTTCCTTGGCTGCCTGGGAAGACTGTCTGCTCCTTCCTGGGGTCAAAGAGTGAGATCACGAACCTAAAGTGTGGGCCTGGAGACACCTGGTGTTCTTCCCTTCCTTCGTGGGCCATTAAATAGCCAGCAAAGTGTCACTTCCTCCCTGTGGGCGCCTCTGTGGCTTATTAGCAGTAGGAAGCCAGCAGCCCTGAGAAATAGGCATTTACGGAGGGAAGCAGCTTGCGGCCGTGGAATGACTCAGTTACCCTTTCTGCTCCCGGATCCCCGAGGGTGTTCAGGTTGTGGGGGCCTCCCCTGAGGTGATGAGTCAGCTCATTTGTTGACTGAAGGGCTGAGTGGGGAGCCCAGCAGGGAAGCAGCAGCAGACTCTCCCCAGTGGTGCGGGAAGCAAGAGGAAGGCTGAGCTGCATCAAGAGAGGCAGAGGTGAGGCGAGGTTATCCCAGTTGCCTGGATTCATCTCCCAGCAGCTCTCTGTGCCGTACAGCCCACATCTGTTGCCATCCTCTGCATGCTCCCAAGTGGGGGCTTTGGTAAGTGCTGGCGGGAACTTGGCCTTGGTCACCTGCCACCTGTGCCCAAGCTGCCAGGCAGCTAGGAGGAGAGAAGGCCTCTGCATCCGTGAGCTGGAGCAGTGTAACAAACCCCTCCGAAACTCGAAACTCAGTGTCGTGAAACAATGAGCCTTTGTTGTTACTCATCAGCCTCATAGTCAGCAGACCTGTGTAAGATGCAACTGATCTCGTCTGGGCTTGCGAATGCCTCTGTGGTCAGCTGACTGTGTGGCTGGAACCGGCTGGTTAGGAGAGTGGTTAGCTGGCGGTAAGTTAGGGTGACGGGGTGATCAGGCTGCGGGTCTCTCCTTGTCACACACGCTGGCCCACACTTACTCCTGTGACAGCAGCAGAGTTCCAAAAAGGCTCTGGGCCGCTCGAGGCTGGGGCTCAAACCCGGTGCCTTGTTGCTTCTATAGGTCTCTTGGCCTAAGCCAGCCAAGAGGTCAGCCCAGATTTAAGGGGCAAGGGGAGAGAGCTCCTGGGAAACCCCTCATGGGGGAAGTGCAAAGTCACTTTGCAAAGGGGGTGGTAGGTACATTACAGAGTGAGGAGTTGGGGCCATTTTTGTCATCTGTCTGCCCGGCCCCATTGTGCAGATGAGATTCCTAGGAGCAAGCAGGTGTCCCCTGGCTCTGTGGGTGATGGGGAACCATGTGTCTCCTTTCTCCTACTCTGTTTCAGTCTGGCTCAACTTGGGGGTGAAAGTGGTGAGGAAAGGGTTGTGGACCAGAGGGAGAGATGGAACAGGCCTTTATTTATCAAGAATGCTTATGAATCAGAATGCTGATTCACCTCATCTCCACAATGCTGGGAAGGAGGGGCTATTACAGAGTATTGGAACCTGGGGGTTTAGGGACCTGCGCATGCTCCCAGATCTAGTGACACAGCTGGGATGTGAGTTCAGAACTTCCTGACTCACAGCTTGGCTCTGCTTCACTACATGGCATTGGGAGGAGGGGGAAGCTTGTTGTCTTGACAGATCAAGGGAAGCCCATTTTCCTCCTAGAACACGACAAAGGGTGCATCTGATGGACTTTGCCATTGAGGAGCAGGTGGGATATGGGGAAGGTGGACTGGGCACCTTTTTAAAAAATTTTAAAATTTTAAATTTTTAAAAAGATTTTATTTATTTATTTGACAGAGAGAGAGAGAGAGATCACAAGTAGGCAGAGAGGCAGGCAGAGAGGTAGGGGGAGGCAGACTCCCTGCTGAGCAGAGAGCCCAATGTGGGGCTTGATCCCAGGACCCTGAGATCATGACCTGAGCTGAGGGTGGAAGCTTAACCCACTGAGCCACCCAGGTGTCTCATGGACTGGGCACTTTTGAGGGAGCGTCCCTTGGACTCCACGGTCCTGTGTTTGCCACCACACCTGCAGAGACTATGAGGGGACGCGCAGGCTGCCTCAAACTCCCTCCTCAGTAACCAGAAGAGCAGCTTTCATGCCCTCAGACTCTCACCAGAGTCTGAGGTGATTTCCTTAACCCTTCTGCCAGGTGGTCAATGGGGCCAAGTTGCAGACAGACTGCAGACAGACTGTCCTCACCATGGAGCTTTTCTGAGTTTTGCTTCCCCATCTGTACGGTGGATTGAAATTGATATTTGACCCCGCAGGTTCCTCTAAGAATTAAGCTTGGGAAATATTCTGGAGCACAGCTTTCCTCTTTACTCTCCTTCCTAGGGCCGGCCATCCGAGGGTCTCTAGTAACTGTTGTGTAGATAGGGAGACAGCAAAGTCTTAGAAAATTTAAGGATATGGAGCCCTTAGAGCAGCAAGAACAATGAAAAATCTTGACTCCAGGCAAGGTCGACGTTCCAAATTTTGAAACGTGCTGGAGTGTTAACATTAGGGATTGTCGTGGTGACCTGCTGCTGGGTCAGGTCACCAAAGGGAGAAGTGGGCATGGTTGATGAACTATTAACAGGTGTGTCTAATGCTCATTTCTCCACTGTTTGCTGTGGCATCTCTGTCCCTGCGGTGTGTTCCTTGTGTGTCTTCAGTATCTGTGTCCATGAGTGACATCAGGGTGAGAAAGCCAGGGACAAGGGCACGATTGCAGCCATGGAGATTGCGGAGAAAGACGTTGCTGTGACAGAGCTGTGTGGAGGTGTAGCAGAGAAGAACCAGATGGGAGTGGGATGTTGAGGAAAACACATGTCGACGGAGCCCCAGCTCCGGCCACAAAGGCCTCGTGTGCTGGCAGGTGTGGAGGGCAGAGGTTGGATTCCCACCAGATGGCGGGATGGGAACCACTTTAATTTCGGCAACAAGGGATGGGGCAGAGACCTGAGTGTGTCCCCTTTTTCGCCCTCCTCCTTCCCACGCCGCACAGATTCATTTCCTTGCAGAGGGAATCTGAGCACTTCAGCTGCTTCGGTGGCGGCCGTTCCTGGGGGGGGGGGGTGCAGTGAGGGCTGCTATCAGCACGGAGATGGGGGATTGCCTCTAGAACAGCAAGACACACAGGCCCCTGCTCACTGCCGGGGATGTCCTTTTGAGCCTGTTTACTGGTCTGCTGACAGGCATAATACTCCTTTCCCTGAGGGTTGTGGTGGGGTTTAAATAAGATAAAGCCCCAGGGCTGTACTCTGTGAATGTGGCTTTGTTACGGCGTCTGTGGAGAGTGTCTGGCTGAGATCATGGAACCAGCCTGGGCCACTGCCAGGTCAAGGGCAGATGTGGTAATGGGTCCCAGGAGCCGAGCTTTGGCCAACCCCATGGGAAGGAACCTTGCGTGGTCTCTGTGGGAAAGTACAGCTTCCGGAGCCAGGTGAGGAAAACTGGGTGCAGGGTATACCCAGGGTAGTAGGGGATGGTGCTAGCAAAACGTGACAAGATGCTCAAGGCCCTCAGCCTGTTCAGCTGGGATTGAGGCCTGGCCTCCCACCCCAGCGCTCAGCGGGGGAGATGTCAGATTGGGGGGGGGGTGTGGGTGGGAGGGATGGGGAAGCAGGGGGCCTCTCAGTGCCCCCCTCTCCCGCACAGGCTCCCTGTGCTGGCTGGGCACGTGCAGGTCCTGCCCAGGAGCAGGAAGGAGAGCCCAGGGCGCCTCCCATCTGGGCGCTTGCTTACCTGTCCAAGCATGCACAGCAGCTGGTGTCTTCTCAGGGTCGCTGGTGGCTGGGCTCACAGGAGGAGGAAGAGCTGTTGGTGCTTTCTGCCTGCAAAGTTACTTTTGGAAAGAGAAACCTTCCTTTCATAGCCTGTCAGGTGGCAGCCCTCAGCAAGATCCAACGAACGGGGCCCTTTCCCTGGACCCCTTGCATCGGGTTCTTGGGTGGGGAAAGAACCAGGCCCTGCTCTGAAAGAGCTACCAAGTTTAACTGGACTTGGGAAGAACCACGAGCAACAGAACAAGGCGCCTAGCTGCAAGCACCCAGTTGGAGACAACTCTGTGGCTAGCACGGGCCCCAGGGTGGGCAAGGGAGCAGTGTGTCTGCTGTTCTCTTGCTGTTCTGTGGCGGCCACATGGGTCCATCCAGTCCACATAACCACGTGGACCACTCTTGGCTATTGTATAACCTGGAGCTTTTGAAGACAACCAGAGGATCAGATAAGAATGGCTAAAGCATCCCTTTTGAATGCCGGCCAGGTACAGCCAAGTCACAGATCTGAAGGCCCACGACATGCAGGCAGGGATAGTGCAGGGCAGAGCAGGTGGGCTGTGGGAAGGAGCAGCAGTATAGCAACTGGAGCCTGGGGGGGCCCATCTTTCCCTGAAGGGCACAGTCGGGCAGGTCCCACTGAGCTTCCACCGTGAAGGCCTGGTACAGCCAGTGCATTCTGTGTCTCAGAAGCCAGAAATCTGGACTTTTCTGTGAAATCTCTTTATTTTTTTAAATGTTGGCAACTAATGGCAGCAATTCTAAGCTCTCTGTTGGCCAGCTCTGCCTGGGGTGGGGCTGATACAGCTTGCAGACCATTGAGTGGAAACATCTGATTTATGACTTATATGCTGTCAACTTAAGCATATTAAATATGGGAATGGCATGAAGCGAGCCCCATTCTCTTCTTCCAGGGTTTTCTCACTAGGTGCCAGCAATCATTCTTCGTGCAGTGCTCCTGAGAGCTCCTGTTTCTCTCCTGGTTCCTCCAGGCCCACCTTGTTGTCCGTGCAGCCAGTGTTCTTATCCTTGCTGGTCAGTGCCAGGGTGTTGCTGACCTGCCTTAGGACCCTTCTTTGTATTTACAGGAAGGTCTTGGTTTTTAAGCATGTGGAGTTCAGTTTTCTAGACAGAGGGTCACCGTTGGGTTTGGTCTGTGTCCTTCATGGGGCTCCACAGTGAAGCTGCTCATTCCTTGTCCCAGGGTGGGTAGCTCTCCATTCAGCTCCGTTCTAGCTTTCCAGGGCTGCAGAGAGCTACTGAGTCTGATAAGGGGAACTGGACAATTTCTTAAAAGCCTGACTAATGCACTTGGTAATTCATTGAGCTCCTCTGCTGGGCCCTTTCTGAGCAATGGGGAAGCACCTGAGAGGTGAGGTTGGTCCCTTCTTGGGTGTGAAATATGGTTTAGAAGAACAGGCAGTGAGCCTACAGCCCAAGGAAGTAAGTATCCGAGCCCAGCCCAGCCCATGCTTGCCTGGGATGGTGCCACCTACAGAACAGTGCCTGTCCAAGTTTCAGTTTGCACGTCTTCTAATGGAACAGATGTTCATTGAGGAGTCAATGTGAATCAGGCCCTATTGTGGGTACTGGGGACACCAAGTCGCTGAGACAGACAAGGTCCCTGACTTCAAGGAGTTGACATTCTGATGGAGTCAGGGGGTTTTCACTAAGTCAATAAATGAATAATGTCCAAGTGATTGAGGTGGTGATAACCTACTTGAAGAAAGCAAAGGAAAGTAAGAAGAGAGTGGTTTGGTGGGGACGCCATTTTAGATGTGGTCAGGGATGGTGTGACCAGGTGTTTGCATAGAGACCAGAAGGGCGTGATGAAACCCATCAAGCAATTACTGGCTATAGAGCAATTTCAGAAGATGGAAAAGCACATGCAAGGGTCTTGAGGGTGGAATGAGCTTGGCATGCTGGAGGGTCCATGAGGGGGAGGGGGTGCCTGGTGCAGGGCAAGTCGGGGGAGAGTGGTGGGAAAGGAACATGGGGAGGGACCCGAGGTCAGAGCCCAGAAGACCTCATCGGCCACTGTAGGACTTTGTGGACTTGGTTTCAGTCTAATGGGAAGGTTTGTGAGCAGGTCAGCTGCAAGATCTGGAAAGGGACCGGGCTGAGGGTGTCCTCTCTGCCATTCTTTTGCTCTGACAGGAAGTAGCTCAGGGACATGGAAGGTCTAAGGAGATGGTAGATCATAGTTATCAGGCCATGGGGAGCCAATGTTTGGGGAGCTGATCAGGGCTACTCAGGGTGAGGTGCTCTTTCTGTACCCTTCTTGCTGGGGCCACAGGGAGGGCAGGGGGCCCTGGATGGGTGTCCCCATTTGGAGCTCTGTGCTTGGTCCCCTGCTATGGGAAATCAGGTGGCCTGGCTTCATATCTCACTTCAGTTCTCAGGGGTAAGCACAGCCTCCTGGCAGCCCCCCATGGCAGCTTCCTGCTGGGTGCAAGCAGTCAGCCTAAAGAGCTTTGCATTTTATTAATGTGTGTGACAATGGGCCTGATGGCCTTGCTGCTCCAAGGACTCTCCTTCTGGAAGGGCTGAGAGGACACACTCTTTACAGAACCATCTTTCCTCTGTTCTTCACCAGGGAATTCACGAGAGCAGCAGCAACAGCTAACCTGACCACGACTCACTTTCCTCAGGTCCCTAGTGGGCGTCTGGCAGGACCACTGCTGAGCCCAGTGCAGGCCTTGGCCCCTGTGGGTCTCTGTTCGTTTGCACATGTGCCAATATGTAAACACATTTAAACTGCCTTATGTTTGTGTGCTGTGTGTGCCTATGACAGGGGACAGTTTGCTTATGTGTCTCAGCTTGTCCGCCGGCTTCCACAATGACGCTCTGGGGCTTGTGAGATGTCCCCTGCTACCAGTGCAGTGGGAGACAGTGAAGTGGAACTCCCCCTCCACCCATCCCACCCTTTGCGGCTCCCAACTGTGGCTCCTCTTCTCCCAGCTCCCCTACCCGGCTCTCAGCATCCCCTGTAGGTTCTAGGCCATGACTTTGTGGCCACAGCTGTGACCTCTGCTTTTTGGGTTTGGGTTGTCGCTTTCCCCTTACAACAGGATAGACTTGGGTAGTGCCCCTTCTCCTGCTGTGACCCAGTGGATTCCAATCCTATTCCTGCCACTCATTCCAGACCTGGGGGACTTGCAGTGTTGGGGGCGGGTAGGCAGGCCTGGCATGGCACATGGTCTGGGTCCCTTGGCTCTGCTGCCTCGAGGCTGAGTTTTGGACTCCAGACTCAACCGCTGCCAGGTCCGTGGGGGAGGATGCTGAAGGGCTGCAGTGGGCTGGGACCAAGCACTCCAGACTGCTCAGCCTGGCCTCCCACCCATCCCCCACTGTAACCTTCCACATCCAGCTGCTGCTCTCCAGGTGCTCAGACCCCCAGGGTTAGCCCCCAGGGCCAGCCTCATAGTTCCATCAGGGGATACGTATAGCCTAGGTATAGTGGGAAACTGGAGAGGCAAATAAAAGGTGGGGAAAACTCCTTTTTTTCTGTGTAATGGGGAATGCTGTTTGCACATTTAATTCAGTGGCCACTTAAAAAAAAATCATAACTTTTTCTTTCTGTGAAAGGAGGTGTCCTTTCAAATCTGGCAAGTTTTAGCTTCCAAAATAAGGGAAGTTGCATAATAAGCTAGCTGGGCACCCAGACTGGGCTCTGGAGCCAGGGAGAGGCTGAACAGGGACAATCTGGTCCAGGGCTGTGCGTCTCTCTCCTGCGTGTCTGCCGTTTCTTTCAGGAAGAAAAGAGCCCCGCTCAGAATGGCTACCTGCCCTGGGAAATGCAGAGCAAACACATCCCTGGCTCATTAGTGGCTCTAAAAGAATGTGCAGAAAACAGGTCTGCTTCTCCCACTGGGGTCAGGTCCGGGCTTTGGTGTTTGGCACAAGAGACCTGTCCTCAAGTGGGGAGGACATTTGGGGCAACAGAAGGAGTAAGGGCTTGGAAATTGCACAGTTGGGCTCACTCGCTGAATCTGAGCTCACTGACAAAATGGGGAAGCTTCTGCCTGCTTACCCCAGTGTTGTGGTGAAGTTGAAAATAGGCAATGCATGGGACAACTGCCCAGTATTGTCTGACCTAGAGTGAATGACTGTGTCCTGTTCCCTCCCACGGCACGGTGTCCCTCACTCTGGTCTGATGCTCAGTCCAGAACTAGGCTGTTGTCACTACTCTCGTTTACCAGGAGCAGAGACTAAGGCACTATGAGGTTGTACTATACTTGGGGACCTGGGTTTCCAGTGGAATACTTCTTTTCTTTTCTTTTTCCTTGAGTGTGGGAGGTACAGAGGGACAGGGAGAGAGAGAATCCCAAGTAGACTCCACACTAAGTGTGGAGCCCAACATGGGACCGATCTCACGATCCTGACATCATGACCTGAGCCAAAATCAGGAGTCAGATGCTGATCCAAGTGCCCCATCCAGTGGAATATTTTTAAAGAAACTTAGGATGAGAACCTGTGGAGTGGGCTTGAGGGGAGAGGAGCCCAGGGAGGTAAGATGGTGCATAGCCTTTGGAGTTAGTGCATTTGAGGTTTGAATCCTAGCACTGCCCTTATGGCTGATGGCTGTGGGCTAATTATAAAACTGCACCAATCCTTTGTCTTCTCATCTCTAAGGTGGGGCTGGTAGCACATAGGCTGAACTACATCATGAGGATGTGATGAGAATTTGACAAGATGGCAGACAAATTTCTACTCCACGGTGGGTACCAAGTTCACGTTCCTGGTATTACTGTGATCAGGTGGTGGTGGCAATGGTGATGATGGCTGGGATGGTGATGATGATGCCAGTAGTGTTAGTGATGATGATGGGGGAGTGGTGTGAGGACAGTGATGATGCTGATGCTGATGATGGCTATGATGGTGACGGTTATGGTGATGATGATGACGACAGGGGCAGTGGTGGTGATGATGGTGATGATGGTGATAATGACAGTCAGGATGGCAATGATGGGGATACTGACAGTGAGGGTGGCAAGGAAGATAATGGGTGTGATGATGAAGTTGACCGTGATAGTGTTGATGATGATGGCAATGATGCAGCTTGTGCTTCTCATTTGAATCACTGTCTTTGGTAGTATCTTTGTCTTACTTGGAGACATGAGTAACCCAGAGGTTTTACCCCATCATAGAGTGTTCAAAGGCAATTTTTATTTTGTTTCTGCATTGATGGCTGAGAGTGGGGTTAGGGGCAAGGGGCCCCTGCTGTGTGGGATTAAAGGGGCCCGGGGATCCCTGTGTTTGTGGGGGCTGTGGTTGTGGGGTCTGCATATCTGTTTCAGGGAGATGTTTGCACCAGGAGCATCAGCACATTGGGGAGGGGACAGATCATCCTCTGTCTTACAGCAGGGCCAAAGCTATGTAGGAAACTGCAGTCAAGTTGGCTCTGAGTCAAGAAGGATCTGAGAACTACTGTGGCTCTGAGGTTGGACCTTTGGTCTGGTTATCTATTGCTGTATGATAAACCACCCCAAAACTTAGTGGCTTAAAACAAAAAAATTTTATTATCTCTCATGTTTTCTGTGGATCCTAATTTTGGTAAGGGCTCGGCTGGGTGCTTTTGGCTCTGAGTTTGGCATGCAGTTGTGGTCAGTCTTATATGGTGGCAGGATCTGGAGGAGTGAGGGGTCGGAGAAGCTGGAGACCAGCTGGGCATCTCTCCCTTTTCACATGGTTTGTCTGAATAGGTTGGTTTGAGCTTCCTCACAACAGGGTGGCCTTAGGGTGGCAGGATTTCTTACATGGCTGCCCAGGGCTCTGATATAAGTGGTCCAGGAATCTAGAGGAGGCTTAGGCTGGATTCAGGGTGACAGAGGGGCTAGGGTGGGGTACCACATCCTCCGGTTGGCTCATGACATGCCATTTGAGAGTGGCCTAAAGGTGACTGACAGGAGGTTGTGTTTTTATCAAGGCATAGAATGAAATCCCAGTCACCATAAGGCAGGAGCCCCAGCCGGTCTGTGAGGCGGCTGGAGGAGAGGGCATGCTGGAAGGATGGAGTCCCAAGGTGGGGCCTTCCTGTTCCACAGCAAGCTTAGCAACCCCCTGACCCTGACTTGGGCTGTGCTGTCTCTGCCTTGTCATTGCCTCTGAGAGTCCCTTACTCCTTTTGGTTGCTGTTCTTCCTCATTTTGGTGGGAAAATGAGGTCATGAAGGGATATGTGATTCAGGGACCTCCCAACGGGCCTGGGCAGAGCCCTTGAGAAATTCCTCTACCTAAGGACCTCGGCTTAGCCAGAGCGAGGTAAGATAGGTGGTCTGCATGGGGGTTTGTGAGATGTGGAACCCACCTCAGGGTCAGGGATGCTGGGAGCCCAGTCTCAAGCCAGGAAGGAGGCGTGTCACCTCGAGGACAGTTGGCAGCCTGCAAACCCGGTGTTCTCCTTGATGTCACTTCCCTCACAATAGAGGCACTTCTCATCAAAAAAACCTGGTGTTTCTAAGCACCGTAAGCACACAGTTAGAGAATAGTTACGCTGAAGGTAATATTTAATATTTATGTCCAAACGGGCAATACCTTGACATTAATTATCCTGTTATAATTAAATCTAGTAATCCGTTACATTGCCATATAATGGAATGTGGTTATATGGGACTCTAGTGAGAATAATAGAGTTCTGAAGGGTAGAATTTGTAATTTAATACCTAGGAACAAAAGGTCTGGATTGCTGCTTATGATTTTTCACCTCGTCTTTTTCCTCTAGGGACTTACTCATCATTAAATAAGCATTCGATAGAGATCGTACCAGAGATGTGCGGTGAGAGCCTTGTGCCTGGGCTCACGGCTAGTAGGCAGCCCTCAACAATGGGGGGTAGATGTAAGGTAGGGGTGATTAGGGTACTCACCAAAGCCAATACATCCATCTTGGGGTGAAGGAAGGCTTTCTGTAGAAAGCCCTGTCTGAGCTAAGTCTTGAAGGACAGGCACAAGTCAGTTGGGAAAACAGGGACGGAGGGGCCATCCCAGGGGAGAGACCAGCAAATGCAGAAATGTGGAAGGCTGGGGCACAGGCGAGCTGGAGGAGCAGGTGTTTTTTTGTTTTGTTTTGTTTTGTTTTTTGGAGAAAGCCATAGAGTTTTGCTTTGGAACCATGGAGAGAGGTATGTAAAAGCACCGCAAAGGAGACCATCAGCAAAACAAAAAGGCAATTTGCTGAACAAGAGAAGATGTTTGCAAATGGTATATCTCCTAAGGAGTTTATGTCCAAAACAAATAAAGAACTTATACAACTCAATACAGAAAAAAAAAAAAATAATCCAATTTAAAAATGGGCAGAGGTCCTGAATAGATATTTTTCCAAAGAAGACATCCAGATGGCCAACAGACACACGAAAAGATGTTCAACATTACTGATCAGCAGGGAAATGCAAATCAAAATCACAATGAAGTATCACTTCACACCTGTCAGAAGGGCTAGACTCAAAAAGCCCAGAAATAAAAAATGTTGCTGACAGTATGGAGAATAAAGAAGCCCTCGTGCATTGTCGGTGGGAATGCAAACTGGTGTAGCCAATGTGGAAAACTGTATGGAGTTTCCACAAAGAAATTAGGGATAGAAATAATTGCACTACTGGGTGTTTACCCAAGGAAAACAAAAATAATTCAAAGAGATATGTGCACCCCATGCTTATTGCTACATTATTTACAATAGCTAAGATATGGAAGTAACCAGAGTGTCCATTGGCAGATGAATGGATAAAGAAGATGTGAGATGGTGTGTGTGTGTGTGTGTGTGTGTGTGTGTGTGTGTGTGTGATGGAATATTACTCAGCCATGAAAGAGAATGAAATCTTGCCCTTTGCAACAACATAGATGGAGGTAGAGGGTATTATGCTACACGAAAGAAGTCAGATAGAGAAAGACAAATGCCATATGATTTCATTTTTATGTGGAAGCTAAAAAACAAAACAAAACAAACAAAAGTAGCAGAAAGAGACCTGTACATACAACTGCTTGTTATCAGACAGGGTGGGAGGGCAAATGGGCAAAAGGGGTGAAGGGGAGTGGGAGGTACCAGCTTCCTGTTACAGAATGAATAAATCACGAGGATAAAAGGTACAGCATAGGGAACATGGTCAATGGTATTATAATAGCTTTGTGCGATGACAGATGGAGGCTACAGTGTAAGCTTAGCATAAACGATTGAGTTCTAGACTCACTGTGTTGTACACCTGAAACTAATGTAACATGTGTTGGCTATACTTCAATTTAAAAAAAGGCAATGCTAAAAAAAGAAAAAAAAAAAAAAGAGGGTTGTCAAGGAGGAGTAGGGGCAAGGCTATGAAAGGACACCCCATTCCATGCTAGGGACCAAGAGCAATTCTGAAGACAGAGGGAGCCATTGCCACGTGGGTGTGCCTCCACACCTCTGAGTTGCCAAAGCTCTGCGTGGCCTCAGGGAGCGTGATGGATTGGATGGCGGGCCTGGGGCCAGCAAGGAGGAGTGGTGCCAATATTTGGGTGAGTGTTAACGTAGCACTGAGGAAGTCAGGGATTACTGGGGAGAAGGAAATACTTTTGAGGACTGTTTTGGAAGTGTAGTCTCTAGAACTCAGGATGAGAGTCCAATCCTTAAAAATAAACTTTTAATTTTAGAAAATAGTCTTTGATTTCCAGACAAATTGCAAAGAAGGCGCAGAGAGTTTGCGTACACACCACGCCCCGTCTCCCCGCTCCGCCGTCTGAGCGTTTACGTTAGTATAATACATGTGTCAGCATTCATGACGTTATTAATACATTTTTTGTTAACTAAAGTTCAGGCTTTATTCAGATTTCCTTCGTTTTTACCTACTGTGCTTTCTCTGCTCCAGGATCCCATCCAGGACCCCACAATACATTAGTCATCCTGTCACCTTAGGCCCCGCTTGGTTGTGACAGTTTCTCAGACGTTCCTTGCTTTTGGCGACCTAAACAGTTTTGAGGAGTCCTGGTCAGGTATTTTGGAGAATATCCCTTAACTGGGATTTATCTGATGTTTTCTCATGATTAGACTGGAATTACAGATTTCGGGAAGACCACAGAGGTAAACTGCCATTCTCCCCCTTCCTATCAGGTGTGTGTGCTATCAGCATGACTGATCACCACTGATGTTGACCTTGACCACTGGCTGAGGTAGAGTTGGTCAAGTTTGTTTGCTTTAAGGTTATGCTTTCCCTTTTCTGTACTGTTCTCTTTGGAAAGATGTCACTCTGTGCAGCCCACACTTCAGAAGGAATAGGGGGTTATGTCGTATCTTCTTGAGGGTGGAATATCTCTGTAGATTATTTGGAATTCTTGGGCATAGGAGATGCCAGTTCTCTCTCTCAAGGGAACATTAGCTGGTTGTGGCTTGGTGGGGTTGATGGTGGACAGAGTGGTAGGAAAACATTCTTTCATTCTTCGGGCCACCTGTGCTCCCTCTGAGCCTAGCTCCAGGGGACCTTTTGATGGCTGGTGGTTGGATGACATAAGCCACTGCCTGGACCTCCCAAGTGAGTGAGGCTCAGCCTCCACTCCGTGAGCCATTGCCCCCAGCCATGTGGCCTATCTGTGCTCCTCTCCCACAAAGTAGAGAAGGCCATTCAATCCAACTTAGTTCACTTCAAGCTAAACCCACAAGCACATTGTTGACCTTGGGGCTCTTCCCTAAGTACTCTTTTGGGGAGAAGGAAAGAGAACAGCATTGCTGCTTTGGGGCATTTACACAATAGATTCTGGGGGGAGAGGCATTACAGACATGCCTCGGCCTCAATCTTGGAGGCTCAGTCCTTTCCAAACACCTATTTTTCCTCTTGTTTCTTTGTGTTTCTATGAAATAAAATTTTGTGAGTACTTATTGATTCTAGCCAGGGAGGCAACAACTGCATTTGATTGGTTTTTCTGCCATTTATCCTGAAGATGTTAGAAGATATACACATGTTTTGGCTTCTCAGGGTAACAACCCGCAGGGTCCTTCCTCCGGGAGGGGCTAGGATAGGGCTCACCCTGCGTGGGGAGGTAGCTGGGTCTGTAAGGCAAGCAAGTTGGATCTCTGCACAGGTTAGCAGAGAGTATAAGCAAACGGGTCTGGAGCCGTCTTCCTGAGTTGGAATTCTGGCTCCACTGCTCACTAATGGTGGGACCCAAGAAGATTGTCTCACCTGCAAAATGCAGGTCTTGTTATTACCTACTTCGAGGATGGTTGTCAAGATTAAACTTGCTACGTGTACAAAGGTGCCCCATACTGAGCAAACCTTCACCTAGGAAGTGTTAGCTGTTATCATCTCAAACATAGGCAGGAAGGACTTAAGACATTATGAGCTCAACAGTGGCTTTGGGGTTCTCATTCATGGATTCATCTATTCATCCACTGCAAAATTTTTTTTAACATGGCCCATACATTTTATTAAACGTATTTACATACATTTGCAGATTCTTTCCTAGTTGAGTACTAAAATAGACACAGTTTCAGAATTTTCATTCAAAAGCATTTTTTTTTTTTTTTTTGCAGGGGGTGGTGTGGGGGGCAATTGGCTGTGAGATGGAAAAAGAGCTAAGCTTCTTTGTATGACTAATTCTAAATACATCCAACATAGTAAGTCCTAGGTACTATCCCAGGAGATAGTGTTTTGTTCCTTTGTGATCCAAATGAAACAGGTGCTGTCGCACAGCCCAGTCTCTGTAAAGTCACGTTAGGAAGAAAACCAGAAAACGTAATGGGCCTAACAGGTCTCTGCTGGTATCCTTTGACGACTTTCGGAGGATCCCATTCATGATTCACAGCAGCAGGGCTTCGAATCTGCCTTCTGTCTCTGTCCCTTCGCCTCTTGTCTCTTCCTAGACACGGTCTCCCTAAACCCTCTGGAGAGGTCACATCGTGCACCTGTGCTCTTGATTCCCTTCCCCTCCTCTCCTTTCTGGCCTTGTCTTGTGTCCCCCACAAAAGCTCAGGAACCAGCCCAGGAAGCCCAAGGAAGTGGAGAAGGTAAGGAGCTGTGACTGGATTCCGTGAGTGGGCTGGGAGGAGGGAATTCAGATGTGACTTTGTCCTGTTGTGGTTCTTTGGCAGTCCGTGAGCACCTGTGCCGGGTGATGGGAAGGAGACCGTAGGTCGCCCAGGGGACTCTGTGTCTGCACCTGGCTGGGAGGAGGGGTTGTGGAAACATGCTCTTTCTAGCAGCTTCTCTCTGAATGGGCCCAGGGCTGGGTGGTTGAACAGGGAGCTGAGTGCAGTTCAGAGGGGCTCAACCTGGGGGGATGCAAGGAGCCCCAGTGTCTCAGAAGATGGGGAGCAGAAGAGGCAGCATGACTTGAGAATGTTTCCAACCGGACAGGTCTGATTGGAAGGGAAGTAACTGATCCGCTGGGGGTCAGGTGACAGGGACGTAGGTTGTAGCATCTGTTAGATCTGAGCTCAGCCCCTCACCCCTCAGATGCCCTGACTTGGACAAGCAGCTTGGCCTTTCTGAGCCTTGGTTTCATGGTGTGTGGGTTGGAAGTCCTGTCACCCCCTCATAGGCTGTGGGGAGGACTGACGGAGGTAAGTGATCAGAGTGCACGTTGTGGTATTCCGTGACTGTCGCCTCTTCCACCACCTTCCCTGTTCCCTCTCCTGGCTTGTGTCCCAGGAGGGAGCTGGAGGCTCCACGCTCACTTCCATCAGGAAGGTACCTGCCTCCATCTGGGGCCACATGGAGTTGGCCCTGCCTAGAGCCTCCTGCTTTCACTTCCAGGAGGTTGGGCACATCTGCTGCCCTCCATGTTTGGTGGATGTGTGCGCTCCATCCATTACCATGGTCCTGCCCTGTGCGAGTGCTGTGGGACCGTGCCAGAGGGCAAGTCTCTGCCCATGCTCAGAGGGTTGTGATCTGGCGGGGGTAAATAGGACCGAGATAGAAGAAACCACAGGAGGTATTGATTATGTCTCATGGTCTCAGAAATTAGGATGCTCATCTTCCCAGTCTGTGGGCTCCAGCAGTGGCCTCTGTTACATGCCTCCAGAGATGGGGAATTCATCTACTAAGGGAACCTATTCTGTTATTGGGTAGCTCGACAGTGAGAAAACTTCTGCCTCATGTCGGGCAGAACATTAAGTAGATCTGTCTCATGGCTTCCACCTTTTAGTTCTGGATCCACGTTCTGGGGCTAGAGGGGAACTTCCCTTTTCTTTCCCCACATGAGCCCCTCAGCATCTGAAGATAGCATGCTGGTGAGATCTTGATAAGCCAGATCCTACCAGCTCTCTCCCTGATCTTGAGTCCATCAGTACTAATTCAGTACCTCCTGTGTTTCACATGCTTTGCACCTGCAAAGTGCTGGGCTATGGGAGAGAATAAGACATGTGATATATCTACACCTATGGGACCCACACTGTGAGTGCATGGGGAAGGAGCAAAAGCAAGGCGACATCAAAGGTGAAGGGTTCCACAGGAGCCACCATGGGATGAGGTGGTAAGGAGAGACTGGAGCCACGTTTGACTGCTTGGCCATTCTCTCTGCTTTTTGAGCTGAGACCCAATTGGTAGAGTCAGGCCTGTGAAAGCCTTTGCTTTTGTAAGGCAGACCATGGCCATTTGCCAAGGTCCCAAGGTGGGAGTATAGGCTGGCTGGTTGGAAGTGTAGAAAGAGAAAGCCTCTATGGCTGGATTTTAGTGTGAGGTGGGGAGAGGGGGGCAGTTGGTGAGAGAGGTGTGTGGGGGTAGGCCACCTGTGGCCTGCAGCCCAGTGAGGAGCGAGGTTTTATTTTAGGTGCAATGGGGAATCACTGGGGGATGTTTCTAGGGCCATGACATGACCTGTGTCCCCTTTTGTGATTCCTCTGGCTATTCTGTGGGGATGGGCCTGTAAGAAGGCAGAATGGGAGGAGAATGCATGTCATTGCAGACATGGCATGAGTAGGATCCTTGAAGACTTGCTTTGACAAGCACTGGACGAACCAGAGGCCAAAAGGTTAGTCTCTTGCAAGACTTTGTGTCAGTCAGAGCCTCTGAGTCATGGTACCTTGAACACCCAAACTCTACGGGTGTTTTCTACTTGTGTAGAATTTTGGGTGAGCCGATGTGAAGCCCACACCTCAGCCAGATCCCTGGGCTCTGAGCATGACTGGGACTGGGAAGAAGAATTCAGATGATACGTTCACGTCCGCAATCCCCAGAGGAGCTTTCTTTCTGATGAGGGATCATTAGAAAACGTATCAGTGGAAATTGGTCTTTCATCTCCATCAGCATCACTTTTATGTTGTGGAAAAGACCCATCCTCACGAGGAGTCAAGGAGGAGGTGAGATTTGAAGCAGGAGTTCTGTGGCAGATCCCGCCATCACGTCCCCCATGCCCGCCCCAGCGCAGCCACGGTTGTCATCAATCTGTATTTCACTCCTGCTTTCATCCTTCACTTGCTGTTTGTCATTTTTGGAGAAGGATCCTCTCTGTTAGCACATTTGGAAACCTATTTTATTGCAGAGGAGAAGGGAACAATACAGGTTTTCATCTCAGACTAATTATGCCTCCAATACACTGATGCTAAATAAAACCAAGGGGAAGGTAATTGGAAATTCTTGACGTGACATTCACAGCTTTGAGAAAAACAGATGTTCACTTGAGGAGCTGGGAAGAGAATGCCTGTCCCCACAACTGGCCAATGAGATCGGTTCCAGGAAGTTGTGAGTGGGAACCGGGCCACCCCTCATCCTGTGGACGTGCGTGAGGGTTCTCGGCAAGCCCATCTGTTCTCTGTTGGCCTCGCCTGTACCCTGTCCTCGCCTGGGCCAACACGGACGGCTTCCGTGTGGAGTCATCTAAGGCATTTAGGGACAACTCAGGTCTTTCGACAGAAGGAGTCTGCCTGCCGCCATTCACCAGGTGTGGGACTTCAGGCAAGGACTTTGGTGTGTATGTTTGGCCATTTCCATAGATGTGTGTTTGGCCCATAGAGCTAGCTCCTCACAGCACTTCACAGGGCTCTTGGGAGAATTTGAAGAGACAACATCTATAACATGCCCAGAACAGGGAAGGTGCTCCAGAATTTCTGTTTTCTTACCCAAAATGGTACCTTCCTGCAGATTAACATGGTGCCTGGTCACCAGGGCTTCTTCCCATCCATTTGAATTCTTTGATCTCCTTAAGTGGCATGAGTGATTGGACTAGTCCAGCTTGGTTTCTGTTAGCCTAGGAAGCTATGCACACCAGGTCTACTTCCTTTACCAAGTAAACATGTTCACTAACTGCAAATAATAGTGGAGAACTGAGCAGTTGTGTGTGTCTTGGGCAAGCCCTTCATCCCTCCAGGCTGCCTATTCTCCACCTGTCAAATGGGATGGGGACTGCCTGGGCTAACTTACAGGATGGCTGCAGAGGCGGAATGAGATAGAGGACAGGTGTCCTTCAGGCTAGAAGGCTCCAGGTTCCTAATGACCCCCATGACTGACCACATGTGTTTCAGTTATTCTTGATACATTGCCCTCTCTGTGCGGGCCAACAGGAAGTCTGGAGGGGCAGAGACTGGGTGCGGCCCATGGAATGGTTACCCTCAGTTCTTCCTCATACCCTTGCTGTAGCCTCGGGGGCGGGAGTGGTAAATTATCCCTCCCAGTGTCTTACCAGTGTGGTTTGGCCACACGACTTGCTTTTTGGCAGCCCCGTGTGCGCAGAGGTGACCATGTGTGTGAGCCTGGGTTCTGAGCCTGAGTTCTGAGGTTGGGCCTTAAGAGACACTGCACATTTCCCATCTCTCCTCCTGAGCTGCTACTAAGAAGACAAAGGCTAAGCTCTAGATCACCCACTGGCCTGAGGAGGGTGAGAAAGGGATATTGGAGCAGAGCCACTGAACTGACTGACCCATAAACTGCAGTGAGAAACAGATCTTCCCCCACCAGGCTACACATCTGTGAGAGTAGCTGAGGGGGATCTTAGCCCCTGAGTTTTTGGGTGGTTCATTATGCAACATTATTGTGGCAATAGGTGACTGATACACCAAGTCTGCTTAGTTTCTGAGTTCCTCACTCCAGCCCCCTGCTGGTTCGGAGAAGCCTCTTCTACCTGTTTACTCACTGAACAAATGAATGACTGAGTGAAGAATTTTGTTTTGTGGTTAAACCTGATTATTGTGTTGATCCTTTCTTCGCATTGTCACATACAGGGACACTCTGAGCCTGAGGGTCTGCTGGTTCCTCTTGAGGTGCCCACCCCATCTGGACGACTCTTGCAGAGTTTTGTTCAGATGGAAGGTAATGAGGCTAGCTCTTTTCTCAGTGCCACTTGGGGAGGGTGAGCAAGCAGTATGGGCCACGGGAACCAATGAGGAGCTCTAAGCCTGCTTCTGTTACGGCTGTTTCTTTGGTACCCTAGGAGCACTGCAGGGAACTTTGGGCTTTTGGGCGGTAGAGATTAGGAGTCTAGCAGAAGTCACTGCTGGCATTAAGGCTAATGCCCAGCCTACTGCTTAGCCCCCTTTAGGGAATGGTACCCTCTTCCCCAGTAGGTGGTTGCTGTCGTGGGGTGTTTCATGAGCCCTGTGGCAGGTACTGTGAGTCAGACCATCTTTCCCACTGCCGGGATCAGTCAGCTCAAACCCAGAGATGGACTCTGGACAGCTTGGGATTTCCCTCTGAAAAGCCCTTTGCAGAAGTGCATCGAAGGGGGAAGGGAATTGAACCTGGGTGGGATGACCCAGGGGTGAGTTAAGAATGATTATATTAAATATTTATTGAATGCTTACTTTGTGCTAGGCTCTTTACATGCATTTTCTTCTTTATCTGCTGCAAGTGCTGTTTTGATTCTCCTTTTGATGGCTGAGGACTCCGAGGCTTAACAAGGCCAGCAACTTGCTGGAGGCGGTTTGTGGAAGTAGGGTTTGGTTCCCAGCCATCTAGATCCAGAGTTCCTGCTCTTGGAAGCCCGGTGGTCTCTACCCATCTGCACATCAGAGGCACCTAGGGAGCTTTTAGATAGGCCTGAGGCCCAGGCCTCAACATAAGACCTCCAAGTAAGAGGGAGCCCTTGGGTTGAGGTTCGGTCATACTATGTGCAGGCCTTACTGTCTGCAGCTGGGCTGTGGCATTAGGGCCTGCCTGGCATTGGGACACAAAGTAGTAAGTGTGATTGTTCTTCTATGGAGTTGTGTGTGGGAGGGAGCTGGGTTGGGCCTGGGGAGAGCCTTGAACTTTTGTGGTCACTGTGACCTTGAGGGGAGTTATTGTCCCTAGGCTTGATGACAGAGGCTTCTGGAGCAGGTTAATGAGGCCTTGTGTGTTGGGAGCCCAAGCTCTTTGCTGAGAGCTTTCTAAGCTGTGCTCAGGCCTGGAAGGCGGGGTGAGGGCATCTTCATTCCCGAACACGCAATGTCTCTCTCTTTCTCGGTACGTGTTGGATTTGTTCCTTCCCCACTTTGTTCACCAGCTCCTGCTAACTGCCAGACTGTGGCCCTGGCTGGAGTTAAGGGAATGGTTGTTTGGAATTACAGAGGAAGGAAACTACCTTGAAGCAGGAGAAATAGGAAGGCAAATACATGCTGTGAAAAATATTCAATCTATAGCCACAGCTGGAAGGATGTTTGCCTAGGAAAGGGTCAGGAGAAAAGCTGAAGAAAAGGATGAGAAGAGAAAGTGGAATGACCTGTTGGTCTTGAAGGTGGGGGGCCGGCAGGGCTGGCCAGAGTGGGGACCTGGGCAGTAGCACGCAGGGAAGGAAGGAGCTCCTAGAGGAAGGCAGTCCAGGGAGGGGCAGGGGAAAGCAGCAGGGGCTACACAGAAACAACTCAGGAAACCCAAGTCATCACACAGAACCACGGCCAGACTCCCAGGCACCCTGAGCCCTCTGATGCATGCGCCTTTTCCAAAGAGTGCTGACAGGATTTTGAAAGTGATCAAAGACCTCCCCTGTTAAACACAGGATGGAAAAAAAATCAAAGAATGTGGGAAATCAGAAAGACTAGAAATAAGGCAAATAAGAAAATGCAAACAACCCCGGGGGGCGGTGGTGGGAATGCTGGGGAATGAGCCTGGCGCTGGTCCACCCCAGCACCTCCCTCCTCAGTGGGGACAGAGTAAGTCCCTCCAGGTGTGCACATGTGCGTGTGTGCACTCGTGTGTATGCACATTATGTCTGCACATGTGTGCATGTGTGCATGGGCATGTATGCACATTATGTCTGCACACACATGTGCACGTGGGCCTGTAGGCCTACCAGGCATGCACACGTGTGTACTTAGGTGTGTGCATGCTGGCATTGTATGGATGCATACCATGCATGAACATGTGTGTGTATGTGAACACATGTGTGCATGTATACACATCTTTGCTCATGGAAGTTTCCAGTCCCAGAGAGAATAACAGGGCAATTTGGTAGACAAAGCTCCGTTCCAGGCAGGCAGTAATAACAGCTAATTCTTGCTGAGGCTTATCATAGGCTAGGTGCTTTCTGAACATTTATTGTGTCTTGTCTCATTGAATCCCCTCAATTCCAGGAGGTAGTGTTTTAAATTTATCCCCATTTTATTTGGGAAACTGAGATGGAAAGAGGTTATGTAACCTTGCCAGGGTTTGGGGTTTCCGTTGGCATGTTAGAGCCCAGCCCACCAGAGGTATGGGTTTGCTTGACCTGGAAACCTTCTCCCCTAACCTCACCCCTTTCCTTCTCTTGTTGCCACCTCCGGTTCATTTTCTGCGTCACCTCTATGTGCCTTGACATTTTTTACTTGCATCCCGTCTTAGCTGCCAACTCCTGTGACTTCGTCCTGGAGCTTGCCCAGCCCCAGCCCCGCTCTACCTCTTGCCTCTGCCATTCAAACCTTCCATCCTGCTCCAGTGCATCCCTAGACATGCCCTGCGGTCCCACTGAGACACCCCTCTCCTCAGCTCATCAGTGAGCAAGAATCAGAAGTAAATGACTTAGCCCAAGTATGTAGCCCAGGAATAGAGCTTTAACTTGAACTCATGTCTGTTTCTGCCCAACCCCACTCCTGCAGGCAGGTCCCTCCTTCCATGCTCACACCTGAATGCAGGTTCCTTCTCCATCTCCACACCTGAACACAGGTCCCTCTTCCCATCCTCACACCTGCAGGCAGGTCCCTCTTCCCATCCTCACACCTGCAGGCAGGTCCCTCTTCCCATCCTCACACCTGCAGGCAGGTCCCTCTTCCCATCCTCACACCTGCAGGCAGGTCCCTCCTCCCATCCTCACACCTGCAGGCAGGTCCCTCCTCCCATCCTCACACCTGCAGGCAGGTCCCTCCTCCCATCCTCACACCTGCAGGCAGGTCCCTCCTCCCATCCTCACACCTGCAGGCAAGTCCTTCTTCATACCCTAACATCTATTTTGCTTATTTTAAAACTACTCTGACAACATCAGGAAGACTTTCATAACCTCACTGCCTAGCCGAGTTGCTGTTTTCATTTTCTGTGTTCTCTGGCCATATGCGTACCTATTTTAGATAGAGATACTCATAATCTAGATGCAATTTTGTGTTCTGCTTTTTTGACCTAACATCCTGGCATAAACATTTCCTGTGTTGCTGCAAAGCCTTCCTAATGATCATTTGTAATGATTGCATTGAGATGAAGAATTGATGTTCCATAACCCACCTAATGTTTCCTGTTATTGGACATTGTGCCTGTTTCCAATTCTTCAGTCAATTTTTTTTTTTTTTTTTTTTTTGGACAGAGTTTCAGCAACAATCTTCATGTGTCATGTTGTATTTTTTGCCTTGCATTATTGCTGGTGGGAAATTTCCAGGGGTGGGTCAGAAGGCTGAGGTTGCTAGGCTCCTGAACGGTATCGTCTTTGTCTTGGCTACCATACTCAGCTGTGGGTAGCATCACTCTCCTTTCCCAAATGAGAAAAGTAGGCTTCCTCTTCCTGGAGCAGCCCGCATTGCTCTGTGCACCCTCTGCGTACCTTGATAATCCCCACCATCCTTTCTCTCCCTGCTTGGTGGCTGCACCTCAGGGTAGCCTTTTCTGGACACCCCATGGAACCCAGCCTGGTTGGATATGCTCATGGCTCCCTGTGCTTCTCCTTGAGAGTGCATGATTCCCTCTGTGATCGTATATCAGTCATATAATTATTTGATTAACCTCAGTCCTGCCCACTGTGTTCTGTCTGCACAGGAGAGGGGCAGTGTGGTCGTCTCTCTCCCCATGGTGCCAGCCCGGGTGTCTGGCATGCAGAAGGGTCTTACTGAGTGCATGCTGAATGAGGAAGGAAGGCTCTGTGTGCTCAGGACACCACTGGGAAGGGGCACTTGGCCCCTTGCACTCTGGTTCCCTTGAAGGAAATATTCCTCACATAGTCTAACTGTGTGCCTGGGGAGGTTACATCTTAAGCGTGAGCACTGAGCGCGAGCCCCAGTAGACAAGGCCAGTGAGCAAATCCGTGATGCTATTGGGAGGCAGCATGGAGCGGTGACACACAAAGCCGAGAGGACCTGCCTCTAACCAAGTGTGACGGTGGACGTCAGGCAGAGCATTCAGTGCCCCTGGGTCTCAGTTGTGTTACCTGGACAATGGGCACACACTGTGGTGGACTTGGCAATGGCCTTCCTTCCCTCATGGGCCCCTTGGGCATCGGAAGCTACCCCAGGCATTTGGGTTACTCCCCAGGCATTTGGGGTAATACTTTTTGTGAAAACATAGCCTATTGAATTGAAGGTACTCCTTCACCTACCAGGGAAAGAAAGTGGTGATGCTCTTATCCAGAAGTTCAGAGCTACTGTAACTCACACTTGTTTTTCAAGAACTCGGGTGTCATTATATGGATAAATCATGGAGTCAGAAGTGGGCAGGATTGATTCGTCAGGTAAATTAATCTGAGCAGCAGACGGAGGCGCATGGGGGCACCTGTCACAGCCCTGTCACCTGCTGCAGGTCTTGTTCACTTCCCAGCCCCTGCTTGGCTTCCTTCTGCCCTCCTGTCCTCCCCATCTCACAGCTGTCCAGCCAGCCACATGGAAGGACCCAACACCTTGTCTCAGGCTCTGGAGGGTCATGAGAGTAAGACACTGGGGCTCAATGTCAGCTGTATGGTGCAAGCCTGGGTGCCGGCATGTGTCTGAAAGCGAAGGACAGAGGTAGAGCCTATGGCCCTGGGGGCATGGGGTGGGGGGATCCCCCAAAAGAAGGCATAGATCGCTCCTGGCTTTGGTCTGATGAGGGTTGCCTTTGCTGTATGGCATGAGCTGTTCTCTGGATACAAATGAGCTGACCCTCCCTAACTGTCGGCTGCTTCCAGCTAGGGCTGGGCCTTGTGTCCTCGGGACATAATGAGTGTGGGGGGAGCGTGCCCTTGCCTGGGATGTCCTTGTGGCAGAGACCTGCACCCCAGGAGAGGAGCCCGGGCTGCCACCAAGCAAATGGGCATTAGCCATGCAGGTTAAGTCTGCACTTGGGGAGGCCTTGTCCACAGAGCCGAGGAGGCCGACTGGTGTGGGGTGGACCCAGACGCAGGTGCACCCTGGATTCTGAGTTGGGCTGGTGGCAGCTTTGCAAAAAGAACAAGCACTTACTGCCTGTGCAGCAGGTTTACACATGAGCACATTCGTGTCTTACAGCCCAGGAGAGATGTCTTACAGGCGAGGAAGCTAAGGCTTGGGGGTTAGGTAACCTGCACACAGTTGTACAGCTGGTGAGTGGTGGATTTGGGATTTGAATCTGGGTTCATGTGTCTCCAAGTCTGCTTTGCTCACTCTGTGATATTGAAGGGTCAGTAAGGCAGTGGGAGGGTGCCCTCCCCGGGGGAATGGGCTTGACCTATCTCTCTACGGATGAGTGTGTGTGTGTGTGTGTGTGTGTGTGTGGCCGGAATAGACCTTGAGGGTCACACCATTGGGCGATGCTTATGAGGGAAGTATGGTGGAAGGAACCATCCTTCTGAGGTTCGGGATAGACAATTTGTGATAAATGTCCGGAGGTGGAGGTGGGAATGCTGAGGGATGTGTCCAGCATCCATCACCGGATGGCTGATTTATTTCCAAGTGGGCAGGGCTCAACCCAACAGTGCTTAGTAATGATTTTCTGCCTCCCGGTGACATGGTTGAGGTGTGGAGGGGTGGGTGGTGTATCAGGGTGACTCTGCCCTCTGCTTTGCTACCCTTGGGCTGGAGGACATATGCTTTCTTAAGAACTCTGGCTGGGAAGAATGTGAGGCCCTGTGTCCACTCCTGGCAGGTGTTACACGCTCAGCAGTGAGGATCCTGTCTCTGCTGCTTGTCTTCTAGCCGCTGTGGCTGATGCTTGTCCTTGGGAGCCTGGGCACATGAGCCAGGATGGGAGCCCATAGCTGGAGGTGTGGTAGATTGTGAATCTAGTTCCTGGCACTGAGCTGAGGCCTGCAGGCAGGTTGGGCTATGCCTTGTATCATAGACTCACATGGAATGGCTGAGGGGTCCAGAGTTCCCACCTGGTTCCTGTAGGACATTCAGGGGCAGCTCTAGCCTCTGGCCTCAGAAGGAGCCAGGCTTCTCTAGATGGCCTTGGGGGCAGAGTGGTGGCTGGCTCCAGCGCTGCCTGTTCCCCGGCTGTCCTCCCCTGTGATGCACACCTGCTTGGTGGGCGGAGTGTAGAGTGGCCGGGGTGGCTAGTCCCTCCTGTCTGTCGGTCCTGTTCACTGGGGGTGAACAGTTTGGGGTAAGGCCCAGTTCCCTCCCTTGGGACTTCATGTCAGCTCCTCCATGAATGGCCATTCCTTGACTGGGGCAGTTTTGTCTATTGGGTTCATGATAGGATTTCCCCTGAGATGTGATTTCTTTTTAGGAGGGGAATGCTTGCTTCTCTCTTTGTCTTTTTTTTTTTTTTTTTTAAATTTAATTTAATTTTAATTTTTTCTTTGTTCCAAAATTCATTGTTTATGCATCTCTTTGTCTTAAGGCCAGTGGTGTGATGATGCCAAGCAGCTGCTGGAATCCCAGTCCTGGCTCTGTGCTGTTGATGGGTCGCTGTGAGCAAAGGTCTTCTCCTCCCTATGCCTGGGGGATAGGGGCTTCTCTGCAAAATGGGTCAATCACCTTTTTTTTTTTTTTCAGTTGCTCAGGTCAAAAATCCTGGTCTTGTCTTTGATGCCCCCTTTTCTCACTCCTCATAATTAGTCCAGCAACAACTCTGGCAGCTTTGCCTTCAGGATATCTGGAATCTAAAGATTCTAGGCCACTGGGATGGCCGACTCACTGGTCTAAGCCACCAGTGTTCCAGCAATAGCTTCATAATTGGCCTTCCTGCCTCTGCCCTTGCCTTCTGCAGCCAGAGTGATCCTGCTAGAATGTCCTCTTACCACGTCATTTCTCTGTTTAGACTCTTCCCATAGCTTCCCACCTCACAGAGGTGACCGCCAGAGTCCCTATGTTGGCCCAAGTGGGGTGAGCACCCTTCCTGGTCTGCATAGGATGGCCCCCATTCACACCTCTTTCTCAGAAGAATTACTCACTCTCAGCCTTATAGCAGAAGCTTTATTCATAAAAGTCCCAGACTGGAAATCACCCATATGTCCTTTAGCTGGTGAATGGATTACAAACTGTGATATATCCATTCAATGGAATCTCATTCAGCACTGAAAAGGAACAAACTGCTGATACACAGGATAACATGGGGTGATTCTCAAAAGCATAAGACAAGCTTCAAAAAGTCTTTGTATTCCATGAACCCATTTAGTGGTGTTTGGAAGCAGGCAGGACTGTAGGGACAGACAGCTGCTCAATGTTTGTCAGGGCTAGGGGGTGTAGACTGCAAGAGGCACAGGGAATTTCTGCAGGGGATGGAAGCATTCTGTGTCTTCATTATGGTATTGGTTATGCAGCTAAGATAATCAAACAAATACAATTGTGCAGAAAGAATGTATTTAGCCATATGCAAGCTGTACTTCATTCTAAAAAATGTGTTTTGGTTTGGAGGATAAATTACCTGCCCACCCAACCTCTAAAGTCTTACTTGATGTAGTCATTTATTGTCTCTTTGACCTCATTTCTTAGTGCCCCTGTCCTTACTCTCTCCACTCCAGGCATGTAGGCCTCTTTGCTATCCTGTCAATATAACAGGTGGGCCTCTCCTCCGGCTTCCCTCAATTTTTGGAGCAGTCTTCCTGCAGATGGTCACAGGGCTCCTTCTCTCTCTTCCTTAAGGTCTTTACTCAAAATTCCGCTACCAGTCACATAATGCTGTGTAACAAATAAGCCCAGATCTCACTGATATCCAGTATCTCATGCATCCCTACAGGCTGGCTGGGCTGGCTGAGCTAGGCTGGGCTTGGTAGGCTCTCCTCCCTACTGTGGATCTGCTTCCTGGCATCTCATCTGGAGCCCAAGGGAGAGGAACAGTAGCCACCAACGCTCTCTTGGGCAAGCCAGAGACACGAGAAGGCAAGTGCCTGCACAAACATATTTTAGGCTCTTTGCTTGTGTCCTGTCTGTTAAGAAACCATTTGCCGGAGAAGGGGAATTAGGCTGTCTATACCACCTGTGTGGTTGGGGAGGGAGTGTATTACCAATAATCCAAACTGTCACCATCACCTTGCCCGCGAGGCCTTCCCTGGCCATCCTATTAAAATTCAGCTCCCCTAACTTGACATTAGTGAGTCCTCCTCTCCTCCACACTTGTGACAGTGTAGCTTCTTATGCATTTTGCTTATTTATCTTATTTATTTATTTATCTTATTTATTCTTATAGGAATGTGTATTTCATCAGAGCAGGGATATTTGTCCATTTCACTCACTGGTGTATCTCCAGCACCGTGAAAAATGCTCACTAAATATTTGGTGAAATGATTGAATGGGGTTATGCTAAGAAATTATTAAGATGATATATGAGATATGCTTAAACCACAGTCCTGCACACAGGAAGTACGCAGTAATTGAGGGCTCTTTTTACTCTACAGTTTGAGTGATGGTGGAACAGTGGGGCCTCAGTTACGCACATGAATGCAATAATTTGCATGACAGACATTTGAAGGCAGATCTGTTTTTAGTTCTGGTGTCAGAGATAAGACCCTGAGGCAGGGAGAGGCTGCCTTTTGTCCTGAGTCACCTGGCCAGCCAGGATCTCTTTGATGGGAAGTTCAAGCTCTTGTGTTTCTCTAAATGCTCTGCTGCCTCCCTATGTCTCTTTATATCAGTTACTGGGTCCTGGCCCCTTTCCTTGTATCAGAGTCCCTGTGCAGTGAGAAAAAGTGACCAGATTTGAGCCTAGTCCCTCAATGCTGTTGAAGGTCAGCCCAGGTATCCCTCCTGGCTCCCCAGGAGCTGGGTGCAGTATGGGACTGAGACCCCAAAGGGACAGACTTGGAAGCAGTCAGACCCTGAAGATTCTCTCTCTGGGCAGAGAGAATCATAGACGCGTATTATCAGGCAAAATGTAGGCTCCGCCGGCTCAGAGCCGAGTCATGGGAGGGAGGGCGTGATGGATGGGACACGTAAAAATTTATGAGAGTCATTCTGTTTGGTCTGATGACCCCTCATAGACAACGACGGGCTGGAGGAGCCAAACTGTTCAAATGTGAAACTTCAGGAGGATGAATTTGACCTTGGGTGATGGATTCCGCCCTGCCGAGGGGATGGGGGTCTGGGTTGTGCCCACTCAGTTCCTTGTTCATGCTTTTGTGAGGGCCCTGCCATGTGGATTGCCATGTGGATTGGCAGTTAGCAGTGTGTCTGTTTGTTTTCCCTGCCAGACTTCGAACTCCTGCTCATCATCGTTTTCCTGGGGCTGAGCAGAGTGGCCCCAACAGCATCGGCAGCCGTGTGTGACATGAATGATTTATAGAGCAGTTATGGTGAGCCAGGAACTGTGCTTAGCTTCACACACCCAAGATCTCATTTGACCCTTTCCCTTGCCCTTAGGGGGAAATAGCTGCTGTTATCCCTGGGGCTTGGAGAGTCCCTACTTGTCCAAGGTGGTGCAGGTGGTTAGAGCAGAGCTGGTTTATAGACCTGGACTCATAGCACTGTGCCACCTTTTCTCCTGAATTTGAAGGATTACTGGTCCTAGCCCTGCTAGTTAGAGGTTGTGTGACCTCCGGAAGCCAACCCCATCACTTTGGACCTCTGGTTTCTGCTCTGTAAAGTGGGGATTCCAAAGCCCTTTAGTCCTACAAATAGCGCTATTGTGCAAGTCAAACCAGAGTGCTTGGGTTGAGTGCCTCATAAATCTAAAATTTCATACATATTGTGATGGCAAGTAGGCACCCAGAGCAGTCAGCAAACGGGAGTCATAGCGGGAGTGTGACAAAGAGAATTTAGAGAAATTAAAATATGATACTGATCATCCTTAGTAGGCAAATGTGCAAAGAACATGATCAAACAAATCACAAGAGAAAATGCAGCTTGTTAACAAACATATGGAAAACCACTAAAACCTCACTTGTAATCAAAGCAAAGCAAATTGAGACAGGATGCCATTTTTCACCACTCAATTATAGAACACCCCGTGCTGGCGAGACGTTGGTAAAATGAACCCTCACTTCTCCTACTGTATGCTGGTGAAGACATTCTGGAAGATAGTTAGTAATGAATATCTAGAACTATAAAAGTGTTTATATTGTTTGATATGAAAATCCAAGTTCTAGGAATCTCTCCTAGGGGATGATCCTAATTATGCAGAAAGCTTCCTGGGTGATGTCATTCAACACAGCTGAATAAAAAATTGGTGATAATCTAAAGAGCCGACATTAGGACAGTGGTTCTGGAAAGTGTGGCATAGCCACATGTTGGAGAAGCGTGCCTATGGCCATTCTGTGACTGTTTGCCAGGTTGCAGATGAGCACATAGGCTGTGAGGGAAAAAGCAAGCCACAAGATTGTATCATCTTATTATGAACACCTAAGATACCCTGAGCATCTTTGCCTAGAACCAAATCTGGAAGTCAGTAAAACAGAAATCGTGGTGATGGTGGTTGCATCAGAGTGGAAGGAATATGGGGATTTACAATTATTTTTTTCAGTAGTAAGCCTGCGCCCCTTTCGCAGAGGAACAAACAGCATAGGAGCTATACTGACTTGGCTGGGTAAATGGAGATTTGGATGCTGCTGGAATAAAAGTGTCAAGGTCAGCAAAGCCAGCTCAAGAAACTGCCTTCTTAGGTCGTCTTTCCATCTAGAATTCATTCTGTCGAAAGCCAAGCAATGGTTTCTGATGATGAGCCATGCCAGAGAATAATAACTTGATTTCATTTTCTTCACGTCTGGAAGTTTTTGGTTTTGTTTCTCATTTGGTACTTTATCACTTTCTCCCGCCCATCCACCGCCCTCCCCCCAAGTAACTTGAATATTTTTCTTTTCCTTATAAACTTAAAATACAGTTTTATACATTTCAACCACGATCAATCCCCATGCAACTGAAAGTGAACAAGACTTGTTTCCCACCCTTCAGAGATAATCACTATTAAGATTATGTATTAAGAGTATGCCATTAAGTGTGCATCTGTTCATTTGGATGGCAGTTTAGCAATATTATAATGAAACATTCTCCTATCTGTTGATTCCACTCCTGAGACTCTGTCCTTTAGAAACAGCCAGCTATGGGGGAGCCTGGATGGCCCAATCAGTGAGTTTCCATCTCTTATTTTCAGCTCAGGTTGTGATCTTGGGGTCTTGGGATCCAGCCTTGCATCAGGCTCTGTGCTCAGCTTAGAGTCTGCTTGAGATTTTCTCTCTCCCGCTGCTCCTCTCGCTTGTGCTCTCTCTTTCTCTATCAAATCAATCAATCAATCAATCTTAAAAAAATAAAGAAGCACCCTACTATGGAGGGAGTGGTTGTATTCCTCCCCCTCCTCTGCCCCAATTTATATGTTGAAGACTTTACCCAAGTGTCACAGCATTGGAGGTGGGACCTTTGGGAATAATTAGGTTGGGATGAGGTCATGAGGATGGAGCCCTGTGTTGGGATTGGTGTTCTTACCAGAAGAAGAGACTAGAGGGCTCTTTCACTCTGCTGTAGGAGGAGAAAGGCAACCATCTCTAAGTTAGGAAGAGAGCTCTCACCAGGAACTGACTCTGTTGACACCTTGATCTTGTACTTCCCAGCCTCCAGAACTGTTTGAAATGAATGCCTGTTGTTTAAGCCACCCAGCCAGACTTTTTTGTTATAGCAGCCTAAGCTGATTAAGACCTACTTCCATAAAGAGAGAACTACTAGAGTTCATTTGGCACTTATTGTTATAGCCCCCAAAGTGGGTCTTAGATTTCTGGTGAATCAAGATGATGCTTTTATGAGCGCCACACTGTGGGACAAAGACTAGGGCAGATCCTTCCTGGGACAGCCATGGGAGGTTGCACAGAAGCTCAGTGGGGCTGAGGCACCATTGGCTGATGAGAGCCCTGGTGCTGTTGGGCCGACCAGGCCACACCGCGGTACAGTGTCCAGGAACTGCATTCTTTTTTTTTTTTTTTTTTTAAGATTTTATTTATCTATTTGACACAGAGAGAGAGATCACAAGTAGGCAGAGAGGCAGACAGAGAGAGAGGGGGAAGCAGGCTCCCTGCTGAGCAGAGAGCCTGATGCGGGGCTTGATCCCAGGACCCTGAGATCATGACCCGAGCCGAAGGCAGAGGCTTTAACCCACTGATCCACCCAGGTGCCCCCAGGAACTGCATTCTTAATGGGGCTTTGGCAAGTGAGAAGTGTGAAGGACAGAATGTTTGCAGAGTATCCATTGTGCGATGGGTGCTTAGTGTCCACCCTGTTGAAGAGCACAAATATTGGTGGTGGATGGGTCTGTGTTCAGGTTTCAGCACAGACATGAACCAGTGCTGATGGTAACCTTAGGGAGTTTTTCACCATCTCTGAGTCTCTGCTTCCTTCTCTGACCATGGAATGTCTGCCCTTAGGGTGGGAGATCATCGAGCACACTCCTGACCCATAGTAAATCATCAATAGAAGTCAGTATTATTGTTATTGTTAGTAGTAAACCCTCATCCCCACCATGTGAAACATGCATTATTTTCAAGAGGGCCATACAAAATACGATGGTTCCCTCCCTCTTGCTCTCCCACTGTCTCTGCAAAGGGAGTGGAACACGCGTTGTTAGCTCCAGTTTATAAATGAGGGAACCGAGGGTTTATGCCATTTGCCCACCACCCCACAGCTCCTTCTTGTAGCATGGCCAAACCCAGGTTCATGATTGTTTTTCTCTAGAGCCTTTGCTCTTTGATCCACATGCACTGTAGTGTCCACTGGTAGGAGGGGCTGCTTAGTAAGATGGAGTTCCTCCCTGCCACATGTGTCCAAGCAGAAACCAGTGACCATTCTTTTGGGTCTCTTGAATCCAGTGGAAGGGGGAGATCCTCATTTTTCAAAGTGTGGTCTTTGTGATTTAAAAAGAATTTGCACGACAATAGAGTTCTCTGGCCAATCAAGTTGTAAAAGGTTGGCTTGAACAAAGTTAAACAGATTATGGTAGGACTTTTCAGTGCTTTTAATATGCGAATTCACAGTAAGAATTATCAAGAAGGGTATGCAAAATGCAATGGTTCCCAAACTGATTTGACTATTGTATCTTCCCCCCCCTCAGAGTATCTTGTAAACCTAGAGTTCCCCAGAATGTACCTTGGACAAGAGGCTTGCTGGGCGGGCTTTCAGCTGGGCTGGACGGTACTTTCCAGAGTTTCCCAGGTTTGAAGTCATGATCCTGCTATCAGTGGCCATGATGGGATGCCATGGAGCATTTCATCTGCCATCTGGGAACCTCAGAGGAGTGTTCTTCTAGGAGGACAATCCTGCTTTCATTCCTTCTCCCTTCTTTCAGGGCCGTGAGCCCCTTCCAACTCAGGAGCTGGGCTACTTGTTTCTGCAGTTCCTGGGGGGCTTATACAGGTGACCTTTAGGGATACTTGACATCCTGGATGCTAGACTTTTATCTGCCTTCAACTTTTTTATTAAACAAGTTGTTTTAAGATAGTTATAGATTCACAAACAGGTATAAAAAATAATACAGAAAGATCCATTGTACCTTTATCCAGTTTCTCCCCATGGTAACAACTTGTAAAACTATCACAACTGGGATTTTAACATTGATATAGTCAAGGTACAGAACATTCCCATCCCAACAAGGGTCCCTTGTGTTGCCATTTATGGCCACCCCCACTTCCCTCCCAGCCCCATCTCTCTTTAACCCCTGGCAACCACAGATCCATTCTCTGTATCCGTAATTTTGTCATTTCAAGCATTAAATAAATGGAATTATTCAGCACATAGTTTATGGAATTAGCTTTCATAACTCCTAATGCCCTAATGCCCTGGAGATTTTTGGATGTATCCATAGTTCATTCTCTCCCCCCCACCTTTTTAAAAAAATTTATTTATTTTGAGAGGGAGAGGAAGAGCACAGGAGCGGGGAGGGGTAGTGGGAGAAGGAGAGACCATTTCAAGCAGACTCTGAGCTGAGCTGGGAGCCAGTCCAGGCGCAGTCTCATGACCCATGAAGTCATGACCTGAGCCAAAACCAAGAGCTGGATGCTGAACTGACTGAGCCACCCAGGAGCCCCCAGAGTCTATACCTTTCTGTGGCTGAGTAGTATCCTGTGGCATGATGTACCATGATGTGTCTGACTAGTCACTCGTTAAGAGATACTCTTCTTTTGTATCCAGTTTTTGGCTCCTATGAATAGGGCTGTTATAAACATTCAGGTGTCGGTTTCTGTGCAAACATGTCTTCCCTTCTCTGAGACAGATACTTAGGAGTGCCGCTGCTAGGTCATAGGGTTGTTGCGTTTTTGTTGTTGTTGTTAAGAAACTGCCCAACTGTTTTCCAGAATGGTGGTTGCATTTTTTTATTCCCACCAGCAATGTACGAATGATCTGGTTTATCCTCATCCTCCAGAAGATGTTGTCACTATTTTTTTAATTGTAGCCATTCTAGTAGGTACATGACGATAGATCATTGTGGCTTTCTTTTTTAAAGATTTTATTTATTTATTTGACAGACAGAGATCACAAGTAGGCACAGAGGCAGATTGGGGTGGGTGTGGTGGTAAGCAGGCTCCCTGCTGAGCAGAGAGCCTGAAGCGGGGCTCGATTCCAGAACCCTGAGATCATGACCTGAGCGGAAGGCAGAGGCTTTCACCCACTGAGCCACCCAGGCATCCCAGATCATTGTGGCTTTAACTTACATCTCCCTAGTGGCTAATGATGTTGAACGTCTTTCCTGTGCTTATTTGCCATCCATAGAGTCTCTTCCATGAAATGGGTCTTCATATCTTTGGTCCACTTTCTAATTGGATTTTTTTTTTCTTTTTTACTGTTGAGTTTTGGGATTTCTTTATATTCCTTGTCAGATACGTGGTCTTAAATATTTTCTCCCAGTCTAGTTTGTTTTTCATCCCTTTGTAGCTTGAAAGGTCCCTGGATCTTTCACAGAGAGTATGTTTTTCATTTTGATGAAGTCCAATTTATTAATTTTTACTTTTATGGATCACATTTTTGGTGTCGTGTCTAAGAATTCGCTGCCTTGATCTCCACCCTGAAGGTTTTCTCCTATTTCTTTTTCCTAAAACTTTTATAGCTTTAGGTTTTGCATTTAAGATTGTGATCTACATGGAGTTAATTTTTATATATCATGCAAGTCTTGGTTTGAGGTTAATTTTTTAATTTGAAAAAAATTTTTTTTAAATTTTTTATTTTTTATAAACATATATTTTTATCCCCAGGGGTACAGGTCTGTGAATCACCAGGTTTACACACTTCATAGCACTCACCAAAGCACATACCCTCCCCAATGTCCATAATCCCACCCCCTTCTCCCAAACCCCCTCCCCCCAGCAACCCTCAGTTTGTTTTGTGAGATTAAGAGTCACTTATGGTTTGTCTCCCTCCCAATCCCATCTTGTTTCATTGATTTGAAAATTTTTTTACCCATGGATGTCCATTTACTCCAGCAGTATTTGTTAAAAAGGCCATTCTTCCCCCATCAAATTACTTTGCTCTTCTGCTAAAGATCTGTTTGGCATATTTGTATGGGTCTATTTCTGGCCTCTGAATATTGTACATTCATCTGTGTGTTTCTACCTCCACCAATACCACACAATCTTGATCACTGTAGCCCTATAATAAGTCTCAAAAGTGAGTAGGCTGATTCTTCCCAGTCTATTCTTCTTACCCACCCCCCAAAATTGTTTTACCTATGCTAGTTCTTTTGTCTTCTAGATTAGTCTTGTCTATATCTGGGAAAATCTTGCTGAGGTTTTATAAGGGATTACTTAACCCTGTATGTCAATTTGGATAGAATTGATATCTTTGCTCTGTTGAGTCTTCCAGTCTATAAACACGATATGTCTCTCCATTTATTTAAATCTCCTTTTATTTCTTTCATCAGCATCTAGTAGTTCTCAGCACACGAGTCCTATACATGTGTTGTTCAGATTTACATTGAGATATTTCTTGCCATTGTAAATGGTATTGTTTTCCTAATTTCAGTGTCCATATGTTTATCGTAGTATATAAAAATATAGTTGATTTTTGTGTGTGTACTCTGTATCATGTGGCCTTGCTAAACTCATTTATTATTTCTAAAAGGTCTTTTCTAGATACCTTATGATTTTCTTTACAATTGTGTCGTGTGCAAATCGGAGCAGTTTTATTTCTTCCCTTCCCATCTGTAAGCTTTTTATTTCCATTTTGTGCTTTATTGCAGTAGCTGAAATCTCCTATACTAAGTTGCATAAGAGTAGTAAGAACAGATATTCTTGCTTTGTTCCCCCATCAAATAAGGAGCAAATGAAAGAGGAGAGCATTCACTCTTTTTTCCGTCACTATTAGTTATGATGTTAGCAGTAGGTTTTTGGTAGATGCTCTTTGTCAAGTTAAGGAAGTCCCCTCTATTCGTTTTGCTGTAAGTTTTTATCATGAGTGGATATTGAAAGTTGTGAAATGCCCTTTCTGCTCTGATGGATATGAACACATAGCCTTTCTTCTTCTTGCCTGTTAATACGGTGGATTATTACGTTGATTGATTTTCAAATATTGAAACATCCTTGCATTCCTGGAATAAGCCCTACTTTGTCTTGTGTATAGTCCTTTTTATATATTACTGGATTCCATTTGCTAATAGTTTGCTAAGGATTTATGCACCTATATGCATTGGTGATATTGGTCTAATGTTTTCTTCTTTTCTTTTTTAAAAAATATTTTATATATGTATTTGACAGAGATACAGTGAGAGAGGGAACACAAGCAGGGGGAGTGGGAGAGGGAGAAGCAGGCTTCCTGCTGAGCAGGGAGCCCAATGTGGGGCTTGATTCCAAGACCCAGAGACATGATATGTCTCTCCATTTATTTAAATATCTGCTGGAGTAAATGGACATCCATGGGTAAAAAAATTTTCAAATTAAAAAATTAACCTCAAACCAAGACTTGCATGATATATAAAAATTAACTCCATGTAGATCATAATCTTAAATGTAAAACCTAAAACTATAAAAGTTTTAGGAAAAAGAAATAGGAGAAAACCTTCAGGGTGGAGGTCAAAGCAGTGAATTCTTAGACACGACACCAAAAATGTGATCCATAAAAGTAAAAATTAATAAATTGGACTTCATCAAAATGAAAAACATACTCTCTGTGAAAGATCCAGGGACCTTTCAAATCTGAGCCGAAGGCATACACTTAACGACTGGGCCACCCAGGTGCCCCATGTTTTCTTCTTTTCTATGGTCTTTGTTTGGTTAGGTATCAGGATGATACCAGCTTTGTAAAATGAATTGGGAAATACTTCCTCCTCTTTTATTTTTTTGAAAGAGATTGTATAGAATTAGTATTCATTTTTAGGTATGTGATAGAATGATAGAATTCTTCAGTGAAAACATTTGGGTCTAGAGATTTCTTTTTTGGGGGGTTTAAGATTATGAATTCAGTTTCTTAATGGTTATAAGATTATCCATTCCATATTGGGTAAGTTGTTTGGTTTTTTTTTTTTTAAGGAATTGGGCCATTTCATCAAAGTTGTCAAATTTCGACATGTAGAGTTGTTCACAGGATTCCCTTTTTATCCTTTGTTTGTCTGCAGGCCTACAACAATATTCCCTGTTTCATTGCTGATGTTGATAGTTTGTGTCTCACTTTTTTCTTTGTCAGTCTTGCTAGAGGTTTGTCAATTTTATTGATCTTTTCAAAGAACTAACTTTTTTTTAATTTTATCATTTCTACTTTTTTTCTGTTTTTAGTTTCATTGATTTGGGGTTTTATCTTTATTATTTACTTCCTTCTGCTTATTTCTGGTTTATTTATGTTCTTTTGAGACTCCTGAGGTGGGAGCTTACTTTATTGATTTGAGGCTTTTCCTCCTCGTAATGTGTACTTTTTAACATTATATGATTTACTCTCATTATTACTTTAACTGTGTCCCACACATTTGGATAGGTTGTATTTTCATTTTCATTCAGTTAACTGTATCTTTGGTTTTCCTTGAGACCTTCTCTTTGACCCATAAATTACTTTGTAGTTGCTGTTTGATTTCCCAGTGTTTGGAGATTTTACTGTTATTTTTCTGTTATTTATTTCTAGTTTGATTCAGTGATGGTCAGAGAATGCACTCTATAAAATTTCAATTTTTTAAATTTATTGATACTTGTTTTGTGGCTCAGAATATGGTTTATCTTGGTAGATGTTCTCTGGGGACTTGAAAAATGTGTATTTTGCTGTTATTGAGTGCAGTGTTCTATATATATATATATATATATATACATATATGTATATGGCTGATGGCAGTGTTAGGTACTTCTATATTCTTGCTAATTTTCTATCTAGTTCTGTCAGTTATTGAGAGAGATGAAGCTTCCACCTATAATTGTGGGTACAAATACTTATCCTTTCAGTTCTATCAATTTTTCTTTACATAAGGTTGTTGGTTGGTGCATACACATTAAGGATAGCCTTGTTTTCTTGGTTGATTGACCCTTTTTATTATCACATAATGTCCCTTCTGTCTCTGGCAACTTTCTTTGTTCTGAAGTCTATTTCATCTGATATTAATGTTACCACTTCTGGTATTTACTTATTTTATTTACTTATTTATATTTTTAAAAAAAATTTATTGATTTCAGGGAGAGAGAGAATGAGGGTGCTTGTGAGTGGTGGTGGGGGGCAGCAGGAGAGGGAGAGAGAGAAGCAGACTCCCTGCTCAGCATGGAGCTTGGGTCTGATCCCAGGACCCTAAGATCCTGGGAATGAAGCCAAAATGAAGAGTCAGATGCTTAACCAACTGAGCCACCCAGGTTCCCTGGCTCCTGCCTTCTTTTGATCAATGCTGGTGTGATGTCTTTTCCCATTCCTTTACTTTCAACTTCTATATTGTTATACTGGATTGATGTTCCTACAATAAACCTGAATTTGTTGTAGACAGCATATAATTACTTATAATTTTTAATCCCCTCTGCCAGTCTCTGTCTTTTAGTTGTTATATGTAGACCATTTGCATTTAATGTCCCTATTGATCTATTTCAGCATAAGTCTGCCATCTTTTTTATTGTTTTGTTTGTTTTGCTTGGTTCTCTGTCTCTTTTTTCTGGCCTCCCTCTGGATTACTTGAACATGTTTTAGAATTCCATTTTTATTAATCTGTAGAAGTTTGATGTGTATCTCTGCCTCATTGTGAAAGTGGTTGCTCTAAGTATGACTCTTTCTCTGCAGACACACACACATACATAATCTTGTCACAATGTGATGCTATTGGCATTTTACCAGTTCAGATGAAGTGCAGAAGCCTCTCTTTATTTTTTCACCCTTCCCATTTGTAATATATAATATATCTTATCTTACATATTTAAGCAACTTACATTTAGAATCACATTAGACAATGCTATAGGTTTCATTCAACCTTCAAACATAATGTAGAAAGCTAAAGAGGAGAAGGAAAGTGTCCTGTATGGACCTATGTTTTTGCTTGCCTTGTTCTTTTATCCTTTGTGATATTCCAAGGTATTTTATCTTTTCCTTTCTGTTTGGAGAACTTCCTTTAGCCAGAGGGCATGTATTGCATGGAGCACTGGGTGTGGTGCATAAACAATGAATTTTGGAACCAAAAAGAAATAACATAAAATTAAAAAAAAAAAAAAAAAAAGTTCTGCTGGCAAACTGTTCTCTTGTGTTTTCACATGAGATTATCCTTATTTTCCCATCATTCCTGAAGGATATATTTTTTTTAAAGGAAGATTTGAACTTTTTTTTTTTTTTAAACATTTTTATTTATTTATTTGACAGAGATCATAAGTAGGCAGAGAGGCAGAGAGAGAGGGGGGGGGAAGCAGGCTCCCTGCTGAGCAGAGAGCCCGATGTGGGGCTCGATCCCAGGACCCCAAGATCATGAGCCTATCTGAAGGCAGAGGCCTAACCCTCTGAGCCACCCAGACACCCCTCCTGAAGGATATTTTTACTGGATATAGGATTCTGGGTGATAGGTCTTTTCTTTCAGCACTTGAAAAATATTGTTAATTCCTTAGGACCTGCATGGTTCTGATGAGAAATCTACCATCATTTGAATTGCTTTCCCCCCTATAGATAAGCTGCTTTTTAAAATCTCTGCTACTTTAAAGAATTTTTTCTTTGTCTTTAATTTTCGGAAGTTTGACACTGATATGTCTTGATATGGATTTCTTTGTGTTTTTCCTGTTTGAGGTTCACTCATATTTTTGAATCTGTAGATTTATGTCTTTTGCCCAATTTGAGAAGTTTTCAGCCATTATTTATCCAAGCATGTTTACAACCCCACCCTCTTTCTTCTCTACTTCTAGGACTCTGATGACTCAAATATTAGAATTCTTTTTTAGTAGTCCCTTAAGTCCCTAAGCTATGTTCACTCCCCACCCCCCCCATTCATCTTATCTCTATTGTTTAGATTGGGTGATTTCTGTTGTTGTATCTTTCAGCTCACTGATTATTTGCTCTCTTCCTTCCATTCTGCTGTTGATCCCCTCCCCTGAGCTTTATTTTTCAGTTATTGTATGTTTTGGTTCAAAAATTTCCATTTGGTTCATCTTAATATCTCCTATTTTTTTGCCGAGACTTTTTGTTTTTTCATTTGTTTCAAGTATATTCGCAATTGCCCATTGAAGCATTTGTATGATGGCTGCTTTAAAATCTCTGCCAGATTGTTATAAACGTTTCCATCATCTTACTGTTGGAATCTGTTGCTTGTCTTTTTTCATTTACTTGGAGTTCTTCCTGGTTCTTGGTATGAATAGTGATGTTCACTTGAATCCTGGACATTTTTGGGTATTGTGTTATGAGGCTGTCGGTCTTACTTAAACCTTCTGTTTTCACTGGTTTCTTCTGACACTCCCCTGGAGAAAGGGTTGTTGTCTTATTACTGCCAATGGAGGATAAAGTCCAGGATTCCCTCCTGGCCTCTGTTGACACCTGAGGTGGAGGGTTCTTGTCACTTCTAGGCAGAAAATCTGGAAATCTCAAATCCATGTTCCTGAGGTCCCACATGGCCTCCACAGGTAGAGAGAACAGTGGCCTTTTTATCTCTGGGTGGGGTGAGAATGCTGATTCACAGCTAAGCTTCCTCTGACATCATCTTGCTCAGGGGAAGGAAGGTTGTTAAAGCCTGTGAAGGTAGAAGTCTGGGGCTTCCACTGTGCCTTCACTGGTGTGGCTGAATTTGGGAACACACCAAATTCTGTGCTGTTTGGCTGGAGTAGAGTGGCTGTTGTCTAAAAGTAAGCTGTCCATTCATTTCCTGGAACTTTGGCTAGAAAAAGTTCCTCCCCACCCCCCTTTCTTGTGCCTTTTTATGTTTTTGGGTTGCCACCTTTTCAGCTCCAAGTCTAGAACATATGAAGAAAAAAGAAAACCAAACACCTGGGGATCTAGTCACCATGTTCCTCAGGTCCCACGGTCCCTAGTTGGTTTACCTTTTTTTTTCTAGTTCAGACTCGTTTGAAATTGTTTTTGTATAATGTTTGGGACTTTTACTTGTACTTACTGGGAAGAAAAAGGAAAGATACATCTACTCCATTTTCCCGAAGCAGACTTTTGCACTCCAGCCTGCCCTCACCTATTTTTTTTTAAAGATTTTATTTATTTGTAAGACAGAGAACACAAGCAGGGGGAACAGCAGACAGAGGGAGAAGCAGGCTCCCCACTGAGCAGGGAACCTGATGTGGGACTCAATCCCAGGACCCCAGGATCATGACCTGAGTTGAAGGCTGATGCTTAACCAACTGAGCAACCGAGAAGTCCCTGCCCTCAACTACTAAAGCATCTTTTTGTTGAGCTCAAATTCCCCCAGACTCCCAAATTTGTCCTGGAGAAGCACAGTCATTGCTTCAGAGCTAGAATTCTGGTGTTCTTTGGGACATGTCTGCTGTTCTTTAAATGGGGAGTTACAAAGTTAGTCAAAGTACAGTTGTTCATGTTTCAGGCATGTTTAATGCTAGCATTCATTTGCATGCTAAACGAGTATATCTGGACTCTAAGAAAGTATTTAAGGAATCTCAAGTGGAGGATATTTATTTAGTTCTAAATGAACAGTTGTGATCTTGTTCTTTTTTCCTTTTTATTTGCTTTTTATCCCATTGTTGTCTTTTAATTAAACAATTCCTTCGCAGGATGTTCTTTCATTGAGAATTATTAAAGATGTCAGCCTTCCTTTATCAAACTGTGAGCTGTGTAATTGTATACACTTTACATTTGGCTCTGGGGAAATTTAAGAATTGTGGGAGAGAAGGTGCTCCGTTAATTGGTTGAGCAAGATTGTGCCTTTAATGGAGACAAAGCCACGGAAGCGTTCATGGGGTTGGAACAGTCCGCGGTTGTTGGAGAGGACAGAGGCAGCCAGTGTTGGGGACCCTGCAGACAGTTCCTCCTTCTGCACTGACCGCAGGACGTGCCCTGCATGAGTGGATGGAGGGCGTAGGGGGCAGGGAGGACCGGCCTCTTCCTGGGGCCTGAATGAAACCCGAGACCTGGTGATTGTACCACCTTCTGGAGCAGACCCTTTGGAACTTGTGGGGGTGGGGGTAGTATCAGTGGTCCAGGGGGGATGGAGGGAGCTGGGCCAGATGGGTGTGAGGGGGTGGAGCGTGGGCTGACTCACTGTGACTCTCCGAGGCTGTGTGGACAGGGATCCAAGGGAAGGGCGAGCCCTGTGCTCATCTGCTATTAATTAACCAATTAATCAGTTGTGCTTATTGGACACCCAGGAAGTGGCCAGTGATGGAAAACAGTGAAAGAGCCCACCTGGTCTCTCTTTTGTCTGGACTTTACTATGTGGAAGGGGAGGCAGGAAACACACACACACACACACACACACACAGATTGGCATATAGATTCATAGCCATAGACCCAGCAATCTCTCACACCCAGGTCTACAGACACACATGCACAGACACCCCAGCTCCACATACAAGGCTCTACTCATATAGACACACATGCTCACACCAACACACACTTCATTCTCTCATACAGAGGTGACATAGGAGGCTGGATAGAGAGGCCCAGACAGGATGTGTGTAGAGCCACTGAAGAGACATAACATTGTGTTGGTTCCATGCCTCCTGGTCTCCATATAAGTACATTCATTTTTTTAACCCTTAACTCTTGCTAACCTCATCTCTATGGACTCAGGTGCTCTCATTCCCCCTGACATACATCAGAAAAGCAAAGGAACTTTCAACAATGATCGCTCACATGCACACAGCTCTTGAGTGTGTCACAGTTCAGTAAGTTTTTACTGAAGCTCATTCGAAGGTCTATTGAGTGTTCTGGACACAGAAATATGAAAAAGATGAGCTCTATTTCTTCCAAAAGGTCCTGGCCCTGTGGGATGGAGCCATGTCCAGGCCTAGGAGCATAGGCACATACACACCCACACCCATGCTCACTTACACACTCTTTCATTTGCTTCTTTTGTCTTTCTGGAATCTGTAGGACCTTCAAACAGTTGTAGCTTTCACTCCTGGCCCTGCCACTGCCTCACTGTGTGACCGGCCTGCAGTCTCCTGAGGCTCACTTTCCTCATCTGTAAGGTGAGGACAGTAATTCCCATCTTAAAGCAATAACCTGATAGGTCAAATAAGATGACAGGTGCAAAAGTGCGTGGTAAATAATATTCATTTGTTCATGAATTCTGCAAATATTTTTGACTTCTACATGCTCAGTACTCAAACTGGGTGCTAGGCCAAAAGAGATAGGCAAGACCCCAACCTTCATGAAACTGTATGCTAGTAGGAGGAGACAAACTAAATGAGTGAGTGAATAAAGAGAGACAATGTATGTGGGACAGATAATTAAGGAGAGTGATGAGCTCTGTGGAGGGAAGGAGCAGGGGATATCAGAGAGAATAGCTAGGTGGTCAGGGAGGGCCTCTCAGAGGTGGTGACATTTTATGTATGTACATATCTATGTACATATGAATAGTTGGCACACACTGTTACATTAATTGCAGTGTACAACATAGTGATTCAACAGCTTTATACATTACTCTATGCTCACCACAATTGTAGGTACTGGCTGTCACTGTATGATGCTGTTACAGCATCACTGACATTCCCTAGGCTGTACCTTTCATTCCTGTGTCTTACTCATTTTATAACTGGAAGCCTGCTTCTCCCACTCCCCTTCTCTCATTTTACATGTCCCTTCCATCCCCTTTCCTCTGGTAATCATCAGTTTATTCTCTATATTAACAGGTCTGATTTTGTTATTTATTTATTTATTCACTTGGTTTTTTGTTTGTTTGTTTGTTTGTTTTTGGTTTCCACTTATGAGTGAAATCTTACAGTATTTGTCTTTCTCTGACTGACTTATTTCACTTAGCACAATACCCTCTAGGTCACCCACATTTTCACAGATATCAAGATTGCATTCTTTTTTATGGCTTTGTAATATTTCATTTTGTATAGTACATATTCTTTATCCATTTATCTGTTGATGGACACTTGGGTTGGTTCCATATCTTGGCTATTATAAATAATGCTGCAGTAAATATAGGGGTGCAGATATCCTTTTGAATTGGTGTTTTTACTTTCTGTGGGTAAATACCCAGTATTGGAATTACTGGATCATCATGGTATTTCTATTGATTTTTTGGGGGGGAATCTCCATACTGTTCTCCATAGTGGCTACACCACTTTGCATTACCACCAACAGTGCATGAGAGTTCATAAGATTCCAAATGGCCAAAGTAACCTTGAGAAAGAAGAACAAAGCTGGAGGTATCACAGTTTCAGGTTTTAAGATATACTACAAAGTCATAGTAGGCAAAACAGTACGGCACAGGCACAAAAGTAGACATGTAGATCAATGGAACAGAATAGAGTGCCCAGAAATAAACCCAAACTTAAATGCCCAATTCATATACAACAAAAGAGGCAAGAATATACAATGGGGAAAAAACAGTCTCTTCAATAAATGGCTCTGGGACAACTAGACAGCTACAAGCAAAACAATGAAACTAGGTCACTTACTTACACCATATACAGAAAGAAAGACTATATTGGGACCTAAATGTCAAACCTGCAACCATAAAAATCCTAGAAGAGAGCACAAGCAGTAATTTCTCTGAGACTGGCCGCAGCAACATTTTTCTAGATCTGTCTCCTCAGGCAAAAGCAAAAATAAACTGTTGGGACAATACTGAGATGAAAAGTGTTTCCACAGTGAAGGAAACCACCACCACCACCAAAAAAAAGGGCAACTTACTGAATGGGAGAAGATATTTGCAAATGATCTATCTGATGAGGGGTTAATTCTGAAATATATTAAATACTTACACAACTCAACATCAAAAACCCCCAAAGAATCCAATTTAAAAAATGGTCAGAGGATGTGAATAGATTTTTTTTTTCCCAAAGAAGACATCCAGATGGCCAACAGACTCATGAAAAGATGTGCAGTATCCCTTATCATCAGGGAAATCAAACCAAAACCACAGTGAGCTATCACCTCACACCTGTCAGAATGGCTAGAATCAGAGAGACAAGGAATAACAGGTGTTGGTGAGGATGTGGAGAAAAAGGGACCCTCAGAGGCAGTGATACTTGAGGTAAAGTCTGAAAGATGAGCACCAGGCAGCCCCCAGGATCTGGCGCAGCATTCCTGGAGGAGGGGACGCTAGGTGCAGAGGCTGTGGGGCTCCATAGGGCTTGGCAAATTTGAGGAACAGGAACAGCCCCAGTGGGGCTGGGGCACAGAGAGCTGGAGAGTCAATGGGTTGAGGCGAGTCAGTGCCCAACGTGGGTTCCCTAATGGCTATGGGCCAGGCTTGGGTTCTGCTCGCAGGGCATCATACTCAGAGATGTCAGAAGCCTTCCTGTTCCCCGGCCCATGCTAGCCTAGTGCCTCAGAATGTGTGGTCAGCAGGCTTCATGGGGCACCTTTCCGCTCTCTACATAGAAGTCCTGTGCAGTACTGGGACCTGCAAAGACATGGAGACCGTTGGGTGGAGGTGACAGTGCCATCAGCCTTCTTGGGTGGCCAAGCAACGAAGAGGATGTCAGATGTTCCCTGTGATTCTCCATTTGCTCTATGGGAAGACTCTGCTCTATTGGCTTTGTCTTTCTGGGTATGGAGGAGGGCATTCCCTTTAACTCCTGAGGAGTGTAGCTTTCCTGGGCTACTGTGGGCTGAGGCACGCACTTCCCAGGCTGGCCCCAGCAGCCTTCCTCTCCTTACCTTGCCCTAGGTTTGTTTCTGTGTTTATTGTTGGTTTCAGTGGTTTCTAACACCTGCCTGCACCTCTAGTCCCCTTGTAACTTCTCATTGTTAGGTGGCACAATATCCTCCTCGGGGCTGGTATGATAGGGTCTGTGCCAGGGGCAGAGCAGGGCAGAACCTCTGTGGGGGGCCAGATGTGCATAGATGAGCACACACTGCAGGGCTGAATGAGCCCCCAAAGCCCAGGAGAACAAACTAAGGACCCTCAAGGCTCATGGACAGCTGTCCCTACAGGGTGCTCCTACTCACCCCAAGGGCAGGTTTTCCTCTTCTAATTCTGAGTTTCTTAGATGCAGTGAGCAAGTTATCACAATGCTTCTAACAGAAACACTATTTCCTAGAGACTCCTCTTTGTTTTTATTGATTGATGGATTCTTTTTCAAGATTTTAAAATTTATTTATGAGAGAGAGAGCATGAGCTGAGAAGAGGGTTAGAGGCAGGAGCAGACTCCCTGCTGAGCAGGGAGCCCCATGTGGGACTTGATCCCAGTACCCTCGGATCATGACCTGATCTGAAGGCAGATGCTTAACCAACTGAGCCACCCAGGAGCCTCTTGATTTATTTTTTAAATTGTGGTAAAGTGTACTTAACAACATTTGGCATTTTAACCATTTTTAAGTGTATGGGTCAGTGATGTTAAGTACGTTCCTGTGGCTGCGCAGCCATCACCACCATCCGTCCCCAGAACTTCTTCCTCTTCCCTGCTGTAACTCTACCTCCGTTAAACATTAACGCCCCATTCCCTCTTCTCCAGCCTCTGGCAGTCACCTCTCTAATTTCTCTTTCTGTGGGTTGACTGCTCTCGGTACCTCGTAGCAGTGGGATCAGAGTATTTTTCTTTTGGTTGAGTACTTTATCTCTTATTGTGACTGTGGCCTGAGCATCACACCCTCCAGGTTCATCCGTGTTGGGGCCTGTGTCCGAATTTCCCTCATTTTTAAGGCTGAAGAATATTTTGCTGTTCATAGACGCCACATTGTGTTCATCCATCCACTGACAGAAAAGTGGGTTATCTGTCCTTCAGCTCTTGTGAGCAGTACTGCTATAAACATGGTTGTATAGACATCTCTTTGAGACCCTGCTTCCAGCCCTTTTAGACAATATCCAGATGTGAAACTGCTGTCTCATAGGGTAGTTCTATTTTTAGCTTTTTGAGGGACTGCCATCCTGTTTTCCATAGTAGCTGCGCTGATTTACATTCTCACTAACAGTGCACGAGGGTTACAGTTTCTCTACTTCCTCACCAGTGCTTGTTTTGTTTTGATAGTAGCCAAAACAGTAAGTCTCTTCACTTTAAAAAAAAAATTTGTTTAATTAATCAATTAATTATTATTTCTTTTATTGTGTTATGTTAGTCACCATACAGTACATCACTAGTCTTTGCTGTGGTGTTCCATGATTCATGGTTTGTGTATAACACCCAGTGCTCTATGTAATCCATGCCCTCCTCAATACCCATCACCAGGCTCACCCATCTGGAGTCTATAGTCTCTCATGGTTCGTCTCCCACTCCAATTTCTCCTCCTTCATTTTCCCCTTCTTCTAATGTCCTCCATGCTATTCCTTATGTTTCACAAGTAAGTGAAACCATATGATAATTGACTTTCTCTGTTTCACTTATTTCATTCAGCATAATCTCCTCCAGTCCCACCCATGTTGATGCAGATGTTGGGTATTCATCCTTTCTGATGCCTGGGTAATATTCCATTCTGTATATGGACCACATCTTCTTTATCTGTTGGTCTGTTAAAGGGCATCTTGTTTCTGTCCACATTTTGGCTCTTGTGAACATTGCTCCTATGAACATTGGGATACAGGTGGCCCTTCTTTTCACTACTTCTGTATCTTTGGGGTAAATACCCACTAGTGCAATTGTTGAGCCATAGGGTAGCTCTAAGGCCTCTTCACTTTTTAAGACACAGGTCAGCCATCACCTCTTCCAGGAAGTCTTCCCTGATGCTTCCAACCTGGTCAGGGGCCCGTCTTCCATATTCCCTTGGCCTCCTGTGCTTCTTTTCATTATGTTTGGTTGTGTGCACATTTCTTCCCTCAATGGTGGGTAAGCTTCTAGAGAAACATGCTGTGGATATCCAGTGCTATTCTCCCTGTCATGTCAGGGCCTGACCCACAGGAGGTGCTCAGGACATTTTTGTGGAATGAATGCTTAACACCAGAACCAGGCTGGTCCCCAGGGTCTGATAGCAAGGACTCCAGATATAGGGAGAAGAGCCTGGTCCCTTCCCCTGGGGCTGCTGGACCCAGGACACCATGAGAGCTTTTCATGGGTTCTGACACAATCCTAGAAAGTGGCCCAGTGCTGCCACAGAGCCTCATAGCTGACAACACAGAATCACAACCTACTGTGAGCTGAACCGGAGTTGGTGTGCACAGAGGTGGGTATGAGGCAGACAGCTGCACCAGACGTGTGTGCTGAGTGGAAGTCATTGACGGTGTTGGCCAAGGTGGCCCGATTCCTGACGCTAGTGGTGGCAGATTTATCATTCTTCTTCCCGGTGATGAAGACAATGACAGAACTTCTATTCCTGGTGATTTAGTGGCAACATCTTCATTTCTCAGGATAGCCAAGAGACTTGGTTGTGAAGAGAGGATGGCCTTTCACTATCTCCCTTGAAAAATCAGTATAAGTTGAAGCTATCCTTAGCCCCTGGGGGAATGACTGTTCCTGAAATGAGATTTAAAGAGCAGACTTCTTGACAAGAATTATCCCGTTACTGTGAGGAAGGGAGTTAAGTGGCAGTAAGTAGGCCCTCCTCTGTGTTAGCCCTATGGAAACCCTTGGTGCTCTTGACCCAGCCGTGGCTTCACAGTGGTGCTTAAGGTGACAAAAACAGAGCCCCACTGGTCTCAGCACAGTGGAGATGGCCACAGAGCTCCCAGCCTGTCGCGTGCTCTGGGCCAAACCCCACGGTAGCCCCTGTGCCCTTCTCAGCGTAGGCATCTCCCAGCAAGCGATGCTTTAGATATGAGAACGTAATGTTCAAGAGAAGAAGCAAATGCCGCTTTTCATTTCAAGTTTGGGTGGGAGGTGGTCCCGGTGGTATTTCCGTCCATTTACATTCACTCAGTCATTCCACAAACTTTCCTGAGCGCCCACAATGTGTCTGGCTTTATGCTGGGTGTGGTGACAAGATGAATAATGTAATGTCTTCCACCCCCAGAAGCTCCTGGTCTAGTGGAGCAGAGAGGCAGACGAGCCCTTCCATTGCACCATCATAGAAGCAGGAATAGAAAGAGGGGCCCAGAACTAGGAGAGCACAGACGGCTGCTTGCACAGACTCTTCCCGGGCATTCTGTGGAATGACTGCAGCAGGGGGGTGACCACATAAGCTGGGGGTTGAGGATAAAAGCAAAGAAAGAGGGAAGGATGGGGTGGGCAGAGGGGACAGTGTGTGTGCAAAAGTAAAGTCCTGGTTTGGTTCAGGAGAGACTGCTTGGACCTGGGGGGGGGGGGGGCGGGTGTGCGGAAGGTTCCCGTGAGTGTCGTGCAGGGAGGACTCTGGTGTTTATCTCGAAAGGCAACTAGGCACCAGCAGAGATGGTGAAGATGGGACATGACCCTCTTGGATGAGTTTTCTTTGAAGCTCCCTCTGGCAGACATGTTGATGATGGACTGGCGTGTCATGGGCAGGGAAGTGGATGATGGTGGTCCCAGTGAGAGAGGACGAGGATGGGAGCAAAGCGTATCTGAAGAGGCTGGCTTGCCTAGGAGAACCAGGAGAACCAGGAGAACCAGGCCCCGGTTAAACCCAGCTCCCACCCCACTGTGCACCCGGCACTGCAGCTGGTTGGAGAAGAACACACAACAGGGCTGGAGCTGGTTCCTCTGTGAGCTGGCCGCCCACGTCCTCTAGACCCTCCATGCCGCCTGGCCATCCTACCACCTCGCCCTAGGCCATTCATTCCCGCTCTCCTAGATAAATATTTCACGTGTTCCCTCTCCTCATCTCCCCCAAACTCCTTTTTCTGTACTTATGTTTTGCTGAGTTTTTTTTTTCTTTTAAAAAAATTAATAGATGTTACTTTTTTGAACAGTTCTAGGTTTACAGAAAAATTCTTCAGAAAGTACAAAAGTTCCATCTACCCCCTCACTTTCCTTCCCATCTTCCCTTGTTAATATCCTGCATCAGTTGGGTACATTGGTTACAACTGATAAGCCAGTATTGAACCATTGTTAGTAACCAAAGTCCCCCGCTGACATTAGGGTTCACTCTTTGTATTGCATGTTTTATGGGTTTGGACAAATATATAATGACAGAGATCCACCCCTGTAGTATCATACAGCCTAGTTTCACTGCCCTAAAAATCCTTTGCTCCACTTATCCATCCTTCTCTCCCCCTCTTCCCTGATAACCACTGATCTTTTTATAGTGTCCATAGTTGTGCCTTCTCTAGGATACCATGGAGTTGGAATGCCACAGTATTGTAGCCTTTTCAGATTGGCTTTTTGGTAATAACAGACTTGGTAATATGCATTTAATTTCCTCCACGTCTTTTCAAGGCTTGAGAGTTCATTTCTCTTTAGGACTGAGTAATAGTCCACCGTCTGGACATACCATGGCTTATTTATGCATGTACCTACCGAAGCCTATCTTGGTTGCTTCCTGGTTTGGGCAATTGTGAACTTAGCTGCAATAAACATAATGACAGTGCTTTTCACATCAACTGAGAAAACACGAGGGGTGAAGACAGAGCGGATCTGCGCACACTCTGCTGTGCTCTCTGGCTTCCCTTGGCAGTGACTGTGAGCCTCTCCTGATGGTATGCGTGAATTCTGCAGTCGCTCTCCTTGGATCCTAGAAACTATTCTCTGACGCCTGCTCAGGGGTGGAACTCTTGCATTGTTACTGTGTCCTTTCCAGGTGGACCATATCTACCAGCTCTCGAGCACGCTGTGATGCTTCCTACGGTTGCATGGTCCTCTGTGCACCCCACATTCATCTGCTGCCCCATTTCTCTGTCCCTCATTAAGCACAACGGTACAGAAATAGTCATCTGTGCTCTTTGCAGCTCCTCTCCTCCTGCTGTCTTATGGAGCTCCTGTGTAGCAGATACTGGGGGTTGGGGGGACTGAACCACACCCCTCCCCTCAGATCCTCCCACTTTCTGGGGCTCTGTGCCTGAGGGCTTTTCCACTTGCCCTCATGGAAGGCAGGAAGTGCTAGGGAATTATCATGCCTGAGAGCTGCCCTGAACTGGTGGACAGGACTGGTGTGTAGCTCCTCCATTCCTTGTCCCGCGGTGGGGTGGGGAGGGCATAATCCCAAGGCCCACACTGCTGCTCAGGGGCTCCCTGCAGGAAGACGTACTAGTCTCTTTGTGGGAGTCACCTAGTAACCCCTGTTATTGGTTCTCTTCCTTTCTGTACCCCCTACTGATTTTCTCTGAGCCTCCCGGATTAACTCCTTGCACTTGAGCTCTTGTCTCAGAGTTTGCTTCTGGGGACCCAAGCTCAGACACTTGGCTATCAGGCAATGCCCGCCATTCCAGGCACTGCTCCTGTGCGGTCACCAGTGCCCTCTGAGAAATGAGGGGGGGATGTGGGCCCGAGCCCGGGTTCTTTGCTGGGCTTCATCTGACTCCGCCTCTCCACAGTCTTTGGCTCTGCTATGTACCCTCTTGCCCAGGGAATCCTTCCTTACTTAGACTTTGGGACACTTACTCTTTGGTTTATTTTACTGGCTGCTTCTCCTCTTCCTGCCCTCAACGCCCACTGCCAAGGAGCTCAGCCAACATATACAGAAAAGAAATAACATCCACTTCAAACAGAGTGGGTGTTAACTTTCTCTATGACTTTTAGGTGCGGGGTAGGGGGCGTGACTGCCTTTATCGAGGGCCTGCTATGTGCCAGGCACTTCGCATCATTAACTCATTCGATCCTGAAAACCAGCCCACTGTGGAGATGCTATTTATCACCACCTACAGAGGAGGAAACAGAGGGTCAGACAGGTTGAATGGCATGGTCAAGGGCACTCATCGGTGGTGCTGGGGTTTGGAGCCCAGGCTGTCCCACTCCTTCCCCTTTGGACCCTGACTTCTTTTCCTTCTTCTTTCTCCCTCATTTCCTGGTCTGATGGATGCCTTATTCCCTCCAGCCCAGTGCCCCAGCCCTTGATTTGGCTGAGCCGTGGAATAAGCCCCAGAGAAAAACGGATGATTAAGTCATCAATAGTGCGAAGCCTCAGCCACTCGCAGGCAGCCCTGGCCCCCCATCCGCCCCAAGCATTCAACCTCTGTCAGGGAGAAGGAGGCTGACTTCGGAAATTCCTTTTCAGAGCTGTGTTCAGAGGGTAATCAGCCCTCATCCAGGCCACTGTTGAAACAGGGCTAATTTACCAGCTCACCCTGGACGGTCCCCGTGATTTGGCTTGAGCTGTTGAGGCTGTTAATGGTGCTTCCTGGAAATGAAGGGCCCACACCCCCCCCCTCATTTCTCGGAAATGCATGCTGTGGGCCCGTGAGGGAGGGAGAGCCAGGTGCTAAGCAGAGAAGTCCCTTCATGCCAGTGACAGGCACTGCAACCGCTGGCCTGTCATGCGGTTTCCTGGACTGTGGTCCCCTGGGGTCGCCCCTGCTCTGGAGGCCACCTCTGCTTGGGCCTCTGGAGCCCTGTTGGGGGTGGACCCTAGTCCATACGGGTCCCGACCCATGGTCTGCAGGCCGACTGCACAAGGAAGGCTGTGCTGGCTCCCCATAGAGGTGGCTGGGGCTGGACACCTGCCTGCCTCTCCCAAGCTCCTGTGCACAGCTCCTGCTGCCCAGCCGACCATGACCCCAAGTCATGCCCACGGCTCCGTGACTAGTGGAATGAGATGGTGTTGCAGGCAGAGTGGCGTGCTCCCAGATCGATCCGGTGTCTCATCCCTTGTTCAGGGGAGACAGAGGACGACGTGAGGCAAGGCTTTTGAGAGCATCAAGGCTTTGGAGAAAGAAGGTGTGAGCCCTGATTTACATGACAGGGGGAAGAGGAGGGAGTAAGAAGGAAGCCCAGCAAGGAGAGAGATGTTATGTGGAGAAACTGCTACAGGTGCGGGAAACACCTGCTCCATCTCCTGACTGTGCCCAGGGTGACAAGCTGCTGACCATCCACAAGGGGGACATTTCTCGTTTACAGGTTTTACACTTAGGTGGTTTGGCAATGAGCAAGCAGGAAACTAAGAGAAGGCACAGAGCCCAGGCAGGAAAGGATTGATTGTGTTGCCCCTTCAATTTGTTCCAGAGCTTTGCTGAGCATATTCTCAGAGGCATCACAGTCTCCCGGCCTTTGGGAAAGACGAACTGTATGATCGCTGCCCTTGGCTAGCCATGGAGTTGAAAATCAAGCCCAATGCCTTTCCTCGGAGATGGCCTGTGGGTGCTCCTGGTCAGGCCTGCCAAGGGAGAGATGAGTGCTAGCCCTGGCATGCCCAGATCCCTCTTTAATCCATGTCTTGGAGAGCCCTTGAGCATTAAAGCTGCTGGGCTGGCTGTGGCTGCAAGCCCCTGGGGCAGCCTCCGAGGAACCTTCTGGATGAGCTTTGGAACAGAAGCTCTCTGGGCTTGCTGCGTAGGACAGGCCAAGGAAGCCATTGTGCTTGTCATGCTGTGTCCATGCAGAGGTGAGTGGGGGTGCGGCTCTGATACCAACGTTTCTTCCCATCCATTATTGGTCTGCCTTCCAGCCGTTCATTCACCAACCTCCTCTCCTGACATTTGTTTCCCAATATATGTCCCCAGAAGGCATCAAGGAGTGATCAGTCTAAAGCAGAGATGGTTCAGTCAATGGTCCAATGAGGGTGGGGACAGATTCCTCCTTCCTCTCTTAACATATGCACAAATCACCAATCATAGTCACACAGTGTGTCTTTTTACTGCAGGTCCTTGCAGATGGAGACATAGAAAATAGAGACATGATTCTGTCTATGGGGAGCAGGGAACGTGTCGCGGAACAGGGGTCCCAGATAATAAGGGTCAGATGGGGCAGCATGAGAAAGGGGAAGGGCATTCCAGGATGTGCAAGGACACAGTGGCCAGGGACTGTAGGCAGCAGTCTGGCAGAGCAGCATGGTTTACAGTTACTGCATCAGGAGGCTTCATGTGAAAAAGTTGGTGGCCACCAGGTCAGGAAAGGGCTCTGGAGGTTGGAGTGAGGAGTCGGTTGCGTTCCTCTGAGAACCCTGAAGAATGCACCAAGTCTGGCCGGGCTGTTGGCTGATGGTGTCAGAGCTTCAGGGACCCCAGACCAGTGGGCCCAAACCCCAGGAATTTGTCACTGACTTTCACAATTTGCCATATCTTGTTCATTAGTTACCATTTTTCTTTAAACCAATTTACTTCTTCAATGTTGTCTCATCTTCAGAAATAATTTCTGTGAAACCATGGACATGAAATGCTAGCAGTGAATGGTTTCCCAATTTAAACTAACTAGAATAAAATGTGTAACTGTTAAAGATGTCTGCCTATATACCACCTAATGTCATCTCTTACACCCTTGTAGTGGCAGAGACCATGCTGAGAAATGCAGTGAGGCCTTCTCTGGGAACTGGGAGCCATTTTGGTTTAGTTTCCTTGAGCCTTTCCCTCGTGCTTCTGTCCTTCAAAACTTTATGGAGCATCTACTAAGTGCCAGGCCTGGGGCAGGAATTGCAGGCACTTGGTAACAGTTTTGCCATGACTTGCTTGGCTCTGTGGGGACTGTGGAGATGTCAGCAGTTAAAACAGGACAGGGTTGGCTTGGGCAGTGTGGGCAGCAGGACTTTCTCCAACTATATAATGGTGCCCCTCACATTCCGGTTCCTCTGATTGTATTCCAAATACCTGGTCAACCTCACTTGGATGCAGTGTTTTCCTTCTTGGTGAATGAGTGGAGGGATCTGCGGTGTTTTCCCTCAGGGGCTGCCATGTGCCTGGACATGGACACTAAAGCACACTACAGTGTCCCATGGACACTTGCTCCAAAACAGTCCACCCTGCTGGTGTCATGGCAGCCATTAGCGCTTCCTGGTCCTGAGGAGAATATCACCGTGGCTGTGTATTAGTTGGCTAGGGCTGCTTTGTCACAAATGGGATGGCTTGCACAACAGAAATTGATCGTCTTACTGCTCTGATGTCTGGATGTCCAAGATCAACGTGTTGAGGGGTTGTTTCCTCCTGAGAGCAGTGAGGGAAGATCTGCCCCTTGCCTCTCCTGGCTTCTGGTGGTTTGCTGATGGTGTCTGGCCATCCTTGACTCTTGGAAGCATTTCTGATCTCTGTCTTCTTCCTGTGTTCTCCCTATGTACATGTCTGTCTCTGCATTTCACCTTTTTAATAAGGACACCGGCCATATTCCAATCTTATCTCCCTAATGACTTCATTTTAACTTGAAGTTAAGACTCTATTTCTAAATAAGGCCATACTCTGAAGAGCTGGGGTTAGGACTCTAGCATACACGTTCTTGGGGGACACAATTCAGCCTATCACAGGCTGCAAGCACTGTCACTGAGTCAAGGTGGCAGGGGGGTGGTGGTGTGTGAGGAGCCTTCTGTGAGGACCGTGGTGACTGAGCTGAGCCAGGGCCTCTCGTCCTCTCACCGTGGGCTGTTAAGCTCCAGTTGAAGCCCACTCCTTCACTGTATTTTAGTCATTCATTCAACAGGCACATACTGCTTAGTTATCTACCCATTCATTCATTATTCCTACCATGGTTCAGTCAGTCATATGTTTATTGGACCCCATTCGTTTATCAACCACAACAATATTCTTCACCCCTCCCCTCCAACACTGACATATCAACACTCCTTCCATCATTCATTCAACCCCACATCAAAGATGGTGGAGCTGTCTCCTGCCCCATCACTGTGCTGGGAGCTGAGGTTGGGTTTTATTTTTAAATATTTACTTACTCATTTGTTTTAGAGATAGAGATTGACGGGAGGGTAGGGGGAGAGGGAGAGAATCCACAAGCAGACACCTGCTGAGCGTGGAGCCTGACTCTGGGCTCTTTCCCAGGATCCTGAGATCATGACCTGAGCCAAAATCAAGAGGTGGCTGCCTCACCAACTGAGCCCCCCAGATTTTAATAAAACCCATGCCCTTCCCTGAAGGTGCTCCGAAGAATTCAGGAGTTCGGGGGGGATTTGTTTTCTCTACTGTGTTTTGACAGTCGGACTGCTCAGCTATCTTCATGTTGTGAAAGCGGTGTGCTTTTTTAAGACTGCAGGGAAGGAATAGTTTGGTGAGGAATGGATCTACAGACTGCGCCTACACTTGATTTCCTTTACTAATACGTTACCAGTAGGAAATGTGAATGGAGCTGTGTTTCTTAGTCTCAAGATTCACAAAGCCACACATCTGGATAAGAAGGGAAAATTCTAGGGTGCCTGGGTGGCTCAGGGCACTTGGTTAAGTGCCTGACTCTTGATTTCGGTTAAGGTCTTGGTCTCAGGGTCATGACATTGAGCCCTGTATTGGGCTTCACGCTCAGTAGGGAGTCTGCTTGAAATTCTCCCTCCCTCTCCGTCTGCCCCTCTCCCTGCTCCCATGCATGTGTTCTCTTTCTCTCCCCACCCCCCACAAATAGATAAATAAATCTTAAAAAAGAAAAAAAGAAGAAGGGAAGATTCCATCAGCTAGTGGGGTGTTTCCAAATATTGTGGCTTTGGCATTGGGTAGATGAGAAAATAAAATAAAAAAAATTTCATCTCACATGCATGCTATGTAGACACAGTGGTGTGCTGGACAGGATTGTGCCTGTTTCACCAGCTGCTGTAGTACGGGTGAAGTGAGGGCAAGCGGGGTGGTTGTTTTTCTGCACTAGCGAAGTGTGGACTGAGGTTTGAGACCATGAAAGAGTGTGGATAGTTTGATGAAAACATACAGAGAAGAGTACAGTGTAAGGTAAGCTCGCCACACTGATCATGGCAGAGCGGCTTTGTTTTCAGTGTGGGTCCTTCCTTCGTGGTGTGTGTTTGGATTTTCGTTCTTGACTCAGCTTGAGAACTTATTTATGTTTGTCATCCTAAAAGACAGATTTGGTTTTCCTTCTGACATTTTGTTTTACATTTTTGTTGGTTTGCTATTTCTTCCGGTTTTATAGTTTGATATGTGATTTGAGCTTCCACTGGTGATTACTTTCCTTAGTAATTTGGAATGAATACATCTTATTTTATCTCTACGGTATTGTCTTTAATTACCTATGCTATTTAAACAAATGTACCTATGTTTTCTGAAATGTGCCTCTATTTCTTTCCTCAATAGAATACATACACACATATACAGAGAGAGAGAGAGAGAGGTGGAGAGAGAGAGAGTAGGTATTGATTCCTCTGGCTAAGATGAAGGAATGCCTGGTACTAGCTAAGAAAAAAACAAATCCACTGGCCTGAAAAATGACCAGGCGATGTCTTGCCCATGAGTCTTCTTTTAGCAACTTAGAGGTAACAAATTGCAGAAGTTTCTCCTGGCATCTGGCCCTCGGTTAGTGATAAATCTTAGTTTACCATTTTTATCTTGGTCTGAGTCGTCATAGATTTTTTTTTTTGGAGGGAAGTTGGCTGAGCTATGGATTGTTGCTGGACACGCTCTTGAAGTTGAAATTCTAAAATATAAGACTTACCTGTCATTCCTCTGCATAAAACCCTTCTGTGGTTCTCCACTGTCTCAGAATAATGTCCTGTTCCTTTGGCCCCAATGGGGCCCTCCAAGAGCTGCCAACGCTTCCTCTGTCACCCCCCATTGCTCTTACCTTCCCCTTCTCTGCCAGAAACATCAAATGACCCATAGGCCTGTCCTCAGCACCCTCTTCTCTCCTGGCCTCTGCTCATATGGTCCCTCTGCCTCCATTCCCTCACTCTTTCTTCACATCCTTCAGCATCTGCTCAGGTGCTCTGCCTGCCTTTAGGAGCCTGTCCTACACACCAGGCCCACTGGCTCCTCTCATGGCAACCAGGGCTTTCCTGTCTTTTCCGGCCACCATCTTGTATTAACACTGTGGATTGCTTCAGGGTATCTCTCTCTCTCTCTCTGAGGAGACCATGAGCTCCTCAAGGAGGAGCTCCTCAAGGATTCACAGCTTCCCTGTCTCTCCATGGAGTCCTTGCCCCATCCCCCTCACACATTTAGCGCAGAACTCAGCATATAATCGTGCTCAGAAAATGTTTGTTATAGCCTGTAGAGAGAAAGATGTCAATCTTCATTTAGTCCAATGTAACCTGTGTGAGTTTAATGGAATGAGAGTAAAACTAGAATAAGGAAATGGCTTGGAATTGAAGAAGAGTGTTGCTTTTAGAGGCTGTCATCTGAGTTTCCATTTGTGGAGCTTCCTGCCCAGCTCCACAGCCCAGCCTAGAGAGTATTATGGACCCTGTTTTTCGCAGGGAAGGGCCTGAGACTTAGAGAGGGTAAGTTGCTGGGTTGTCACAGCATGGCTGCCAGAGCCAGGACCTGAGTCCATGTGCCACCAGCTGCTGCATTTGTACTCTGGGCATGTATGCCAGGGGGACATTCTGAGTAGCACAGGAACTCTGCTCCCTGTTTCCAGGACAGTGGGTCCCTTTCTCTCCTCTCCCAGGGAAGAGCCTACTCAGAACAGGCTGGCCATGGGTCCTACTGGGGAGATGCTCCATTTGAGTTTATTCCTGCTCAATATAAACATTGAAGTTAAGCAAAGCTATTAAAAACATTCGTACAAGTTAATGTGATACGCAGGATGGGTAAGCCCAGTGCCACATACCCAGAGTCCACCTTGAGTTTTCAAATTTACCTATAATGTACCAACTTAGAATTGAGTGACAAGGTGCAGAAACAAGCCCCTGGGGATGCAGGGACCCAGGCTGCTCCCTCTTTGATGGCTTTAGGTAGACAGAGAGGGTCCTATGGTGGTTCTCCGCCATATTGGGTGGTTCTCTGCCATATTGGGTCCCCTGTATTAGCCCAGAGTTCCTCCAAGGTAAGAACAAAATCTGATCTCTGCTGATGCAGAGATTAATCTGCATTAGCAGTGCCTGGTTCAGTGCCTGGAAGAGTCAGTGAATGTTTGATGGGAGATGACTCAGGGTACAGATGAGTGGTACATAGAGATGCGTGGGCAGAAATGGCGTTGCCATCTTTCCTGGGAGTTCCAGGAAGTTCTGGGAGTTCCAGGAAGGCTGACAAATTCTTTCCAATGTCCGCTGTGGAGAAAAGGGAGCTGAGCACCTTGCAGGATTTCTTTCTCTCTATTCTGGGCCAACACCAAGTGGGCAAGGATTCCCGGGGTGGGGCTTCTGGGGGGCTTTGCTGGGAACAGGGAGGAAGGGCTATGGATCCTGTGTCCATCCCAGCCTGGCCAGGCCAGAGTTTGAGACAATTACCTTAGTTTGAACATATGCTAGGCTCAAAGGGCTATGCTGGGAAGAAATAGCCACCCTGGAAAGATTTGGTTTTAGAAGGAGACTCTTCATGAGGGCCAGGTAAAGGAGATGGACCGTAAAGTTCACCTCTGCTCCCATCAGGGCCTCATGCTTTGGTCTCCACTGCTCCCAGGAATGCTGGCCTCATATGACCATTCTCAGCTGCACAATGCTGTCTTTTAAGCCTGCATGCTTGATATCCCTCTGGTTAGACTGGCCAGGAAAGAACTGAACTTCCAACAGCATTTCTGAACTTTGAGGGGAAATAATGAATTAAGCATGGGGTGCATGAAACAGTAACAAAAATGCTGGCATTCCTGGGGCTGATAACCTGGTTTCCATTCCACATACCTTCTGACAGCAAGTGGCTCTGGCTCCAAAGCTGAGAGCTGGCTGGGCTGCAATGGCTCCTTTCCTTCTACAGGCTTGTCCTTGTTGGCAGGCACCCTATCAGGACCCACGAGTTTCCTTGTGGGCATCCCTGTCTCTCTGTGGTCAAGAACAAACGGTCTCACTCACCTCACATACCCACCAGTCACTTGAGCTTTCTGGGCTTTCTGCATCAGGGATAATCTTATCTCTCCATTAGATCCTGACTAAGGCACAGAAAAGTGTTCTGGCCAAGAGGAAATGAAGACCTGGCTGGACCAGCTTGCTTTGTAACTTCCTGGACATTTTCTCCACTGAAAATGGGATTCAGCATGGTCTTGCTGAGGAAGCTTCTTGGCTCTTTGGGGCCTCTGTCAGGGAGGGAAATACTCTCAAATGCAGTGCTCTCAGGGCCTAGTCCTGTGTTCTAGAGCGTCCCCGACCCCTGAAGGCTGGGGACTACTTAGAATTCTGCTCACGTCTGGGGCCAAGTGTACCCAAACAGCCATCTCTGTATCTGGAGCAGCAGGCGTGACTGTGAACCTGGCCAGGGTGAGTGGAGCCCCCTCCTGCCTGCAGCTCTCAGTAGGGAGAGTGAGTACATGCATCAGCCTTGTTCCCCTCCTGATTCTCCCCCACCCCCCAGCCCAGCCTCCTCCCCCACTTGGCTGCACACACTCTCCCTGCAGGACACTTTCAGGTCAAATCAAGCCAGAGGCAAAGGGACCGCAGACCCGATCGGAGTTTCAGATTTGGCCGTGGGAGCCAAGACTTGCCAGACACCAGGGACAGGGTGTGTGGCTGCAGAATGGTGAGTCTTTGAGAAAGAGGCTTCCCACCCCACTCCTGACTCCTGCCCACAGCATTCTGCCTGTCAGCTAGGAAGTCCCTGGGCCAGTAATTAATACCTATACAGAAGTGACACGTTTCACTGTTGGTTTGTTTGGGTTGAAGTTAGGCTTCCTGCTTCTTTGTAGGAAAGATGGTATCTTTGGGTGACAGGATCTGAACAGGTTGCCTCTCCTGAGATGTTCCTCACAGAGCACGTTTTAATTAAGTTGGAGTGTGTGACAGTATCAGAAGCCACAGTTGCTGGCAGAAGTCTTTGTTACCTTTATGGAAACTATTAGCTCCTCTAGGCGAGAACCCCAAGTGGAAACATTTGCTTCAAACCATGACCAGTGAAATATGCATATGCTAAATTAAAATGTAGGATGTGCTTTACCATTGTGAATCAGAGAGGTGGCGAGTGATGAGTTTCTTGCTAGGCAATATGCGTAGGTTCCATTAGGGGTGAAGGAGAGTGTATGGAATGATGATCTGAGCACCTCAGCCCGGTGTGGGTTGGTTTTCTTTCTTCCTGCTGGCCTGCCAGCCCTCTGCCTTATGGACCTTTGCCAATCCCAAAGTTTCTTATAAACCCCATCCTCTCTTCTGACGTTGCGCAGCTCATAGTAAACGTGGGGAAGTGACAGGGTGTCATGGAAACAGTCTTGCTCTGACTTCAGCATCTATCTCACCTACACCATTTAGGTGCCGTGCGACCTTGGCTGAGACACTTTCCCACTCAGAGTCTCAGTTTCCTTCTCTGGGAATGGTGATGATTTCCCATACCTCACAAGGTGACTGAGGAAGGCTCATGAAATCACGTGTGGGAAATGTCTAACAGAGTGCTTAGAAATTAGCAGTTCTCGGGGCGCCTGCATGGCTCAGTGTGTTAACGCCTCTGCCTTCAGCTCAGGTCATGATCCCAGGGTTATGGGATCAAGCCCCACATGGGGCTCTCTGCTCCGAGGGGAGCCTGCTTTCTCCTCTCTCTCTGCCTGCCTCTCTGCCTGCTTGTGATCTCTGTCTGTCAAATAAATAAATAAAACCTTAAAAAAAAAAAAAGAAATTAGCAGTTCTCACTCATCTCCCATCCTCTGGCTAGGTCTGGTTTCCTGGAAGCAGAGCCCAGCACTGTGCAAGTGAGGTATTCTGGGACAGTTCTCAGATAAGATCCTTCAGGGTGTAAAGGAAACAGGATAAAGCAGGGGAGAAGCTCGACAAAGCCGGGGAATTCCTGGAGTGGGAATTTTACCAAAGTTATCCCAACTTGAGGCAGAAGGTCTGGACTTTGGTGTCCCATTGTAGTCACTCACTGGCTGCAGGCCACCCCCAGAAGGAGGAGGTAAGCTCCCAGCATTTCCGGGCAAGGCAGAGCCTGCACGAACAGCAGCTGGGGATGGGCACACCAGCTGGTAAGAGGGATCTGGGCATGGAACCAGCAGCATCTTCTACATTCCCCTGGCCTATTCTGAAACTTTTTATCCTGAGAGTTTTCCTGTCAGCTATAAATATTAATTATGTTTGAGAAAGTTTTAACTACATTCCTGGAGACCCAATACCAAACGGTTACCTGGGGTGTGGGGCATGTGTGTCGATTTCTCTAGTCTTTTGGGGTGAGGCCTGTGAGGCTCTCTTTGCTCATGCTGTCTGTCCTTGGCCACAAGCTCACACCCCATGCCTCGGACAAGTATCAGGGCTGCTGGACCTACGGGGAAGCTCTAGGCCGCTGGAGATGCTTTCTGCAGCAGCTGGGAATCAGTTCCAAATTGAGAAGCTCCCTGGCTTTAATTGCCAACCCTCCAGTGCCACTGTGCTGCTGGAGCCATCTCTAAACAGCATTTGCTAAGGTTTATTAACACCTTATCAGTGCTTGGGACGAAGCAGGGTACACTCCCTCTTCAGTGGCATTATCTCACTCCGGGAAATCTGAAAACATGAGATGTGGAGCCATCCTGCATGCCTCATTAGCTGTTCAAGGCACGCACGGTTTGAGGGCCGGAGGGGGGCGGGTAATGCATCAGGTCCACGTGATATTCAAGGAGGGCTGATTGATAGGTTAGGCCGGCGGCATCCAGGCTGTGTGACAACAGCCCACAGAAAGCCTCGGGCCTTGCCCAAAAGGTTCTTATGTATGGCTCAGGGTATTTGCCATCTGAGCCCATCGCCACTCTGCAGGTGCATTTCCTTAAAGGGGGTGGGGGGAGGTGGTCAAATAACAGGAAAGAATGCACAGAGCCTCTCAAGTTAAGGAAACGTGTGTCTGACCTCAGCTCTGCCACGGACACCCTCTGCAAACTTGAGTGCATTCCTCAGTCTTCTCATCTGGAGAATAGGGATAAGTGTCACTCCCCCACCTGGCACATAGCCTTTTGGAAAGTTCTAGACACATCTTAGCCGCTCAACTACCAGTACCAATTTTTATTTTTGCTCTTAGATTTTAATTCTTGGCTTGGGTTTGAGCTTGTGGGAAACATGCAGTCCCTCTGGGTACGTCTTTGGTCTTTGGATCGGAGCCACTCATGGGGGAACATCTCGGAATGCCTCACATCAGGAAGGGGCTACGGGGTTGAGGGGTACTTTGAATAACTCTTCTTCCAAAATCTTACATTTCAGTCAACTTAGCCTCCTGCTGTGTGTGGGAAATTGCTCCATCTTAATACCTCTCCCCAACCCTCCCCAATCTGTCTTTTCAGAGTGTCCTGTCAATTAGAAAATACTTGTCAGCTAAGTGACTGTTCGGAAAACAACCTACATGACTTCTCTAGCACTTGAAGAATTTGAAATAATGGAAGGGGATTAACTTGCAGGGGAAGGCATTGTTAGGAAGGAGGGTTGCTATTCAGAACTGCCTCCTCGTCTGTATGGTTTCATTAATAACACCTTTCATTCTATAGCCCCTCGAATCTAGAAGGATCTTGAGTGATTAACAGATGCTGTGAATAGGAATTACTTCATCTTCTGCTGAGATAGCCCTTCTCCTGGAGCGGCAAGCATTGGCTTCTCGATATCCTTGTCTGTCAGAGGAGGGCAGAGGCTGCTTCAGGGTCACTCTTGCTTCAATGACGTAGGGGGACATAAATATCACCAAATGAATGGATTCTATTCTGGAGAAGTCCATCCATTCCCGTCGGGGGTCTGGCTCTGTGCTGGGTGCTGGGGAGGGAGGGATCATGATAGCCCTCACCGAAAAGCATTTCACAAGGTCGGAAGATGGGCAGGCGAACAGCCTGCAGCCGCAGGCAGGAGCAAGGGTGGGTGTCTGTGACAGAGCGGCAATCTGTGTGGTCTTGCGCCAACACAGGACTGAACTTTTCTGTAACTGAGGGTGGAAGGGTAGAGGCCGGGGGTGGGGAAGGCAGGTGGAAGACACAAGCTGGATGCTTGGGTGAGATCCCGTGATGCTAGAGCAGAGATTCTCAGATCTGAGTGGTCATCAGAGTCCCCTGGATTGCTTGGTACAGCAGGGATGGCTGGGCCCTGCCCTTGGAGGTTTTGATTCAGTAGGTCTAGGATGAGGCTGGAGAGTTTGCCTTCCTAGCAAGTTTCCAGGGGATGCTGATATCCCCGGGCTCACTCTGAGAACCACTGGGCCAGAGCACTGCATGCAGGGATTGTGATCTTAAATAGACGTGGGCCCAGGTGGGGTCCGGGGCTGCCTGGGGAAGCACACGCCCCGTCAGGAGAACAGCCGCTCCTCAGCCACAGCCTGTGGTTGCCATGTGGGAATGTGGGATGAGTGTTACTAGATCTTTCATTTGGTCTGGGAAGACTGGGAATCTCAGAGTGTTTACATTACATGTCCTTAGTTTTACAAGTTCCCCTGAGTCTGAGAAAACACATCTGTAGCCTCCATGAGATTTTAGTTTGTGACCTTTGGAGGAATGAATAGGAATTTTTCAGGTGGCTGGGGTGGGAAAGCCCTTGTCATGCGAAGGGGACCTCTTGTGCAAATACTTTGAGTGGAGAAGTTCAGAGCCTTCTGATGGGTGGGAGGGGGGGTAGGTGGAGCCAGAGGAGAAGGTAGAAGGCAGGGAAGAGCCCCAGGCTCTGGGGAGGTTCTGATTTGGTCTCTGACCTCAGCATGGCTGGCTTTTCTTGCTGACCTCAGTGCCTCTGTGTCTTGGGGTAGAGGGAGCAGCTCAGTGCCCACCACAGTGGTCCTACCAGGCTGAGGTAGGCCCCGTGGACTCTGAGCCCCATGCAGAATTCTGAAGTCTTGTACCTCTGAGAGATGCTTCCTCTCAAGGCTGGTTTCCGGGCGGAGGGGCTGTGGGTTTATGGTGGCGATGCTCCTCAGCGAGGGGCACATTGTCCCTGTCTTCTGAGGAGAAGAGCCTGGGCTTTTCTTCCACTGTGGTCCTGAGGTGGTCTTGGGTCAGAAGGACCCAGGTTGGGAGTCTCACCTGCACCACTTGCTGTGTGACTTTGGGCAGATCGCTAGAAATTTCTCAAATCTGGCTCCTCAGCTGTAGATTGGAGGAAGATCATTGTGAGTATTAGTGAAATTGTTTTTAGTGTAAATATGGCAATAGATCCAATAGATAATTTTTCTAAGTTATGTGCCTTTTAGAAGATTATACATTATTGGGGTAGAAAATGTAAGTATATAACTAAGCATAAAGGAAAAAGCCCAGGGCCAGCAGACTCTTTCTTAAAGACCTAGGTAGTAAATATCCCTGGTTGGAAGCCCCTGTGGTCTCCATTGTATCCACTCAGCTCTATCCTATAGCCTGAAAATAGCCACAGAAAACTCATAAAGGAAGGGGTGCGCATGTGTTCTAACAAAGCTTTATTATAATAATAGGTCCACAGGTTGTAGTTGATCAGTACGGGGCTGTCCTGGTGCTACTCCTTCCTCCCTCCTCCATCTCCTGAAGCTGGGTGGCTCTGTACCATGCAGCCCAATAGAAGGAAGATGCAGACAGCAGGGGGAGGCGTGGGGATCCTACAGAGTGCACTGCTGCTCTGCCCCTTCCCTTGGGGGCTTTGGGAATGGTTTGGGAAGGGCTCATTGATCTCTTGATGGCTAAGAGGTGAGAGCTCAGCTCACTCATCTTCTGACTCTGTTAGGACAGGCTGTACACAGGTCTTTGACCTTTATAAAGGAGAAAGCTTCCAGCAAAGGACAGGTTCAAAAGTTAGTCCAAGGAGCGCCTGGGTGGCTCAGTGGGTTAAGCCTCAGCATTCAGCTTGGGTCATGATCTCAGGGTCCTGGGATCGAGTCCCACATTGGGCTCTCTGCTCGTCAGGGAGCCTGCTTTCCCCCCTCTTTCTCTGCCTGCCTCTCTGCCTACTTGTGATCTCTGTCAAATAAATAAATAAAATCTTAAAAAAAAAAAAATTTAGTCCAAGAAGATCCAAGGAACTTGAGGGGCTTGGCTTGGCTGTGGCCTGGAGCCTCGGGTCTTGAGCCTGGACTGGATGTCACATTCTCGGGAGGGACGGAGACAACAGCTAGTGGTTTTGTTCACCCTGAGCTCTGGAGTATTCTTCCTGTGCCCATACAGGAAGGTGCGTCAATGAAGCCAGGTCCTGAGTGGGGGAGCAATTAGGTGATAAGATTTCAGAGCAGGACTGGCCTACAGTCCTGCTTTGTCCTCTGTGCCTGTGCTCTTGAGCAGGTCAGCTCCAGGAACTCTCTGGACCCAATCCCTCATTAGGAAATGAAGATTTGCTCCCTGCAAAGTCTGGGTATGCAGATCGGGTGTCTGGCTGGCCAGGCCACTTTCATTCCATGGTTGAACTGGGTGTTTCCACCTCCGTCCCCTGAGGCTAGTTCCCATCCGTGCTGGAAGAGACAACATTCCTAATAGAAAGTGCTTTTTTGCATTTTCTCAGCCAGAAGATGCTGTACTTAGGGGAGAGGATCAACCTGACATTGAACATGTAAACTCTTCGCGAGGTAGATCAAAGGGTCCGATGTCTATCTGTAGCATCGGATTCTTTAAGTTAGTTACACATACATATTTAAACTCACATGTTATGTAAAATAGTCTGTTAATTTAGAAATACTGCTTTCTTCCTCCTCTCGCGTTTCATGGAATGGTTTTATTCAGAGCTTCCTCGGGCCTCTTGGGCTGCCTTGATTCTGTCATTGCCGGAGCCACTGTAAGCAGCGACTAACCCAGTTTTCTGGGCCACAGAGATCTCTGCTTCTGTCCTAGCTGTTTGGGAGCACCACTTTGTGGATCTGTGTAAAATGCTGCCCCTGGAAATTTTATCCTAAGCCACCCACACTCATTTGCATAACATTAGGAGAGTTTTTTTTTTTTTTTTTTTTTTTAACCTGCCCTCCCCCAATTTGTTCTGTGGGTATATCCGTGATCATGATCTCCACAATAACACTGCGTATGATCTTCGCTTTTGAAAGTGATTTGTAAAAGGCGTGTTTAGAACAATATCCCCAGCTTACAATTCTAAGGTCCTACTCAGGAATAATTATTAAGTAGGGTTAAATATCTCTGCCTCTTTTTTTTTTTTTAAACGATTCTATCAGGCAGCTTCCTATAGACATCCCAAACTCGCATTGATTGAGGTCATTTCAGGCTAATGTCTTTTCCCCAAACAGTACTTTGTTGTTGAAAATAAAGTAAATGAGAGCTGCCCTTGAACAGGAGAGGGCTCATCTGGAATTTGAGTGTAAGTTCACTCACTCATTTTTTGAAGGATGATTTTTGGGGGAAAAAAATATCACTCTTGCTTTCTACTTGCCCATGGAGAAAAGCAGTGGCTCGATAGCTATTTGTCGAATTGAACAAATGGACATGTCTAAGGATTTCGTAGATACTCGAGTGGGGCGCATGTAGGACGTGCTCGGGAAAGGCTGTTCTTTGCCCACGTGCCCTGGGTCCCACTCCATCTGTCCGGCCTCACCTTTGCCTACCTTCTCTTACCCATGAGGTTGCCAGGTGGCCTAGAAGCAGGATCCTTTGACATCATCCTGCACAAGGGGGCTCAGGCCCTGCACTGGCCACACCTGCTTCCCCTGCCTTCCTTGTCTCACACCACACCTGCTTTCATTATTGTCCACTTTGTCGTGATCCTCCCATCAAAGGGCTTTGCACAGGCTGTTCCCTCTGCCGTGCCTGCTTTCCTCTGTTCCTTCTTCTCATGAACGCCTACATTGACCGGATGGTGAAGCCTCCTCATGGAGGCATCTCTGCCTCTAGATGAGGTCAGTCCCCTCTGTGTCCTGCCCCGTGTTATGCTTTCATAAGGCTGAATACCTTCCTTCCCAAGTGGTAACTGAATATGTAATTTGGTGGTTGTTGAATGCCTCTCCTCTCCCTTGGACTAGAACCTTCTCCAGGACAGAAGCATGCACTCTGCCTTCACAGCTGTCCTACCTGTTCCATGCAGTGCGGGACACAGAGGCAGTGCCCAAGGCATTTGGCTGAGGGGATGGTGCTTGCAGATTAGGAAGATTAGGAAGACTTAGGAAGATGGTGCTTGCAGATTAGGAAGTTTGAAGGAGGAAGATTGCTATTTGTAAGAGTGTGACTGCTTTCTGGGTCCTGGACACCGACTAGCAGATTTGGTTTCTGTCATTTTGCGTATATATGATGGGCTCAGAAAATAAAGGCACATGGATGCCTGGAGCCTCTCCTGTGGGTCATGGTCTCCCTAGAAGGAGCCACTTCTTCCTCTGGAAGGAATGAATTAGATCTTTCAGTGTAGTCCGCCAATTTTGGTATTGAAGGGGCCCAGGAACCGAGAGTTCTTTAAAAAAATCCTTGTATTGGAGCACCTGGAATTGTGTGCTCATGGGAACCAGTAGTAGAAACAGAGAGATTGGAGCTGATAGCTCTCATGTCAGCAAGCTTAGAACTTGGGGATGGAATCACCAGAAATCAAGTAGAAAATCAAGTAGAAATGGGCGATTTCTTCCTTTGTCCCATCTGACACGTCATGCACACAGGTGCTCCATCAACCTCTCTCTCTCTTCCTCCCTTTGCCCCCAGCCCTCTAGTCTAGGGGTCTTGTTTATGCTTCCTTCCCTTCCCTTTCCCTTTTTTCCCTGTATCTCTTCCCCATCCTAGTAATTCTTCCTTGTTTTACTGTCTCAATAAATTGACTTGTACTCAAGTTTTTATCCCAGCATCTGCTTTTGGGGACATCCAACCTAAGACACCGTGGATCTTCCATGCCTGGAGCAAAACTCCCAGTTAGAATCCTTATGGTGTACACCATCCGTCCGTCCGTCTCTCCATCCATCCATCCATCTGTTCAACAAGTATTTGTTGAGTGTATACCATATGCCTGCACTGTGTTAGATTCCACATACCAATGTAAGCAAAAGCAGACCTGATTCTACTTTGATGAAGTTTACTGATTAGTGGGAAAGACAGACATTAAGTGAGCAATTGTGACAGGGATATAACTTCAAGATACATGCCAGTACAATGAAAGAAATGGGTGTGGTTCTTGGAGGACTAAATCTGAGGAAGCTGACCCGAGATGGAGGGTCAGGGGAGACTCTCCTGGTGAAGTGACCCTTGTGCTGAGACTGAAGGGCAGGGGAAGCATGTGTGCCAGGGCCTTTCCAAGAGAAAGCCACGATGCTGGGAACCCAGCGAGGGAGGGTGAGACTGATCACTATGGAGTGGGCCGGCTCCTGTGACCATGCTGAAGACTGTAATCTTCATTTAACAAAAAAGGGAAAGCATGGTATGGTTGTAAGCAGCATAATGACAGTAAGTAGACTGGGGATCCCAACCATTTTGTTGGTTCTTGAAGGAGAAGGTGAGTCCAGATTCTGGAAAACTTGGTATATGTAGGAGGTCAATATTTGGGGAACATAGGAGACAGAGTTCTCACTATGTCATTCCTGACCTGAATCCTACACAGCCCCTGAGCAATCTCCAGAGAAGTGATGGCAAGAAAGATCTCCTTGAAGGCCTAGCCCAAAGGTCATGTCCTCCCCTAAAGCTTGCCTACCTGCTTTTCTTCCTCTTTCCCTCCCTCCCTTTTCCTTCTTTCTTTCTTTCCCTTCCTTCCTTCCCCTTCCCTCTTCTTTCTTTCTCTCTCCTTTCCTTTTTTTCTTTTCCTTTTCTTGCCTTTGTTTTTCCTCTCCCCTCCTTTCCCCTCCCCTCCCATCCCATCCCGCCCCCTCCCCTCTTCTCCTGTCCTCTCTCCCCTCTCCTCTCCTGTCCTGTCCTGTCCTCTCCTCTTCTTTCTTCTTTTCTATTAAGTCAGCTCCATGCCCAATGTAGGATGTGAACTCATGGCCCTGAGATCAAGAGTCATATGCTCTACCAACTGAGCCAGCTAAGGGCCCTCCAAAAACCTTCTTAAAAGGCCCTTCCTGCCCTCTCTCCATCCAGACCAGAATTAGTTGCTGTCTGTTCATGCCTACAACTGTATAAACCTCCATAGGACTCTCACTACTTGACTGGGGACTCTTGAGGACCAGAGCCATATCTTGTTCATTAGTGTCCACAGAGCCCCAGGGACAACAGCTCTTTGCCTGTGTGCTGAGTGAACTTCATCTTCTCTAAGAGTTCCACCAAAGCCTAAAGGCTCTGGCAGTGCTCCAGCTCAGAGGGAAGCACATAGTATCCTCTGATGCTTCGTGGCATCTGAAACGAAGCTCTATCTTTGTACAGCAGATGGGTCCCAGGTCCTAGGGGCTCCTGATTGCTGTGTGGTTTTCAAGATCTTGGAAGTAGCTGCCAGACCACCATATGCATGGTAACAGCCGAACTGCTTACATAAGCTGCAGTCTCCGCTACAAGATCTTCCATGTGTCCTTGGAGAAGCTGTGAGGGTGACCCAAACATCCTGTCCCTTACATGGGCACAGGGTACTTCTGCCTTTATGATACTGGTGGGTTGAAGCAGCTTCATTTCCTGGGATGTCCAACAGGCACCTAGGCCCTACCATCTGCCCGTGCTGTGTCAACTGCATGGCTCAGCAGGCTGATTTGCGGAGAAGAGTCTGGGGAAGGGGCTAGATTGGGTAGGAATTTATGAGTAGCTTCCAGGAGTTGTGGCTCCTGGAGCCCAAGACTGGGACGTTTGGGGCTCTGGGGTTGGGAGCAAGATGAGAATTCCTGAAGGACAGCCCTTCCTTATGTAAATTACTCCTGGAGAGGCAGGTCAGCCCAGTGTGGACAAGTGAGAACTTCTCTGGGAGCTCAAAGAACTCTGCTTTAGCCTTTTGCCTTTACCTGTGGTCTGACCTTGAACCATTCATTTAGATCAGCTGGTCAGTAATCCCATTAGACCAGGGCCCCACCTTCAGGACTTCACTTAATGCTATCTCCCAAAGGTCCCATCTGTAAATACCAACATTTTGAGGGTTAGGGTTTAACATGAATTTTGAGGGGATACCAACATTCATTCCATAACAGGAAAATTTCTCGGTTCTCAACTTGAGTTTGGCATCAGTGACAGTACTCACCTGTATACACTTATCTGTGGCCACAATAATACAGTAAAATAAACTACCTCCTAATGTAGCAATATAAAAGGACAGCCATCTGTTATTCCTCATGCGTCTGCAGGTCTTGCTGGGTAGGTCTGCTGATCTGGGCTCCTTTTGGCTGGTCTTGCATGGGTTCACCCACATCTGTGGTCAGCTGGGACCTGGCTGGGTGAGGGTGGCCTCGGCTGGGACAGCTGTTTTCTGCATGGTCTCTCATCCGCCAGCAGGCTAGCCTAGGCTCGTTCTCCGGAAAGTGTCAGGATTCCGAGAGAGTGAGTGGAAGTGAATGGAAGTGGGCTCTTGAGGCCCAGGCTTAGAATCGGCCCTTCCTGACTTGTTCAGCCATGAAAGTCACAGTATCTGCCCAGGGTCCAGGGATGAAAACTAGACTCCAACTGATGATGGGAGGAGCTTCAAAGTCACATGGCAAAGAGTTGCAGGTAGAGGAAGGGGTGGAGACGTGGGGCTCTTTTCACCGTGAGCCTTCTATGGTGCCTCTTACCCTTGCTGTTAGGCTCAAATACAATTGTTTGTGATAGCCTAGTGTCTGATAAATAGTGGCAACACGTTGACTGAGAGCTGCTATTATATTATTATTAGATGGATGACTTTTCAAAATGAATACAAGCTCAGCCACTTTATACAGCCAGGACCAAAGTGAGGAGTCCATCCGAGCTTGGCTTTTGCAGGGCGCACTGCTCCCTCCTCATACTCGTGAGGAGAAAGGCTGTGGGTAAGCGGGCAGCCCTCTCCTGGAAGTCGCCTTTGGCCTTCTTCTAGAGTTGGGGAAGGCCAGCTCGAGTCTGACTCTCCAGCACCAATGCATCTTGGATGGGAGATGCGGCTCAGCGTATTCTCAAAGACTGACCCACAGTGTGCTCTGGTGCCTGCTGAGGGGAGGGACGATGCCCCTTGCTCAGTACTTCTCTGCTGCTCAGGTGCCCACTGTGGTCTCCCCTGCCTGCTGGGGCCCCCCATTCTGCGCTCTTGATGGCAGACAAGCCTACCCACGCCTCCCAGTGAGTCCTGTTGAATCTCACCTCTGGGCCTTTATTCATGCTTTCATCTGCCCGGGATAAAAGCCCTTCAAATTCATTACCTCAGTTCCGAGAAGTCTTTTTCAGGGGTAATGACAGTTAAGTGGTTTCTTGGTGGTCAGACGAGGTGTAAGGACAGAGCTTCATGGGGCAGCGTATCTGTGTTTTTTATCTGCAGGGTCTGTTATTAAAGTTAAAATCTTAGGCAGAAAGTGTCTGTATAACACTTGAAACAGTGGAGATGCTCTGAGTGTGTGTGTGTGTGTAGGGGAGGGCCTGGCTGTGGAGCAGAGCCTCCTGCATCACACCTCCCCCCTTGCCTTTTGCAGCCCTGAGAAAAGCTTTTGGATTTCAGTCTAGTGCAATTTAAAAAATATTGGAGCAGAGACTCTAGACAAGTGGTAACCATTAGAGCAGCTCTCTTGGATATCAGTCAGCTTTGTGATGCTTTCCTTTTCCCCCTCTTTTAAATAACTTTTATTTGTTTTTTATTACACAAGTAATACATATTCATTGTAGAAAAATTAGAAAGTATTAATATGCAGAAAGTATAAAAGTCATCCATAATACTACTCTCAGAGATAACCACAGTGAATATTTTAGTGTATATCTTTGCCAGCAGAGAGTAAACATCTTTCAGTATCACTAAATATTCTCTGACATAAATTTGGTGCCTGCTTGGCATTCCATAGTATAGGAGGGCATGATTTATTTAACGAATCATCTATTGTAGAGCCTTTGAGAGTGAGATACAGCTCTGTACCAAAGTCTTTGAGCACATTCTTAATGATTTCCTTGAAAAAGATTTCTGGATGTACAGTTGCTGGGGGCAAAGGGCACTCATTGCTCATTAAAATCCTTTGAATTATGAAATGTATAGATGCAGACATGGATGTGAGTTTTATACAAAGTATCTGAATAGTTTAGAAACACAAGGGGTGCAAACTTCTCATGTCCTGTTCACATTATTTGCATTGGGCTCTTCTGACCTTTCTGTCCTGCAGAGTTCGCTTTTTCTCCCCGCCCCCCACCCCCCGCCACTCCCCACATGTTCTCTATCTCTGTAATTCTGGAGTGCCACTTTTTGTAGACTCTATGATTTATTCCATTAACATTTATTTTTCTTTTTAAAAAAATGACTTTAACATGTTTATTAGTTTTTGAGGAAAGAGTGCATTCCCATGGTTCAGAAATGAACAGTTTTTGTAAAAGGTGTGGAGCAAAATTTCTCCTAAGCTCCATTTTGCTCCATTCCTTCCCAGTCCCTCAGATAAATACATTATTAATTTTGGGAAGGGGTCCTTCCAGATTTTCACTATGAATTATAAGCAGAGAATGAACACAAATTCACTTTCCCCTCCCCACCTTCCTGTGCAAATGGAGACATTCTATGTGTATACCTGTTCCACATTTTGCTTTTTTTACTTTTAAAAAAGTATAGAGATATTTCTGTGTTAGTATATAAAGGACTTTCCTATCGTCTTCCCCTACTGCACAGTATTTTAATGTGTGGATGTGCCATAACCTACTTGACCAGCTTCCTAATGATAACACCTTGGTTCTAGCCTATCTTGTGCTGTGAAAAACAGTGCCGCAAAGACTAATCTTGTAATTAGGTCAGTTTGTATTTTTGCAAGTATCAGATAAAATCCTAAAAATGGAATTGCAGAGTAAAAGGATTTTTGCATTTGTAATTTTTATAGATATTGCAAAACTCCTTTCCAGAAGGGTTATGTCAATTTACAGTCTCACCAGCAAAGAATAAGTGGGCCTGTTTTCCCCTAGTTTGGCCAACAGAATGCGTTATCCAACTTTTGGATTTTTGCCAATCTGATGGATTAAAAATAGTATGAGCGCAGAGTTTTGATTTGCATTTCTATTTTGAGTGAGATTAAGCATCTTCTCACGTGCTCAGGAGTTGTCTGTATTTCATTTTCTGTGAATCATATACTTTGCTTACTTTTCTGGTGGTTTTGAGAAGCTCTTTATATGAAAGATTTTACCCCCCCGCCTCGATCTTTGACATGCGTTGAAAATACTCCACGGAGTTCACTGTTGTTTTTACTTTGCTTTTTTCATGATGAAATTTTTGATTTCTGTAGTCAAATTTTCAATCTTTTATGGCCTCTGAATTTTTGTTCCTAGGAAAATACAGCCCTGTACAAAGCTGGGAAGGATTTTCTCTATTTTTCTTATGAGTACTTTTATGGTTCCATTTTAAACACTTAAATCTAAGATCCATTTAGAAAGTGGCTCAGTTTTACTGAAAATCTTATCTTTTTCTCATTGATTTGCGATAGCACCTTTACGATATACCAAAATCCTGTGTATAATTGTATCTGTTTCTGGAAATTCTGTTCTGTTTCATCAGTCTTTCCTATGGTCTTCTGCATGTCTGTACTACACTATTTTAGCAATGCTTGCTTTCTTCTTTTTTTTAAAAATTTTTATTTATTTATTTGAGAGAGAGTGTGTGTGTCTTTGGGAGACAGATAGAGAGAAAAAAAAAAAAAAGCATGAGTAGGGTGGAGGGGCAGTGGGAGAAGCAGACTCCCCACAAGAGCAGGAAGCCCTGCACCATCGGACTCAATCCCAGGACCCTGGGATCATGACCTGAGCCGAAAATAGAGGCTTAACTAACTGAGCCACCCAGGTGTCCCTCAGCGATGCTTTCTTAAGTGTTTATTTTCATACCTGGTAGAATTAGGTCTCCCTGGACCTCCTCATACCATCATTATTATTCCTTTGGTTTTTTCAGAACTCTTCTCTTGTTCTTTTTTTCTTTTGAACTTTAAAATCAGCTTGTTTAGTGCCAGAAAAACAGCCTATGGACATAGAATTGGGATTGCTTTCAGCATGTAAACAAACTTAGGCAGAATCCAAATCTTGTGATGTTGAGTCCTGCTCAAGAAAATGGCATGCCTTTCCTTGTTCTTCAAGCCTTCCTTTGCATTCTTTGGTACTGTTTCAATGTTTTCTTCATACAAATTTATGGCATTTCTAGTTCAATGTATTCCTAGATATGCTATTGTCTTTTTTGGTTTGTGAATCTTTTTTTTTTTTCTTTCCTGAGTCTTCATAATTAGTCATTTTTTGGGTGTAGATGAGAATTACTGATCTTTTTAGCTTGATTCCTGATATATTATCAACTTTTCTCCTTTTTTGCTTACCAGAAGTAGATCAGCATTTTCTCATTTGCTTCACAGAGCTCTTCTGGAGTCTTGGCCATGTTGACACATTTAAAAGATTTTTCCCACCCATTCCTAAAAACTAAATGTTTAAAATTTATAAAGTTACTTAATTACTGAAACTTTTGAGCACTGCGTAGTCCAAATCAATTTTACCAGTTGGGGGAAAAAATGTGCTTCATTTTTAAAAGCTTAAGGAAATACTCAGAAACGTACATTTCTTATAAAGCCTCACTCCCGTCCTGTCACATGGTCTCCCCTCATACATTTATTGACTTGAATTTTCAGTGATCCCTGGATGTGTGCTATCCGTGAAATCAGAACTGGCTGAGCCTGGTGGGGATGCATTTGGATTTTTGTGAGCGTCGATCCTGTCCTCTCCCCACTGCCTGGCAGATTTTGACAGGATTGCACAAGCAGACCTTTTAAGTTGAGCTCTGGCGAGTGCCTGATACACCTGCATGGGCTCTGGGGGAATAGTGAGAGAACGTCTCACCTTTTAAAACCAGCCATGGAAGGGCCAGTGTGGATGCTCTGTGTGATGTAAGGGGATGAGGTCGTCCTGACAGGCTTGAGAAGGGGAAGGGGAATCCCATGGCTGGAGCTGAAGGCTGGACCCAAATGTGTTTCAAGAAGAATTCTGTGCTGCTTTTTTTTTTTTTAGTTTTTATTATTATTATTTTTATTTTTAAAGATTTTATTTATTTATTTTACAGACAGAGATCACAGGTAGCAGAGAGGCAGGCAGAGATGGGGGGAGCAGGCTCCCTGCCAAGCAGAGAGCCCGATGCAGGGCTCGATCCCAGGACCCTGAGATCATGACCTGAGCCCAAGGCAGAGGCTTTAACCCACTGAGCCACCCAGACACCCTGAATTTTGTGCTTCTTAAAGACTTGGACAAGTAAGACTCCTAGGGTGGCAGTCAAAGCCAAAGCCACACAGCCATGTCCAACAACAGGCCTGGTGTTTAGCGTAATGCATGACATCTGGGGCCACCCCAAGTCTAGTGGGATCCTCACTGCTGCTAATGGCTGGGTTTTCTCAGTGCTGGTGAGAAGCAGCCTCTACCTTACTCAGGCATTGAGTATTCCATCCTTGGCTTCTAATACTAGACTTGTTTTCTGCCTTCTGTCTCAGTCCTCCAACCTCACTATCGGGCCAGGCTTTTCTGAGCCGTACAGTAGCTCCCTCCCGACGAGCGGCCCTCCTTATTCAGGAATAATGCCTTTAAGAAGGAAATTCTGTGGGCCGAAAATACATATGTGGCTGGAATGCTGGGTCAGATGTAACGGGATCAGGTTTGATGTGGACTGAAGGGATGTGTAGGAGAGACCTTCCCCACCACTCTCCTGAGCGTCTGATCCGTCTGTGGGTGCGGGCAGGGGCCGCGAGGTCAGGATGCCGCATGGGAACCTGCTGCGGGCCATTCACTCGTTCACTTAGCATCACGTGGTGCTGGTACATCCCTGACCTGTTGTCAGCACACCAGCTGCCTGTCTCAGCTCTGCCATTTACTGAGTAATGGCTTCTGGCCAAGGTTGCCTAACTTCTCTCTCTCTCTCTCATTCTCTCTCTCTTTTTTCGCTTAACTTCCTTGAACCTTGACTTCTCACCTATAGAATAGGGATAATAGTAATGTCAAGTTCACAGAATGACCAGAGTGAGGCTGCGTCTGCAAGGTGACTGGCGCGAGCGAGGCTTGACATATATAGAAGGAATCTTTATTTCTATTTTCAGTTCTCACACTAATTCTGTGAGGTGAGTCACTTTCTGTCTTAGAGAGGAGACTGAGTCTCAGAGCAGAGGAGGGATAAAAGGTGTGTACCCAAGCCCGCAGGGCACTCCAACTGGTCCACTTTCGAGACGTCCCGCGGTGCCCCATGGTCATCGTTGTAGTATTTCTTTTTTTTTTTTTTATTTATTTTATTTTATTATTATTTTTTATTTCTTTTCAGCATAACAGTATTCATTGTTTTTGCACCACACCCAGTGCTCCATGCAATAAGTGCCCTCCCCAATACCCACCACCTGGTTCCCGCAACCTCCCACCCCCCCGCCCCTTCAAAACCCTCAGGTTGTTTTTCAGAGTCCATAGTCTCTAATGGTTCACCTCCCCTTCCAATTTCCCCCAACTCCCTTCTCCTCTCCATCTCCCCATGTCCTCCATGTTATTTGTTATGCTCTGCAAATAAGTGAAACCATGTAATTGACTCTCTCTGCTTGACTTATTTCACTCAGCATAATCTCTTCCAGTCCCTTCCATGTTGCTACAAAAGTTGGGTATTCATCCTTTCTGATGGAGGCATGATACTCCATAGTGTATATGGACCATGTCTTCCTTATCCATTCGTCTGTTGAAGGGCATCTTGGTTCTTTCCACAGTCTGGCGACCGTGGCCATTGCTGCTATAAACATTGGGGTACAGATGGCCCTTCTTTTCACTACATCTGTATCTTTGGGGTAAATACCCAGTAGTGCAATTGCAGGGTCATAAGGAAGCTCTATTTTTAATTTCTTGGGAATCTCCACACTGTTCTCCAAAGTGGCTGCACCAACTTGCATTCCCACCAACAGTGGAAGAGGGTTCATCGTAGTATTTCTTGACTTGACGAACAAGGTGAGTCTCCAGCATGATATGTCGTGAGTAAAGAGCTTTTGTGGCTTCAGGGCATGGATCTGCCATTCACAGTTCTCCTTTGCCCTCTCCCAAATGGCGTTTCTATGCACAAGCGCTCACTGGGGTTCTTCTCACTGGGAGAGGTCTTTGGTAGCAGGTGGGAGCTTCCCTGTGCCCTCGATCCTGTGCACGGGGTCTGGAGCCCAGGCTACTGACCTAGTCCCGCTTTTCCTTGGAATGATTGTATTTCCCAGTCTTGTTGTGCTCCTGTGTCTGGGTCTGGAGCAGCAGCTCCGGCCTACCCCGTCAGTCTCTCTGATGTACAGTGTTCTGTGGTGTGGTTGGGGTTTTAGTGCTTTTTCTCTCGGGGGACCCTGTGAGGTTTGCAAAGCTCCAAGGAAAGTTAATAGACTCATGATCTCAGGCAGTGGCTGCCTCTCTGTCCTACTTTTGCCTAAGACCGGCACTCAAGCGATCCTTCAGAGGTCAGTGTCTATTAAGAAAAAAATGGCGCTCTGCTTCATATGCCAATGAACTTGAAATGAAATGAATGCCACAAAGAGCCCTTAACTGGTGACCTCTGATCCCAGAGCCTCAGAAGAGTTTATCTCTTTCACTACGCCGTTTGGAGTTTGCTTTCCCAAGTGAGGAAAACCCACACATGTATTTATTTATCTGGAGCTGATAATAAGCTTGAGGTCGGGGTGGGGGGTGGTGGTGGTGGGGTTGCCAAGAAAGCAAAAACCAGGAGCGACAAAGGGACTGCAGCTACCTCGTCGCCACATGTGGTGTTTCCAACAAGGACAAAGCAACTATTATTTTCCTCCTGGGAAGTTCCGGTCAGCCAGAGAACAAAAATCCAAATGCTTTCATCAGCAGAGTTTATGCCTAAGTTCTTGCTGGCCGTGGCTAACGGAAGCTCCGTATTACAGCGCTCTCCCTTGCTTGTGGTTTTGTGGCTGTTTCTGTCTAATTACACATGTAATTCCATTTCCCAGGCTTGATTAAAAGTCATTTTTCTCCCTGGAAACCACGTCTCCCTTGCTTTTGCTGTACTACGGAGGGCGTCGAGTGTGGCTCAGAGGCCGCCACAAGTTGGGCTAGTCCAGGATTACCACAAAAATCATCTCCAGCAATCAGTGCTGGAGTCTAATTAGCCCAGAGCCCCTTTCACACACCACCTCCCTCAACACCCTTAAAGTTGACTTCATCGCAGTGTAAAGGCAAGGAGAGGGGTTAGGAACTCTGTTCAGGCTGGGTGATATAGTGGGGCTCCCCCACCCAAAAGTCCTCATTAACCATGAAATCGTGCACACTGCCTTGGGTAGTAACGAGTCCCTGAACATCTCTGTTGGCTGGGAGTAATTGCATCCTCTCTCAGGGCTGCCACCATGTCCTAGGAAAGGGCTCACACTATCAATCACCTAATGCAGAATAAGTGATTTTCAGCTTATGTTTTAATAATGTGCACCCGGCTCGTGTCCGTGCACTTGGGGCTTGGCTCCGCTCCATGCTCCTGGGTTACTGTGCAGCCTGTCACCACGCTCCCTTCTCTCGCCAGGGCCCAGGTAGCTCTGGAAGCCCGAGTTATTTCGACAAGTGGCCTTCCTGCTGGGGAGTTGTCTTTGATGACGAATTCAGGTTTGGTATTTTTAGTCGCTAAGGATGAGGCTTCAGTGAGCTTAACTAAGATTAATGGGTTTTGAATATGAGCAGCTAATTAGTTTTGAGGCAGTCCTTTGTTCTGATGCTTGAGCGGTGGCGAAGTTGGCAGACCACCATCCCAGGGGCCCATCTGGACGGACGCGTGAGTGGGGACATTATGTGACCTATGCCGTCGAAGGGACAGATTTGGGTGGTATGCCCGATCGAAGGCTTGCTACCTATGGGGGGCCTCAGCAATAATTTGACCTCTCTGAGTCTCCGCAGCTTCTGTGTCTAGCCATTTGCAGCCTTACTGCAGGGATTCAAGGCATACGTGTAAGTGCATGTAAGTGATCAATGATTGGGAGTTTTATGGGCGTGATTTTCTAGGGATGAGCAAATGGCATTTCCTTCACTGTCAGTGTCACTTGTCAGGATCAGGGTCCCTCTTTCCTCCTTCCTTGTCATGGGCAGACCAATCTAGATGGATCAAGGTGAATTTAGGGTTTAACTATTAAGTATGATTTTTTTTTAAAGATTTTATTTATTTATTTGTCAGAGAGACACAGAGAGAGTGAGCACAAGCAGGGGGGGCAGTAGGCAGAGGGAGAAGCAGGCTCCCTACTGAGCAAGGAGCCTGACTGGGACTTGATCCCAGGACCTTTCATGACCTGAGCCAAAGGCAGATGCTTAAACTGACTGAGTCACCTAGGTGTCCCCACTATGATTTTATCAAACCAACTCTTTGGGGAGATAAACTCTAAGAAGAGAATGAAGAGAGACATTCTTGGCTCTCTCATCTGATGTGATCATGCTGGCTGTAATCAAGAACATCGCCATGGGCCACTTTGTGTCTTGAGACCAAGGTATCCAAGTCCCTGGCCAGTGAAAGTCCAAAGCTCATCACATCACCAGGGATTTATAATCTGCTGGCCTCCTTTGTATGTGAGCCACGATTTCAGCACCTGTGGCCTCTGCGTGGCCCCACGCCTCTCCCATTAGAACCATAGCCCTCCTGTGCTTCCAACACCGAACAGAACAGTCCTCATACCAGTGAACAATCATCACCCTGATCAGTCATGACATCGGTCGGCTTTCCTCAAGATTTGTAGGAGGGGCGTCCTGAGGAGGTCAGCCCTACCCTCCTCCTGTCATCTTGTGTTCTCCTTTCTCCCTCTCTGCATGTTTTTGTCCCCTCAGGTTGTGTCCCAGGAGCCCCACACTCTGCTCTATTTTATAGGCTTCTGTGATGCTTGGGACAGTCAACACTTAGGCCTTATGTGGCTTGTCTGTTGGCATAAACAAATGTCAATGTCTGTCTTGAGTAGACAGTTCTGTCCCTGTGAAAAATCCCAGTCTAACCCATCAAGACAATTTTCCCTACCTCCTTACGTATTGAGCACTCATTGATCCCTACATTATAAGTTCATTTGGCTCTGCATAACTATGGGAGAACATGTAGAGGTGGTTCCCCCAATACATCCAGACCTTGGCCCACATCACACAGTTGCAGTGATTGCAAGTGGGGACTCTCGAGGTGAAAAGTCGGGTTTGAATCCCAGCTCTGCCGTGAACTGTTGTGTGGCCTTGGGCAAGTTACTTAGCCTCTCTGTGCCTCAGTTTCTCCACATGGCAAAATGGAAAGAATGACAGAATCTACCCACATTGGGTTGCTTATGGATTAAATGAGTTAATACAAATGGAGCTCCAAGAACAGTACCTGGCCCATGATGAGCACTCGGTCAATGGTATCCGTGTTGAAATAATTTCCATTAGACTACAGGATCCATGAAAGCAAGGTCTTGTAAGTCCTTCTGTCCCATTGTGGAGAGAAGGGCCTGCCCGGTAAACCTTTGAGGGATGAACATGGGAGGAATTGACATGATCGTGTCTGACATTGACACAGGGCCCCAGGATGTTGTGCACAGGGCCAGGCTCTGTGCTGCAGCAACCAGTTCAGCAGTGTAAATGGAATGGACTTTCGACCTGTATGAGACAACTTGTCAAAATGGACTTTTAAATTCCACCCAAGAACAAAGGGTTTTGACTTCTTCTTTTTTTTTTTTTTTTTCAGAGGAATGTGTGTGATTTACAGGAGACTCCTTGAAAGTCTGGAAATCATTTACATTCCTCTCTTCCCTGCTCTATGCTACTTGTGCACATTTCAGAGAATTAGGACTTTCCTGGGGGACGCTGTGATAGCACCTTTGTGATGCAATTAGTAGTTTTTTTTTCCCTTTAGTAAGGTCTTTGATGGAAAGTGAGGTGTCAGATGGTGGAAAAATTGGGTGGTCTGCAGTAGCAGAGGATACCATTGCCTTTATGAACACCTGGTTCTTCTTTTCTAAGCAAATCGTATGTCCTCTGTAGACCCGTAGTGTTTCAGGCCTTCCTGGCTCTGCAGAACAGCCAGCAATTAAAACATAATCAAAGTTAAAATCACTCACTGGCATGTCAGAAATGGTTAGGCCAATGCAGGTTTACAAGGGTACACGTGAGGATAGCTGAGTAGCGGAAGGAGGCAGGTTGTGTGGGTGTTTGCCTGGGATTTAAAAGTCAAACACTCGATGCATTGGAATGCCATGAATTTCTTCACTCCCTCGTTTGGTAAACATTGATATGGCATTTAGTATGTGTCCTGCACTTGTTAGCCACTGGGTGTGGAGACTGAACAAAGCATCGTTCAGTTCTTGACCTTGATCACGGTGAACAATGTCTTTGTATTGGAGCCTGGATGCTGTTTCTTTTGTCGACTACTGAAAACAGATGTAAAACGGATATAATCTGAGAATATATTATAAGTTGTTTTCTTAATGTTAAATGTGTGCTGTAGGTGGTGTTCAGTAAGTCTTCAATTATCATATTAAAATGTTTTGTTTTCGGTTTCTGTTGTCATGCATTAATTCCCACTGAAATTTAAAACCCCATAGGTGCATATCACATGGGATAACTCACCTTGCAGGTAAAGCTCCAGTTATTTCAAGTTCCAGAAAGTAGAAGTTTTCCTACATGGGTGAAATTCAGGATAAAGGCTGACATTCGGGAAACAGAAACGGAAGGTGTAAGAAGAAATTATTTTTGTAAGGGTGGTCAAAATCTGGCCGTTGGGTTATTTATGATGCAGTGTACATTTCTGGAGGGGGTTTTATTCAGTTCACTTGAGCTGTGAATTTGCCAGAGTTCAAACTGAAGTTCCAGCTGGATGCAGAACCAAGGTAGGTCACCTACAGCCTGCAGGCCGCCAACCTATGCCCTTTCCTGGGCTTCCAGGCGCCGGCCAGCTGGTAATGAGGGCAGGGGCCAGTGGGCCATGGGCAAGGGGTCTGCAGTAGAGCCTTCAAGTCATGCTCCCAGGGAAGGCCTGCCTTGGGCTTCCCGACACCCTCCATGTGTGGCCCCACCCTCTGGCTGTGAGGGAGATCGTCAGGATGGAGAGGGAGTGCATTTCTTAGTTTCGGTCCTCAGATTCTTTATGTTTTCTGAGGGAGCTGGTGGGGCTGGCGGGGGGTGGGGTGCTGGAGGGTTCAGGGTGTGTAGAGAAGGCAGAGTCTGGGAGAGGCCCTGCTGGGTGCCTGGGACAAAGGGCCAGAGCTGAGGGAGGGCGTTTTCTGGTCGGGAGTTCCAGGTAATGCCACACTGTGTTGGAACATTGTGTTGGCTTCTCAGGACTTCTTGTCTCTGTGCTGGCATCTTGAGCTTTCTGAGCGGCTCAAAGGGGAAGAGGAAGATGCTTCGAGTATGGCTTGGATGGTGTAGGAAAGTCAGGATCACCTCCTGCTCCTTGGCGGTCCCTGGGTGCCCAAGGAGTTCTTTGGAGGCAGCCCTGTGGAACCTGGGTTTGCTGTTACCTACTGCTTTAGTGTAGGCAATATCTCCTGCTGTTTAACTCCAGCTTCTAGAACCTTCTCAGACCACTGGGCAGACATTCCAGCTACCCAGGGGTTTCTCCTTGCCTTGGTCCTGGACTCCTGCACTGGTGAGGCTTTACCTTTCCTGGTTGAGCTCTTCCCTTTCCCCTTCCTTTAGGCATGTTGGCCCAGCTCTGCACCCAGAGGTGACTGTGCCTCTCAGAGAGGCTCCCATTTTTCTACCAGAAGCTGTGTGGGCCACAAATGTGGTGTCTAGGAGTCCAGAGCCCTGATGGCCAGGCCAGGCTGACCTCCTCTGGCTGAGGAAAGACTCCAAGCACAGAGACAAACCATCCTGTCTGACTCAGGGGGGCTGAAGACAGTCTTCTGGAAGGAAGGTTTAGATGAACTTCTGTGCTTCCATAGCACTTACAGGATGGATTGAAGCCCTCCTAGGCTCCCTCCAGTGCCGACACAGTTTCCCTATTGCATAGATCCAGAGGCTGATGGACATGTCCCTGTTCCAGGGTGGAGACTGCTTGGAGGGGCTGCCACTGGGCAAGATGATTGGCTTTACTTGGTCTCCTTGGAGTAATCCCTAGAATGGGGCTGGAACTACAGTGGAGGGCTCACCTACCCAGGTGGGAGGGCCTAACAGGCTCTCCCCCAGTGACAGGCTATGTGAGGCATTAACACCCCAGCTGAAAAACGGTGGATACAGAGGTGGGGCTTCATCAGCACTCCAGCAGACAGCTCCACTCTCACATTCCCTTAAGATAACAAAGCTAATAACTGTGGGATTTAAGGAGCGACTCTCGGGCCATGAAATTGACATTTGTGCTCCCTGTTACACCTCTCAATGACTATGAGTGACAGAGCAGATTTTATAGATTAGGAAACTGAGGTTTGATGTAGTCAGGAGACTGATGAAGGTGGCCCAGCTAGGATGAAGTAGAGAGTAGAGCTGGGATTTGAACCCAGGAAGTAGGAATGTAGAGCCCATATTCTCTGGGAAAGCCAGGCTGTCTCAGATGGACTCCCCAGCTGGCTCCACCAGGGAAAGCAAACCACCAGGTACCCCTTTCTACCCTATTTTATGTTGCCACCTCATAAACAACACTGGTCAGGGAAGTTTCTAAATAAAGTCAACCTCTTCATGGGATAGGCTACGGCTCATGGACTCGTACCTCAAACCCTTGTTTCTCTCTGAGCCCCTTTGGTGGTGCTGGTGTGAGCAGATGGATGTTCTGTCTTGCTGCTGTGGTGTTTGCAAGACTTCAGACCTTGTAGAGGACCCCACAAGGGCCCAAGGCTTTGTCCCACTCCTGACATCCTGGGTTCATTTGTAGGAGCAGATTTCAGCAGATCTGCCCTAAACACTGCTGGTCTGAGGTATTCTGGGTGGTCTCTGTGTGGATGAGTGGATGGAACACGACCCCTCTACCTCTGAGATCCAGGCATAGTTGATATCCCAGCATCCATGGGCAGCCATGTTGCAGATGTGCAGCGAGTGACAGAGTGGCAGAGTGAGAAGGGACCAAACAACAGAGGAGGAGGTAGAGGGAGGCAGACCGATGGAGAAAGTGGGCTGGGAGCCACTTCTGGATTCCTCCGTGGCAAGGGCATCCCTGGCTTTTATGGCTGGAGGTTTGGTTCCTACAGCCCAGAGGCCATCTTGGCCCGGCTCTTCCTAAGCATTCAGGTCCTGTTACAGTTGATGCCCTGCCTGAGATGGGATGGGTACTCTGTGCTTTTTGGGTGCATCCCATTCAGAAAAGAAAAGACTCAGCCTCTGCCCTCCCGGGACTCATGTCCACTGGGTGAGACTGACGCATTAGCAGATATTTACTACTCTGAATACAGATCTCTTCCTGCCACTCAAGTTCTGGGTCAGCGGGCTAATTACTCATACTCGAGTCTTCTTTGTGTCCCACATGATTGAGAAACGTATAGAAGAATCAGACAAGGATAAAAATAACATGTTTTATTGTTGAATAAAGGACCTGTTTTAGAGCTGAGGTCAAAATGGACTTTCTGCGATTTTCCCCCCAAATATGTTAATTGACCCTACACACAGGTTCAGTCTGTTTGGAGTTCCAGCCTCCAGGCAGGTGACTGCTGGGGCAGCTGGCCTGGGCCTCGGTCCTCACCCTTCTACTTACCCTTGTTGTTCACTAGATGTAAGGGAGCCAATGGGCATTAAGCTCTTGCCCCCTTACCCAGCAGGTTAAACCTCCCGCTTCCTAAGATGAGGGACTAGAAGAGGTGAAAGGAAAAATAGCAGCTTTTCCCCTAATACATTTAGGGATGAAATTTCTTCTTTAGATTCTTGGACAAAACACAGTGAAAGGGAGTAAGCTGTTTTTCACCATGATTTATTAACATTGACTGGAAGAACTCAGAAAGGGGTTTTGAAGGGTGAGAAGTTGTCCAGGTGGTCCAGGAGGGGTGGGGAAGGGAACTTCAAGTGAAGGAACTGCATATGCCAAGCCAGAGTTGCAGATTGTCATGGGGTCTGGCATAGGGTCCAGAAGTACCAAAGTCGAGGGCAGGGGTTGGGGGAGGGTACAGGGAAATGACTGTGGATAGCTTATAAGTAGGGAGTGACAAGGTCAGATTGCCATTTTGAATTCTCTTCCTAGTTGAGTAGAGGAAGCAAGGACAGGAAGAAGTGAGAATAAAGAAAAGTGATTAGCTTAGGGATAATTGAGTAGTCTTGGCAAAAGATGATGAGGCTCTAAGGGAAGGAAGTCATGGTAGAGATGGAGTGCGGGGATAGATTTCAGTGCCACTTAGAAAGCAAAAAATAATGGGACTTGTTAATTGCTTGGTTTGTCACCTCGAGGATAACATTGGCTTTGAGTACAATTTGGAGTTACAAATCCAGCCTGTCATGCGGTGAGCCCCTACTGTATCTCCTAGCTAGGAGATACGAGCAATCAGACCATCTTCTGAGAGTTACCACCTCAGCCAACATAAAATAGGTCTGTGCGGACACGTGTGAGAGAAAGCGATGGCTTTGGTGTTAGGACAAAATGGGACATTCAGAAGGACTGAGAAGTGGAGCTTGGTCCTCCCAGAGGCAAAGGCAAAGCAGAGTTGTAGGGGTCAGTGTCCACATCCATCTAAACACAGTGCAGGTGGGGGAGGGGGCCCCTGGGCTTGCAGGACCATGGCTTCACTGGTGGTGCCGTCCCCACTGTGGCCACAGCACCTGAAGCCAGTGGGCTTCCAGGCTCATCTGCAAGCCCATCAGCTCTTCTGAGAACTGTGCATTGGGCTAACTCCACTTGTTCCCATGACTCACCTGTGGCTTCTGAGCAGCCCAGGGGATCTGCTTCCCAGAAAGGAGGCAGCTAGTCTCCTGGAGGCAAGACTGCAGTCCTAGGCTCAGTTTTAGCTGCTGGTATGCTGGGCCAGCTTGTTACCTGCTCAGGGGAGTTGACTGTGTGTATCTGCCCCCAGCTCTGTCATGTTCAATGACATCACTTTGATAACTTGGAAGTAGTTATGGTGGGAGAATTTATAGCCTGGCAAAGCCTACGACACGGGGCTTCCCCCTCCCCCCCACCCCCCACCACCTGAGAGCTCGTCGTTCTACACTAACCAGCCCATCACTGCTTGTAGCTGTCACTGCCATTTTTTTTATTGGCCTTCTGGTAAGTACACCCATTTCAGGAAACATCCATTGGTGTTCCCTCAAACTTGTTTGAGTTTCTGAATGAATAAGGCCAAGCACAGGCCATGGACTGTCCCCAGAGGAAAGGAGGCATCTAGGTCACCAGCCCACAAGGCTAAAATGACCCTCTGGGTCTTCCAGTGAAAGGCCCCCTCTCTGTAGGGGCCAGGCCCTGGTGTAAACACTTGGCATGAACTAACACATCAGTCCTCACAGCAAGCCTGGAAGGCAGGTATTATTACCATAACCATTTCTGGACGAGAAACCTGCCTGACACCGCACAGCTCACAGATGGCTGAGTGAGGATTCTGGCCCCACGGCCTGATGCCCTCCATCACTAGGTCCCCGAGGCTCAGCATTCCTTACTTTACGTTGCCTCAAGTAACTGATTGTTATTAACCATCTTCCAGAGGCCAGGTCTTGGTCCTTGACAGCCTTTGTTCCCTTTCCAGGAAAGACAGTAAATCTTTGCAAACACCGTTGTGGTTCGAAGCTTGGGTGGCGGGTTTGATGATATTTCTGGCTGCCTTGAACCCCCCGTTCTGTCCCAGAAAGTGGTACTGAAAGGGCACCTTTAGAATCCATTCTGATTGCATAAGTTCTTTTAATAATACATCTGTAATTTGAGACATATATTCTCGAAGCAAAATATAGTAAGCCATGCTTTAGGGCACACACTGTGCTGCTGTACTAATTAATTTGTCAAGTTGTGGCTAATTATAAAATGCAATGTTGCTTATTTTGATTTGTAATGTAGCCCACATTGTTCGAACCACTAAATGGGAAGTGGCAGGGTGTGGGAGAATGGAATGTTCCCTCCAGGCTACAGAAGGCCAGGGCCTGCCATCTGGGTTACCTATGTCAGGAGTGTGTATCACAGCTCGTGTTCCCCCTGCCCTGTAAGGGCAGCAGTCCTCCTGGGTTCCATGCTTCCCCGGGGCTGTTCCTGTCCCATGAGTGGGCAGTATAGGCCCCACCCCCCACCCCATTCATCGGCTGCTGGATGCTTCTACCTGGCTTGCAGTGTTCTACCTGGATGCTTCCACCTGGCTCATGGGATGGGTCCCATGAGCCCTTGGTTTCCAAACCCACTGGGAACTGGAAAGCTGAATCAGCTTATGTCCCGTGCATGGCTGCTAGCCACGGGGGAGTGTCCTGGCTTTCCACAGCAGTGGCTGTGTACCTCTGGCTGGGCCTTCTTGGGGCTGGAGGTGACAGGCCCGAGGTGAATAGGGATGTGCTCAGAGTGCCAGAGACCAGCTTTCAAGACTTCCAGGGGGTGGCATTTTGGGGAAGATTCACTAGAGTGCAGGTGTGGGTCTTTGGATTGAATTCTTAGAAGCCTGATTTTGTTAGAGCAACGCCCAGCAAGGAGACCTCCAGCCAAGGAAACCCATGTGTGACTCCAGGCTAGAATTCCTGGGACCCCAAACACCTTTATGTCCTGCCCTTATGGAGAGCCACTCACAGTAGGAGTGTTGTCTGTCCGAACCACCACCTAGGACCTGTCTGCCCCAGAGTCTGGGGCTCATGTCTGGGGCCCTGGGTACCCTTTCTCTGATAGTACCTGTGTGGGTGCTGCCAACTTCTGCTTCTTGGAGCTTTCCTCCCCGTATTCCAATTGGTCCCATCCCCTTCTGCATTTTTTTCCCTAAGCTAATTGTAATACATTTGGTAAGGTGTCTCCACAGTCCTGCCTTTAGAGGTCCCAGCCAGCCACCTGGGGTAGACTGCAGGAGGCTCTTCAAAGCTTTGGCCTGAGGCTCCAAGTTTCTGATGATGTCAGTTTTCTGATATTCCCCTATGTATGGCCACTCCCATCTTAGTCTATCAAAGCACCTGCTGTTTTCCTGGGGAGCATGTAGGTCAGCTTATAAATATCTATTTATTAATATTTATGTGTTTATGCTATATATAATGTTATAAACATTTAGTTTTTGATGTTCATTGTTTATCTGCCTCCTGGACCATGTCTGTTTGTTCATCTGGGCATATCTGTTGCCTAGCCCAAGGCCTGGCAGCTAATGGGTCCTCACTAAAATGAGTGTTGGGTGCACAAAAAGTTCAGCCCTGAGAGAGGGACCCCAGGAACACCTCCTAAACCCACTCTACACTGCCAGCTCTTGACACTGGACCCTGTTCACTGGGCTTGCCAGCCTGGGGCCTCCTCTGCTGGGACTTATAGGCACACGGCTGGCACTGTATCCTGCCCAGCGCCCTCCCATCCTCAGTGCTTTCATAGTCAAGAGGATACTTGATGAAATTAAAAGCCTGCACATTTAAAACAGACACGCGGGAACCCCTTTTTTGGCAACATGCAATTAATCAACCTTTGGAACTCAATCCTGCAGGATATCATTGAGGCAAATAATTCAGCATGACTAAGGAGGGGATTAGAAACCTCTATGAATAAGAATAGCATCTATTAGCAGAGAGCTTCCCTGTCCAGAGAAATCCATGCCAGGGCTGTTAGGTAAAATCTCATCATCAGCTCTGATGGAGGCATAACAGACCTACTAGAATAGAGTAGATAAAATAAAAGGGGCTGGTAAAGAGTGGCTATGGTCACTGTCCTTTGGTTGGCCAGGGAGAGAGGCCCTTGTCCAATGTGGTGCAGCTCCCAAAAGGCTCCTAAATAACCATGATTCCCAAAGGCTAGAACCTAGACTCACGTAGCCCTATGATTCCATTCGTCTGTCCACCCATTCATCTCTTCAGCCATCCAGCCACCCATCTGCTTACCTGCCCGATTGTCTACCCATTCAGCTGTCTGCCCATCAGTCCATCGATCCATCCATCCATCCATCCATCCATCCACGCACCCGTCCATCCATCATCCCATCTTCCCACTCACCTGTCTCTCTGTCCTTCCATGCAGGCACAGTTGGGGATACAAATGTGAAAAGATAGACAAGGCCCTTGTTTTCAGAAACTCACAGTCCAATACAGGAGACCAAAGAGAAAACAGATAGTTGTAATCACAGGGGACCTTCCAGATGCTGTGGGAGCCCAGCGGAGGGCACCTTATCAGAAAGTAAAGATTCAGCTGGTTCCTGGGAGGCAGTGTGGTATTGTGAAAAGAATGTTTGCTTTGGACTGAGTCAGAAATGGATTTGAGTGATTTTGCATTTTTGATTGGAGGGACTGTGGGCAAGTTGTGGAAGCTTTCAGAGCCTTCATTTCCCTCACCTCTGAAACGGAGACAATGCTGTTCAGCAGGGTTCCATGAAGGGATGTCTGTGAAAGGGGCTCAGCAGAACACCTGCCATTAGTAGCTTGGGTGGGAGGAGCATTCTTCTCTCTCTCTGTCCTATGCTAAGCCTCCCTTTGGTTAATTTGTTTATACAATACAGATCCTGTTTAAAGATATTTATATATCCCGTATTTTACACATTCACACTCACACACACCCATAGAATTTAAAACTCTCAGTTCAGCTTCAAAGCCCTCACTTTTCCTGGGCAACTCGGAAGGACATCTGTTACCTCAGTGCCATTAGCTGTGTTAGTACACATATAAGTACCTCGTTAAAAAAGTCAAATATTAACACACATAGCAGGAGCCTTGGGCTTTCTGTTTGATTACTCTGAAGGGTACGTTTGCTTAATGTAAGCTAACTTATAACTCCGAAGTTGTAAATTTGAATAAGCCTGTCTCCTAAAAACTCTTCCGGATGATTCCAAGCCTAGAATGGATTGTGCATGTTCTGTAGGGAGAGTTGGGGTAAGGTGGTAGTGGGTGGCGCCTCTCTCAGAGGACATGTAGTCAGCATATCTTATTACTGGAGTGAAGATGGTAGGTATTTGGCACATGTGGCTGTGATAGGAGGTGATTACCATTTTCTCCTGGCGGGACCCCTAGTGGGCTGTTGGTTCTCTGGGTATAATGGGAGAGAGTTGTCACCTTCACTTTTCTGCTGGCCGGTCCAGTCTGGAGCTCCAGCCCCTCACTGAACAGGCTTGGGTGACCCTTCAGCTTGGGGCTGTCCTCCAGTCCATGCTTCTGTAGGACAGGGCTCTTGTCTGCTTATATGGGCTTCAGGAGGATTTTATTTTATTTTTTAAAGTAGTGCAGTTCCCATCTTGTCCACACCCAATTCCTAGCCTTTGACTCTCTGCTTTCTTCCCCAGCCCATGGGCAGGACAGAGGCTGAAGCATCATTCATATTAATGGCCTCCCATTGTCTGCTGTTCTAGTTTTCTCTGTCCCTCTGAGGAGCCTGCCAAGCAGGGCACCATGTGCTCATGGGCCCTTAATAAATGTTTGATGATGATAATTAGATCATGGGCAATTTGTTACCATAACATTTATTTTTCACATTTTTCTTAGAAATGTTATCTGTCTCCAGCTCTGCTTGACTCAGGATGGTGATTTCAATTTCTACAAAGAATGTGGCCCAAAGATGCAATTCATTATTGAAGAAAGAGCAAAGGTTATACAGCACCACAATCTGGGCTCACATTCTGGATTTTCTACTTTCTAGCTGGAGGAATTTGGGTGAAGCTTACATTTCTGGGCTTAAATTTCCATGACTGGTAAAGATACTAGTATCCGAAAATGAGTCTCATCATCTCTAAAACATTTCAGGGCGGGCAACAGATATTCATTTTGTTGGCAGGAAGATTGGGGCCTATTCAGTAGTCTGGCTCACAGTAGATCACACAGTAGGTCATGGCACATGGGACTTTGGGACTTCTAGATCTTTGGCTAGGACCCCGGATCTATAACCTTGCTGAGTATATAAAATTCACCCCCCACTTGCTGCCTTCCTTGTTCTCCCCTTCTACAAATATTTAATGAGCACCTACTATATGCCAGCCAGTGAGAGATGGTGGCGAGCCAGACTAAGCCCCCCTTTATAGTGGCACTTACATTCTGGTAAAAGGAGACAGGCAACAACCAGATGACCGTATAAATTTGTAAGAGGCATACAGTGAAGGAAAATAAAGGTGAGTAAGGGGAAAAGAAAAAGGTTAGTGTCCTATTTCAGAGAGGAGGGTCAGGGGGCCGCTCTGATGTGGGGGCATTTGAGCAGAGGTCCAAAAGAAATGGCAGGTGCAGAGACTCAGAGCAAGGATGTCTTTGTCATGTTCAAGAAACTGGAGACAGTTGGGTGGTGAGCTGTGGTCAGAGAAGCAGGTTGGCATCAGGTTAGGTAGAACCATATGGGCTTGGTTAAGGAGATTGGATTTTACTCCAGGATGGAAGCTGTTAAGGTTTTGAGCAGGTGCATGGGGAAGAACAGACTGTAGTGGGAGAGAGAGGGAGGAAGAACTCTTAGGATACTATTGAAACAATCTAGGCAGAGGTGTTAGGGACTTTGGGTGGGGATGGGCAGAGGACCGAGGTGGGAATCCTGGAAAGTGGTCCAACTCTGGATGTGTTTTGAAGGCAGATTGATAAATTTGCCAGCCGTGTGGATGAGTCCTGGAGGGAAAGAGAAAGAGGAGCCAAGGATGAGGGTGTCGCCTCTGGGCTCTAGCAATAAGAATGGTGTGGCTGTACCTGGGGTGAGGAGGACTACACAGGAGTAGGTTTGGGGGTGGGGCATGAAAACCAGGAGTATTTTTGGGACATGTTAAATTTGAGACACAACTTAGACATCCATTTGGAGGCTTGGAGGAGGCAGGTGGATTTACTGTGTTGGGGGAGAGGTCGGGCCTGCAGATTCAACTTTACCAGTTAATACTACAGACATGAAAAGCCAGGATACTAGGTGAGGCTGACCTTGGGTGAGGGAGTGAAGGTCGAGAAGAGAAGAGGTCTGGGGACGGGTAGCGGAAGGACTATTTTAAGAACTGAAGGCAGGAGCCTAAAGTAGCTGGCTTTCCTGCCTCTCATCCCTGAGAATTCATGGGAACATTTTGACCTTTGAATATCTCAATTTGGAAGTCTCCTAATAGAAAGCCTGGGACATTTTCTAAAAAGTATGGGTATTTCAATTATGATGATGCAAATATTACAAGACTGTCATTTGAGATGGATACCACCCCCTTTCCATTGGCCCCTGAAATCCTTCTACCAGTTGGCCTTTCAGAGGCAATGGATGCTCCCAGGGCCCAGGGTGTTGGCTGAAGGTGGTCCTAAGGGGAGCCCTGGCTGTTCTGATCACCTTGTTTCTGCTAAGTAAACCTCATACGCTCTCCTCTGGATTCAGGCTCACATCTTCCATGTGACTATGCACACAAATAGCTAAAGATACCAATATCGAAAGACAATTCTAACCACTCCTAGGCCATTATGGGGCAGACAACAGATGCCTGCTTTGGTCATGAGGCCTGGTCTGGGGGACTGGCTCGCTTGAAGTCAGACAGTCACTCAGGATGCTCCAGAGACCTGGGCACCTCTTAGCTTTTGGATCAGGGTTCCAGTTCTGTAGCCTTGCTAGTGTATAAAATTGTACTACTTTCCCAGAATGAAGAGGGTTGAATTGCCCCCAGGCCCAGCAGACAAGGACAGGAGCTTTTTCTGTCCACAGAGATATAGTGGTGGTTCCATTTGAGGGGGCAAAGAATGAACAGATAGGAACAGAGGAGCCCACTAAGCCAGCCCTTTGTTAATAATCACTCTGCCCAGGAAGCACTGCCTGGTGTTTGGGGGACAGTTTGGGAGCCAAATACACCTGGGGGCTGAATGCTCGCCCAGCCTCTCCTAAGCAGTGTGATTTGAGATAAGTCCCTCCATCTCTTTGATTCTGAGTGTTCTCATTCATGTGACAGGGCCGGGAACTCCTAGCTCAGAGAGTGGTAGTGAGGACCCTATCAGAGAAGGGCGCCAACAGAGCGCCTGGTACCAACTCGTGCTCGCCCCATGTTCCTCCTCTTTCTCCATCTGTGTGCAGCCCACAAGAAATTCACGATGGTGAGAACCACAAGTTCACGCTGAACTGTTTCTGTAATGTGACGGTAAAATGTGTACATTACATCTGTAATGTGATGGTGATGCAAGGGTGGATTTTAGATCCATAAATCAGTTAGGAAGCACAAAGTGGTTGCTGATGGGGTGCAGAACAAAGGCTGTATACGATAGAGAAGCCGTCAGCAGCTGGCTTCACCTGAAGTCTTGGCCTCATGGGGACATTGGGAGGAGCTGCTCCAGACTGTGTAAGTTGATAGGTAGAATTGACGTGAGTGAATGGACACAGCACCCTGAAATTGAAGCCATATTGGTCCCGCCATTAAAACCAGATACACTTTCCTAGCGGCACTAGTCATGATAGCCCCAGGGTGGAAACGACCCAGATGTCCGTCAGTGGCTGAACAGATAGAGTGTGGTAGATCCAGACAATGGAATATTAGTCAGCCTTAAAAAAGAGTGAGTGCTGATCAGGGTACAACTTGGGTGAAACCTGAGAAAATTTTAGATGCTCCGTGGAAGAAGCTGGACATCAAAAGGCAAGTACTATGGTGGTTGTCGGTGCTGGGGGAGGGGGAAATAGAGGGTGACAGCTCACGCATCTTGGGTTTCCTTTTGGGAGGATACAAATGTTCTAGAACTAGATACAGGGGATGGTTGCACAATACTATGAATGTACTAAGTGCCATGAACTTGTACACTTCAGAATGGCTACATTCTGTATGGATATTTCATTATGTATATTTTACTGCGGTCAAAAAGATAACTTACCCTGGGTGTCCTCTGCATGGGGCTCTCTTCTCTGCCTTTCACGGCCCCTCCGTGGGCCAGACACAGGGCAGCACACATTGGACATGCCATTTCCTCATCTTCATGGCATGTCTACAAGGGCAGAGGCCTTGGTCCCAGTTTACAGGCCAGGAAGCTGAGACTGAGCTAGTGACATTCCTTTCCTCAGGTCACAGAGCCAGTACACGCTGAGCTGACATTTAAGCCCAGCCCATGTCTGCCTCTGCTTTAGGGCTGAACTTGCTGCCAGACACATCATAGTCTTTGCTGTTTATTGAGCATCTACTGTATGCTGGGTTCTGTGCTAAGTCTGTGTGGGCTCTTGCCTCGGGCTTGCTTCTGGCTCCCGATGCCTAGCGCAGTGTCTGACCTCTGGCAGAGGGCAGGAACCCCTACACTTTTTTTTTTTTTTAAATCATTGAGGTTGTTAACTTAGCAGTTGATTGTGAATTGGATTGTGGGAATGGCTTTCTCTTTGACAACCATTAACATGAGTAGTTTTCACAACGTGAACTTAACTCCTACCTTCTCCGAGGCGAAGCTTCTTGAAACTGTCATCCTCCTTTTCCCTGATCCTTGGCAGTCACAGCCCATCAAGCCGTTGAAAATCATTTCTATGTTCAGAGATGGACAATTTAGTATTGTAAATTTTAAAATTAACAAACTGTTGAAGGATCAGGGCACTTCAAGTTGTGGCAGAAAGCGAACAAATTTCAGCTCTCATAAGAGCAATGTGTGCGTGTGTTTTAGATATTACCTATGGAACATAAGCATATGTCTATAACCCGCCATTTATATGCAAATAACTGGCACTGTATACATTTTATTTTCCACTCTCCCACAAACAGCGTGAAATGTCTATAAATTATGCAATAATATAGATGTTGCACGTATGTTATTTTGAGCTAATTGTCATCAAAACTCTGGGCTGAGATGGGCTTGTGATAGGTGTGCTGGCACCAGTCGGCCTGGGAGGAGTGCTGTGGAGGGCCCCACTGTAGCAGAGAGCTGGTTGTTAGCGGACCCTGGGAGATGAGATGGCTGGCGGCTCCAGAGTGCCGAGGGACCAGGTCCTGAGGCAGAAGGCTCAGAGACACGTTCCCCAGGCTAGGGAATTTGGCTTTCAGTCTTGCAGACTTGACATTCAGTTTTCTTAGAGCCCTGGAGGGTGGGGTGGATGGGCCAAGGTACTATTGGAGGTTAGCTCAAGTCCTGGGTCATTCCCAGAGAGGAGCTGAGCGTGTGCTGGGCTCAGCCTGGCTGAGTAGCGTGGGCTCCTTTTGCTGACATGGCGCAGAACATAGACATCAGGGTCTGCTCTGGGTTTGTAATGCAGTTCTGCCACTTCCTGGTTGTGTATGCGACACTTGAGGGAAATACCCTCTCCAAGGGTCAATTTTGTGTAAAATGAAGATAGATGGGGTTGCGGTGGGAGCCAAAGTGATACCATTGGTGTGTCTAGTGATGCCCAATGGGTGGGGCCCATGACTGTGGCCATGACCATGGGAAGGCTACCAGAGGGACTGATTCTAATGAGGAGGCTGCTTGGTCTCCTCACTGGAGCTGGGTGATGTCAAGGGCACCATTGCTGAGTGGCAGAACAGGAGGCAACCATCTCCACTATAGGGCTGGCCCTGCCCTCAGCTGGACACAGGCGAACTGCCTGGATCCCTGTTTTTGAGGACCTTCTATGTGCCATGCACTAAGTACACTGTATACATTTTATTTTCCACTCTCCCTTCAAATCGGAAAGGTGGTCCCATTGCTGGCCAAGAGCTGAGGAGCTACAGCTCAGGGATTAGAAACTGAGTCCCCAGGTCACAAAGCTGGTCAAGGCAGCTGGGATTTGATTCCAGCCCTGAGTCAAGGACACGCTGCTCTGTGGCTATCTCCTTCCATTAGGGCAGCCTCTCCCTAGATGCTGCTGGCCACTTGGGGATACATTTTTGCATGTGGAGCCCCTCTCATCCCGTGCTCTGTGTTTAAAACATTGGTGCTCTTTCAGGTTTCTGCTCACGGGGACTGACGTTGCTAAGCCCCCAGGCCTGGCTTCTGGATTTCGCCTGGTGTCAAGAGCCCTGAGCCTCCGATGACATGTTTGGGTGTTTCCCTGGTTTACAGCTTGGCAGATGGGGGGTGTCTCCCTGTGCTGGGGAGCCAGCAGCCTCCCGCATCCCTGGACAGTGAGGAGGTTGGGCTAGGTGTTCAAACCGGAGACCTTTGGGAGCAGAGAGGAGAGGCGTTCCAGCCCCGCTGGGTCAGCTGCGAGGCTGCTGGGCTGGGAGGCAGCATGGTGGCCAGAAGGTCACCTGACTGCAGCCAGTCTGAGAAGCGAGTCTCCGAATGGGGGCGGTGGGAGGACGGCATTTCCTGGCAGGAGCCCCGCACCTGGCTCAGAACTACTCACCTTGAGGAAGCCCAGCTCCCACTATGTTGTGCTGAGGGTTCTCACGCCTTCTTATAGAACACTGTGTACCATTTCGAGCATCACACCAGCAAATTTAGCCAAGCATATTTTGGGCCAATTGAAGTTGTAGGCATGCTGCCTGGGGAAAAAATAGATCTTTTCTTACTTGATGTGTGACAGATGAGAGCAGCGGAGAGGCCCATGCACTCTGTTCTGCCCACACAGGGATGCTGCCCAGGGGCCCTGCACTGGCTACCTTGTTATCCCTGCCTCTCACCATCACTTCGGAGATGTTTAAATGGGTTGTTTTCACCAGACAGCTGGGCGATAGTGGGAGAGGGCTGGCACAGGCAGAGCAAGAAATGACTCCACAGGATGTCTTCAGGTAGTGCTGTCTCTGCTCACCCATCTGAGAACTTGGGGGTGGGAGGTGGGGGGAAGACTCATCCCAGACTGACCATGCCAGCTGTTCCTCCCCCGATCCGTGGCTGTGCGTGGTCAAAGTGTGGACACCCACCTCCTCACCAGCCTCTGATGGAGGTTGGGGGCCCTAGACAGGCAAACCGGACAGCTCTCAGACCATCTGCAAGCCCTGGGGACATAACGGGCTGGCCGTGGTTCACAGAGGCTGTAGAGGATGGAACCAAGAGGAAGGCTTTAATTCGGCACAATCAATGAGCACTCAGTCACTGTGTGCTAGGCGCTCAGATATGCTTGTGATTATTTTGTATGTGTGTGTATAGCTGTTTACATTTTTTTCCCCTGTTAACTAAATGAGAGCCAGTGAGGCCCTTCAAACATACAGCATAGGGAAGGAGAGCTAATTTGAGTCATGGGCAGGGGGTACTTGTAATTGACTTTGGTAGGAGACAGATGGGGCAGAAGACAGAGGTTGGGATGAGGCCTAGGTGTTTGCCTGTGTGGCTGTGTCGATTGTATGGGATTCGTGGAGAATCCGAAGGGAGGAAGAGAGTGTTGGCCATGGGGACTGGGAGAGTCCAGCCTTAGGCCTTTTGAGCATGTGGTGTTTGCATGGGCTACACATGTAGGTAATTTTAGTAAGCGGGTGGTAGTAAAGAAATGGTGTTCAAAAGAGGGTTTGTACTGGACTGGAGGCCTGGGTGTTAGGAACAGTGAGTGTGGAATAGGTTGCCTAGAGAGAGAATCTGGAAGGAAAATGACCTAGGGAGAGAGCCTGGGCAGATGGGCTGGGCAGGGCAGTGAGAAGAAGGTCGCTGTGCCAAATGGGATCATACTAGCCTTGAGCTTGTGGAGTTGTGAGTGTTCATTGAGGGGGTGCCACTAGTGCTGATAGCAGAGCAGAGGACACGGGGAGTTCGCAGGCCAGCCTCGCTGCTGTTGTGCATCGTGGGGGCAACTATTGTTCTGGCTTGATTAGTTTCTCCAGCCTTTTTGGAGCACCCATTTCACCTTTGGAACAAGGGAGACATTCGTGGGAGGGGAGCTGGGACTCTCGTCCATATCCCTCAGCTGGGCAGGGGAGACCAGAAGGATGGAGGGTCAGGTGGCAGTGCAAGGTGCTGGGGAGACTCTGAGTCCCCAGGGTTGGATAGGAGGCCAGGAGAGCTGGAGCTGAGTTGCCCAGGAGGCGGTGGTTAAAATCTCCTGTGGGCCTCTCCAACATGTGGTCATGGTTTGGACTGGGTCTCTGTTGGTCTTAAAAAAGGTGTTTGTAATACTACTCATTCCCCAGTAGACTCATAGTCTTGAACTAGTGCCTCAAAGAGAGCATGAGAAAGAAAGAACTTCAGATCTGTCATCATTTTTACACCTTTAATCAACTTTGGAGTCATGGAATAATGACCGTTGAGGGTGGAAGCCAACATCAGTCAACTTGTGGGCCTCCCCGGGCCTTACTCTATAGTTTTGCCCTGTCCAACACAAGCCACCAGCCACGTGTGGCTTCTGAGTACATGAAATGTGCTTAGTACAACTTGAGCACCAAAACTTTTAATAATATTTAATTTTAATTAATTTAAATGAAAAAATCTTTTTCAATATAGGCATTAGAAAAATTATTAAGTGTGTTTGGAACAACCTAATTATGTGACTCTACTTTTCCAGGACAAACACGATGAAATCTAAAATTAGATCAAGTTTTTCTGATGAAAATGTAATATTTAAGATTGATATGTGCTGTAAGTATAAAGTACACATCACTTTAGAAGATTCGGTACAGGGGCACCTGGGTGGTGTAGTCAGTTGAGTGTCTGACTCTTGGTTTTGGCTCATGTCGTGATCTCAGGGTCAACGAGGTTGAGCCCTGTGTCAGGCTCTGTGCTCAGTGAGGAGTCTGCTTGAGATTCTGTGTCTCTGCCTCTCTCCCGGCTTGAGCTCTCTCTCTCTTTCTCACTCTTTCTCTTTCAAATATATAAATAAATAAATAAGACCTTAAAAGATTCAGTATAAATGTAAACTATCTTATTAATAATTTTTATATTGATTGCATGTGGCGATGTTGGTATTTTGGATACATTGGGCTAAAGAAAATCTATTATTAAAATTAATCTTACCCATTGCTTATCTTTTTAAGGTGTTTAATAGAAAGCTAGAAAGTCACAGAGGCCTGACTCAGCCACTGGTCTGAGAATCCCATGGCTTCACCTGGAGCATTTGCTAAGGGGGTTGAATGAGACAGATTTGCAGGTCTGAAACAGACGTCAACTATAATGTAAATTATGGAGTTTGGGTGATCGCTGCAGATCAGTGTTGACTCCTCAGCTATAACAAATGGACCACTCTGGTGGGGGATGGTGATAGTGGGGGAGGATTTAGCGGGGGGTGGGCAGGGGATCTCTGTACCTTCCTTTTAGTTTTGCTGTGGACTTAAAACTTTTCTAGAGAATACAGTCTATAAAAAAAAGCTTAAAGCAGAAGAGTAAGACAAACAAACAAACAAAAAAGCAGACGTCTCAGAGTGCCATCAGTTTTCTTTTTGGGGGAGAAAGAAATTTGCTCAATCAATCCCTATGAACCGGGGAAGGCACCTGCTCATCAAAGCATCTCACTTGAGTGTCCCAAGGCCGCCCATCACGCAGCACAGGCTGAGCTGCAGACAGTAGCCACCTGCCCATCAAGAAGTCTCTTCTGAGAGTCTCACCAAGAAACCCAGAAGGGCCCAGAAAGGAAGAGAATACCTTTTCTTAATTTGGCTAGCCTCCATTTTGGAGATCAAGGCCTTATATGAAACCCCACGATTACAAGCAGATTCTCCTCCCACTTTGATCAGGATGCTGCCTTTGCATTGGAGAGCTGCTTTCCACCACTTTGATCCTCCTCCCGGGCAGACTGGCCTGGGCTAGAGAATCAGAATGGATGGGAACACCTTGAAAGTGGTCCTCAGGTGTTCTTGGGGGTTGCTAACACCAGTGTACTTATCGCTGTGTGTCCTCTTAGGAACATTCATCAGTCTTAGGACTTTTTGGTACTTTCTTTTTGCATGTTCAGTGGACGGCCTCTCTTTAACAAAAGGCCCCAGAGTTAGTTGCCACCATCACCAAACCGACAAGAAGCCAGGACGATGCTGTTCCCGGGGGGGAGCGGGGGGCTTTCCTACCTCCCCGGAGAGGCCTGGTTGTGCTTGTTGCCTTGGCTTGCCAGGCTGGTGGGGCTGACTGAAATGGCACAGTGCTTTAGGACTTTGCAAACAGGCAGGGATGGAATTCCTGAGTTCATGATGGTGGGTTACAAAGCACTTTTATCTTTTCCCCTCCCTGTTCCTTCTTCCCACACACAGTCATGTTCACACACCTACCTTAACTTTAATAGGCTGGAAAGGGAGACCTAGGGAAGTCAAGAGATGACAACAACGTCTCTTGGCAAAGAATTGACCTCATTTCAGTTAGAGCCCCCTGGATCCTACAGGCTGTGCCTGGGGCCATATCCACGACCACTGAGGGGCCTGCAGGCTGGAGCTGAGTGGGTGGGCTGCTCGTCCTGCGTGGGCTGGTCTGTCCCTGTTGGCAGCCTGAAGTCATCCTGCCAATCACAGGGGATGGGAGTACTTGGCTCAACTTAGGGTCCTAAGAGCCCATGCCAGGCTCCATCCTCCCTCCTGTCTGGCACTTTACAGATGTGGGAGGGGGCAACACCCTCCCCAAACCCCCATCTAGCTATCGATAGCTGATTTTCTCAGTTACACTGGAAGAAGTTTCCTCCTAAGAGATGTGTGCTGTCTCACCTCTGCCGGTGTGTCGCTGGCTTTTGGAGGGGCATGTGCAGAATGCTAAATGAGCTCCCTTGATGTTACACCTGAGACATGCTTGTGTTATAAATGGGTACAAATAGAGTTTGGTTTTAGATGATGTATGAGGTCTGTCACGTTTCCCCTGGTGGTAGGACAGTTAGAGGAGAGCTAATTTGTTCTGGGTTGGGCATTTCCAAGCCTTCTGTGTGTTTGGGACTGCTGTTCCCCCTCTGTAAGGGGATGGGGCCAGCAGGGCCCTGGGCTGCCAGTCGGGGGGAGCTCTGCTCGTGCATCATGATCCTTGGCCTGCCCATCTAAGAGGCCCAACCAGGATGACCCGTGGCCCCGAGCAAATGTGCCTCTGCTTTCTTTTGGGCCCTGCAGACTTGACCTGGAGTCAGACAGATCTCTATTGGAGTCCTGTGCTACTTACGAATGACCACACTAGGGTGTGGCTGAAAGCAGGTCACGTGCCTGTTCTGCACCTGAACACTGACCTCCCCTGAGCAGTTTCTTGGAGGATCAGGTGGACAGTCTGACAAGGGCCTGCCTGGCAAGAGTGTTCTGTGCATGGGAACTACTTTTCCTCACTGATAATTCAGAGTACAGAGGCCATCTGCTTACCCAGCTGAGTTGGAGTAAGCAGGTTGGAGTGGGGTTGGGGTCATGGGCCCCAAAAGGGGAAGCCTCCTGGGTCCTGAAGCACCACCCTGCTCCCAGATCCCACGTGAGCCCAATGTTGGTGTCTCCTTCCTTACAAGGAAGCTGTGACTATCCCATGAGAGCCCTGTGGCTGAGGCACTGGAGGGCTTGCTGTTATGGTGCCTATGGGAACACTGTCCTGTCAAGCAGGTGTCTGTGCACAGGGCAGCTGGGGTGGAGAGGTGGCTGGGAGGCAGGGCTGGTGATCATCAGCACTGGGGATGGGAGGTGTGCTGAGGCTCCCAGGCTCCTTTGCAGTGCAGAAGCCACACCTGGTCCAGATGTGTCCCTCAGGGGGCTCCCAGGGACCTGCCAGGCCTGTGGCTCAAGCAGCTCATGTCCATCCAAGCACTCTCACTGCAGAGAGAAGGCTCCACCTTCCCAAGGCCCCTTTGTGTCCGGTAAGGGCCCCAGTGTCTGAGATCGCCCCTGCAGTCGGGCATCCAGTATTAGGTCTAATTCTAGTTTGTGGTTTGCAAACTCCTCGCCCCACATCTTGAGGGTCTTTTGGAGGCGTCCTCTGTGGACTAGATGTGCATGCTCTCTTGGGGTCTCCCACATGCAGAAGAGTATCTGGTTGCATCATGAGGAAGGAGGGGACGTATTTTGTGGATGGTGTCAGAACCCTGGGTCTGTGCCTGGTGGACACTGTGGAACCCACAGCAGTCTTCTGTGTAGCCTCTGACAGGGCGGGGAGACAGACCAGAGGGCATGTCTGTAACCCCAGCATTCTGGCTGTCTGGGCAGAGCTGGTGGGCCCATGGATGCTCCCCAGAGGTTGGAAAGAGAACAGCCTTCGCAGCTCTGGAAGGGGATTCTGGGCCCAGCAAAAGACATGGGCACCTGCAGTCACATGACCTATAGCAAAGCCAGCTGCTTGCTCTTGACATTGGAGCCTTAGTAAAGAACTCAGGACTTGCTGGAGGGAAAGGCATGCTCTCATGCAGGGCTGAGAAGACTGTGCATGTGAGTAAGTAGAGTTCCCCCAGACACTTTGGCGTGGAGTGCTGTCTGTCTTATCACATCTGCTGACTGTTTGCCATGGGCCTGTCTTGTCCCCGCACCCCCCAGAGTTGTAGGGGCCAGAGAGCAGGTCACCCCTTCACTTGCATCCACCACAGGTGGTCACAGAGCTGTGACCAAGAGGGGGCAGTTTTAGTGTATCCCAGGGAGAAGTTCTGATGCTAGGGTTTGGGTAGAGCTCATGGTGGAAAGGAACTCATGAGAAGTCCTGTGGCCAGGGCAGATGGCCCAGAGCCAGGTCACCCCGAATTTACACATTGGGATCATTCTGCCTGGATGTGCCCATTGCCCCAGACTGGTCCCCCTTTTCCAGAGAGGTGAGGCCAGCAAAGCACCTCGGAGCAGGGGGTGAGATGCCTGGAAGAGTCTCTTTGCGGAGCATGGGTGTAGCAGGTTTACAGGGAGGTGGGATGATGTCTGGGCCAAGCACTGGGGGGTGTGCCAATGTCTTCCCTGTCCTTCTCCTTCCTTCTCTCTTGAAAGCTTTCCAAAGTCCACAAAGGACTGGCATCCTCCCTACCTCTTTCTCATCTTCCTCACTTGGAATCTCCATGCAGCTTTTCTTGCCACGGTGGCCTGCTTAGCTACCCAATTATTCTCAATTGTCAAGACTGGCTACATTGATTCAAATGATTCAAGCTTGGAAGGATGTTTGGGTTGTCAACCAGAGCACACAGTTCTCTGGACTGGATGTTTGCCATCCATCTCGGATCCTTGTCCTGGGGACACCAGGACCAACACAGCCACAGGGAGTGACCCAGGTGTGCCTGTTCAAGGGCTACAGAGAAAGCGGCTGGGGAAGCCTGGCTTCTGCAGACATGGCTGGGGCAATGGGTGGTATGGTGCCCAGTCCTGCCTCTGCAGACTGACGAGTGAGAGTGTTGCTGTAGAAGGTGAGGCAGTGGTGGGGGCTGGGTCAGTGGTCCCCAAAATCTGACATAGGACCCTTCATCCCAGCCTTTGGCAACAGTTCCTATTTTGAGCACTGGCTGAATACCCAGCCATGGATTCGTCTTAAAGAGAGATGCAGAGGAAGGGGCAGGAGAACAAGGAAGGTGATAGATGTCTCTTGATACTTATCCACATGCCAGGACTTTTACATTTAGTTATCTTCATGGATAAATGAGAAAACTGAGCTCAGAGAGGTTTGGACATTTGCTTAATGTCTCACTGTGGCAAGTAATTGTGGGGGTAGAATTTGTACCCAGAAATACCTGTCAGCAAGTCCAATTTTTTTTCTATACCCTTTGATCTCCATTGTTGTGTGCATGACCTCTACTTGGGGTTTTGGACTCTTTCTAAGATCCAGACCCAGGAGAATATGGCCAGGTAGTGACACTCAGTAATGAGTGAGCCAGCACCAGACTCAAGATTGGTATTATCCCTCATCAGAGCAGCCTTGTCCTATGGATGCTGAGTGTGAGAAATGACGTCTCAACTCTCAAGTCTGTGGTCTCTCTGCCACACGGTTCTGGCCATCAAGGTGCTCACTGTTTGGTGGGGAGACAGAATACTATACATAACAGAGGAATGAGTTTAGAAATCGTAGCCAAGGCTCCTACAGAGAAAGAGACAAGGTATATGACCAGCTATTCTTCAGAGCCTCAAAAATAAAGTATTACAGTATCAGGAAAGCGTGAAATGGAGGAAAGGAACATTTAAGTTTATTCATTTATTCCATAAGTATTTAGTAGGGATGTGCTCTGTGCCAGGCATTGTTTCTAGGCCCCTAGGTGGTAAGAGTGAACAAGAAAATCCTAGAGCCAAGCTCAGGCAGTAATGTCACTAATATCGGCTGTAACAACATTATTCTCTAGAGGCAACATGTCTCCAGAGGCAAGAGAAATAAAAGCAAAAGTAAATTATTGGGACTACATCAAAATAAAAGAACTTCTGCACAGTGAAGGAAGTGATCAACAAAACTAAAAGGTGAACAGAATGGGACAAGATATTTGCAAATGACATATATGATAAAGGATTAGTATCCAAAATATATAAAGAACTGACACAACTCAGCACCTAAAAATTGAATAATCCATTTAAAAGTGATGACATGAATAGCTTCCCTATGACCCTGCAATTGCACTATTGGGTATTTACCCCAAAGATACAGATGTAGTGAAAAGAAGGGCCATCTGTACCCCAATTTTATAGCAGCAATGGCCACGGTTGCCAAACCGTGGAAAGAACCAAGATGACCTTCAGTGGACGAATGGATAAGGAAGATGTGGTCCATATACATATGGAGTATTATGCCTCCATCAGAAAGGATGAATACCCAACTATTGTAGCAACATGGAAGGGACTGGAAGAGATTATGCTGAGTGAAATAAGTCAAGCAGAGAGAGTCAATTATCATATGGTTTCACTTATTAGTGGAGCATAACAAATAACATGGAGGACAAGGGGAGATTGAGAGGAGAAGGGAGCTGAGGGAAATTGGAAGGGGAGGTGAGCCATGAGAGACTATGGACTCTGAAAAACAATCTGAGGGGTTTGAAGGGGTGAGGGGTGGGAGGTTGGGGGAACCAGGTGGTTGCTATAGGGGAGGGCACGTATTGCATGGAACACTGGGTGTGGTGCAAAAACAATGAATACTGTTATGCTGAAAAGAAATAAAAAATTAAAAAAATACAAATAAAAATGACATAAACAGCCATTTCTCCAAAGAAAACAGATGACCAACAGACACATGAAAAGAGCTCAACATCACTCATGATCAAGGAAGTACAAATCAAAATGGTAATGAGATATCACCTCATAGCTGTTAGAATGGCTAAAATCAACAACACAAGAAACAACAGGTGTTGGCCAGGATGTGGAGAAAAAAGAAATCTCTTGCACTGTTGGTGGGAATGCAAACTGGTGCCACCACTCTGGAGAACAGCATGGAGGTTCCTCTGAAAGTTAAAAATAGATCTACCCTATAATCCAGGAATTGCACTACTGGGTACTTACTCAGAGAATACAAAAACACTAATTTGGAGGGATATATGCACCCCTATGTTCATTTCAGCATCGTTTACAATAACCAAGCTATGGAAGCTACCCAAGTGTCCAGCCATAGACAAATGTATAAAACAGGTGTGTGTGTGTGTGTGTGTGTGTGTGTGTGTAATGGAATATTATTCAGCCACAAAAAAGAATGCAAATTTTCTCTTTGCAACAACATGGATGGAGGTAGAGAGTACAATGCTAAGTGTAATAAGAGAAAGACAAGTACCATACAAATTCACTGATATGTGGAATTTCAGAAACAAAATGAACAAAGAGCAAAAAAAGGAGGCAAATCAAGAAATAGACTCTTACCTATAGAGAACAACCTGATGGGGTGAAAGAGGTGAAGGGGATTTAGAGGACACCCGTCATGATGAGTCTTGAGTGATGCAAGGAACTGTGGAATCACTGTACTGCACAGTGGCAACGAAGATAAATGGTATGTTAACTATTAAAAACTTAATTAAAAAGTAAAATAATAATTTAAAAATAACTAAACCATAAAAAGAGTGAACAAGACAGAAAAATCTATATACACACATGCACACCTTCGAGAAAAGTCACAGAGGTGAACTCATATATATCACTGTTACTCTTGGGGTTAAACATGCAGAGGGCTGGCTTCCTAGGACTCCTTAGCACACATGTGCTGTTCTAGGCTCTTGGGATTCAGGAACGGAGAGCTCTGATACTCCTGTAAGATCAGCTGCATTTGGGGCCAATCTGACAATTTCACTCACTCACTGTTTATTTCCTCTCATTCATGTAAGACTTTAGCCCCTGGATAACCGTGTTCCTTCTCCAGCCCCAGTCCAGACATAATGCTGGGTGACTTTGCTGACCATGTGGTGACCCTTCAGCAATATGACCTGTTATTTCCTTGACCTTGTTTCCAGGTGACCCTCTCCTCAGCCCCTTGGCTTCCTACCTCCATGGCAACTGGGTCCTAAGCATCCTCTGAAACTATTCCATCCCAGCTCCTACTTACTGGCCATAACCTTGACACTGCCCTTTCCCTTACTTCTAGTACCTTTGGGGTACATTTGATTTACAAATGGTACTTTTGATTTGCAAATAGTCAGCTCCAGCTCTCCTAAATAGTGAAAATGAATTGTTAGGCTATTAGGCAGCTCATAGAATTGATGAGAAATCTGAAAAATCCGATTAAGGAAATGGGCACCAACCGAGGGAGTGTGAACTGTGGAGAACATAGGGAGGACACACATTCAGTGACACCTTGGTGAGGGGTTGGGGCCATTGCCGAACTCCGGCTGCCCCTTCTGCTCTGCCACCACCACCATGGGGGGCACTTGTGATTGCACAGTCATGGTGCCCATATCTCTTAGACTTCTTTGTGTACTCTCCTCAGAGTTGAAGAGTTGGGCAAGATATCCAGTTTCCCCTTTTTACTGTAGCTGCCAGGAGGTTGGAAGAGAAATATCTAGACTCATTCAACAACTTTTGAGGAGTGACTTTTTCTTCCAGAAAACTAAAGTTGTGGTTGAATCTCCCCCAAAGGTCACTGAGCACCCAAAACAAAGCCACATGGTCACTATATTACACCTGTCTGGCTGCCCAATACCCACAAACATTTATTCTGCATCTATTTTTGAACAGCTTTGTGACTGTCTCGAGTTTAGAGGCTTGGGGCAGTGAACAAAACATAAGAATTCCTGACTTGTTTATTTTAGCCATTCTGACTGGTGTGAGGTGATATCTCATTGTGTTTTTGATTTGTATTTCCCTGATGCCGAGTGATATGGAGCACTTTTTCATGTGTCTGTTGGCCATCTGGATGTCTTCTTTGCAGAAATGTCTGTTCATGTCCTCTGCCCATTTCTTGATTGGATTATTTGTTCTTTGGGTGTTGAGTTTGCTAAGTTCTTTATAGATTCTGGACACTAGTCCTTTATCTGATATGTCGTTTGCAAATATCTTCTCCCATTCTGTCAGTTGTCTTTTGATTTTGTTAACTGTTTCCTTTGCTGTGCAAAAGCTTTTGATCTTGGGAAATGACAGATGCTGGCAAGGATGCGGAGAAAGGGGAACCCTCCTACACTGTTGGTGGGAATGCAAGCTGGTGCAGCCACTCTGGAAAACAGCATGGAGGTTCCTCAAAATGTTGAAAATAGAACTGCCCTATGACCCAGCAATTGCACTATTGGTATTGGGTATTTACCCTAAAGATACAAACGTAGTGATCCAAAGGGGCACGTGCACCCGAATGTTTATAGCAGCAGTGTCCACAATAGCCAAACTATGGAAAGAACCTAGATGTCCATCAACAGATGACTGGATCAAGAAGATGTGGTATATATACACAATGGAATACTATGCAGCCATCAAAAGAAATGAAATCTTGCCATTTGCGACAACATGGATGGAACTAGAGCGTATCATGCTTAGCGAAATAAGTCAAGCAGAGAAAGACAACTATCATATGATCTCTCTGATATGAGGAAGTGGTGATGCAACATGGGGGCTTAAGTGGGTAGGAGAAGAATCAATGAAACAAGATGGGATTGGGAGGGAGACAAACCATAAGTGACTCTTAATCTCACAAAACAAACTGAGGGTTGCTGGGGGGAGGGGGTTTGGGAGAAGGGGGTGGGATTATGGACATTGGGGAGGGTATGTGCTTTGGTGAGTGCTGTGAAGTGTGTAAACCTGGTGATTCACAGACCTGTACCCCTGGGGATAAAAATATATGTTTATAAAAAATAAAAAATTATTAAAAAAACCCATAAGAATTCCTAAATGAAACAAGATTGGATTGGGAGGGAGACAAACCATAAGAGACTCTTAATCTCACAAAACAAACTGAGGGTTGCTGGGGGGAAGGAGTTAGGGAGAGGGTGGTTAGGTTATGGACATTGGGGAGGGTATGTGCTATGGTGAGTGCTGTGAAGTGTGTAAACCTGGCAATTCACAGACCTGTACCCCTGGGGCTAATAATACATTATATGTTTATAAAAATAAAAAAAATTATAAAAAACAAAACCATAAGAATTCCTGCTGAGGTGAAACTGGGGAGATGGGCCCTCAATAAAGTAAGTAAGGCTATAGTATGTTATGTGATAGTAAGTTCTATGGGAAAAATACGGGAAAAGGAGTTGTAAACTGTTAAGAGAGATTCTGCTTTAAATATGGTGGGAAGGGAAGGGATTATTGGGAGGCTGAAATTTGAGCAAAGACATAAAGAATGGAGAAGTGAGCTATTTGGATTACTGGGAAAGGGTATTCTGAAAGAGAGGACAACAAATGAGAAGACCTTGCTGCGGGCATGTGGGTGGATGTGGAGGCCTGCTTTACTTTTGTGGGCTCACCCAGCATCCTCAGTTCCTGCAGCTACTTTGAATCCTGAGCTAGGAGAGCTGAGTCTCATGGCTATGTGCACTGCAGCAGGGACAAGGCAGAGAATCTGCTGTTTTGGGGGGGCTCCACACAAAGTTGTCAGAATTTCAACTCCTCCAGGGAGCAGATGGGAATGGTATAGCTAAATATAGTATCTGTTGCCTCCAAAATCCGAAGAGACCCATGTTGTGCCTCTTTCTTAATAACATGGGATATAAGGAGCAACCTCTTGTCCTTGATTTCGTAGAGCATATTCTGAAAGACACCAGAGCACTAGGACTCCAACAACCTTGACCAAGTTTTCAAGTTCCTATACTTTCATAGAAGTTAATTTTTACCAGATTTATATATACATGCATACATTTTTATATTTATTTGTAGACACACTTGATATCTGTTAATGTATGCTCCTACATCCTATCAGCATGATGTCACCCAAGTCTTGGGGTACCATGATGTCCTATTAGATGGTTGGAGTCAAATTTGTGTGGACCTTGTGGTTTAGAGCCAGAAAGCTGATTTGGCCCTCAGGTAGGACAGTGAAGTTTTATTGTCATATCTGCCTGGAGAAAGCTAACTGCTTCTAGCAGTTTTTGTTTGTTGGGATAGAGGAAAAATATACTGACAGATCAATAACTGTGTACCAGTTGCTAGAGTCTGTATTGATTTGATCCAATAAGAAGGCCATATCAGGAACATATCAGATACAAATTGGGAGTTACCACTGATTAAGTTCATGATAATCCACTGTTACTGCATAGGACTCATTATCTTTTGAATCTGACAACCTAGAAAATTATACAGGGATGGGATTGGGAACCTCCGCTTTGCGCCTTTCAAATATTTAATAATGATGCTAAGTTCTTTGATTTCCCTAGGGAGGTAATAGTGCTTTTGTTTTCTAATTTTGTCAGGGAGAGGGAAATGGCTTGCACTTTGCCCTTTCTGCCTTATTAGCCTTTAGTCAATTTCCAGGGAGTCAATTAGGAAGTTCACCAGATGGCTGAAGATGTGTTTTTCAAACCTTCACTCTGGAAATGGGGAGACAGCCACTGAGCATGTCTGGGGTCCCTTGGATGTTCTATGAGGCTGACTGGAGTCAACACTCGATTTTTCATTTGACCTCCATTAGCCCCCCTCTGACGGATGCCCCAGTGATGTGCCAGGCTTCTAGGAATTAGGATGAGCCAAGATCCAGCATTCACGGAAACTCAGTTCGTCATGATATTTCCTGTCCGCCAGTGAGAAGTGATCTTGATAAGTAGTTTCACGTCCCTTTGAGAAAGGTTGGGAATATTCTATTCACAGTATTTAACTGTGATGCTCGAGGGAGGGCTTAGGGCTTTTTTTCATTTAAAGGGTTCAGGGTTATTCAGGGGCCTCAGATTGGATGAAAATAGTGTATCTTTTCATCTTGATGGCTTAAACAAGGCCTCTTTTCCCCTCTCAGTTATACATATTAAGTAAGAACTTAGTGGGTCACCTGTTTACTTTTATTTTTGGGACCTTGGTGTCAGTTAATCACCATCAGCTCTCCCTGTGGGTGAGAGCGTTGTGCTGACCCATTCTTCTACCAGTCACCCAGCCCACCTGACCCTGGGTGTTTGGGTACTGGCACTGGCCTCTGCCCTTCTGTTGAAATCAGGGGCCCACAACTTCTATTGCTGTTGGACAAGTACTTTCTAGCCTATAGAGGCCAGGCACTGAAATGTTTTCCCAAAATGCTGGTGCTTCCCCCACCTTTGCACGTATCAGCACTTGGAGGAGGGAGTGGCGTTTGGAAGTGTGGTGAAGGGGTGAGTAGGGTGTGATAGTGTATGTTAAATGGATCTCAGTCTTCTGTGGTCTTTGGACTACATCTACATGATGTCAAAGAAGTTCTGGCATCTCAGGTTCATTTAGAACAGATCACTGTTGAGTTTAGATTTCCATTAAATAGCTGAGCAAATGATGAGAACCACTCCCAGCTGCTTGAGCTAGGACACTGCATTTAAAAATCTGGCAAGCCTCCATATCAGTGATTTCTGTCTGGTCTGAAATTATAGTCCCCTCTTTTTGGTGTAGTCCTCTCAGGGCCCATTCCTATACATATATTCCTGGAGTAAATTAGCCAAGTCCTGCTATTATTTTTTGTATGACTAAGGCTTCTGCCCCAGGCTTAACTTTGTAATTGGTCCTCTGGGAGATGCTGGGATAATACTCTCATTACAGATATAGAGACAATGAAGTGTGTGTGTATGTGTGTATGTGTGTGTGAGAGATAGATAGATAGATAGTTTGGAGTGGTGATAGGATACAATGAAAATGAGTTTCTTGTTTCAAAGTAGAAGCCACAATCAATCAAGGGAGTTTTGAGTCTTCTAACAAAGAAGGACTATGCCAAGGGAAGGGAGGAGAGGTAGCTTCAGCCCGTGCTGGGAACCAGCAAGGTTGGGGGTAGTGAGGCTACTCTGAGCTACCTTATACTCTCCCATTAATATCCATTTTTATTCTCAGCTCCCTCCTGGTTCCCAGTCAATGCCTCAACTTTACTCTAAGATACTTGGTTAGGTTATGAATACAACTTTACTATAATTCAGCACCTCTAGGGCCTAAAATTCAGAGATCTGAGTTTTTCTTTCTTTGTCTTCCATTTATACAGTACAGTTAGAGATGGCCACTATAACTCATTCCATTGCCATCCAGCTGTCCATCCATCTATCTGTCCATCCAACAAACATTTAATGAATATCTATTGTTTATTAGGTATTATTCTAGGTGTTAGGATACAGCAAAGGATAAGAAATAATAGAAAAATCCCTCACCTCATGGAGTTCCCAATCTGCAGATATTTTATTTCAAATGATCACAGGTGATAATTAATGAGTTATTTTAGCACTACGAAGTATTCATTTTCTGTTTCTCATTCCTGAAACTTAATAAGATTTTCATTACTGTAGCCCCCAATGGGGCGAGAATGTAGTCCCAGATATCATCCATTATTTCTTATTGTAATCGACTATTAACTTATTCTCACGTATTCACTGTGACCAGGTCTAATTTTTGTTATGAGTGTTTTTTTTTTTTTTTTTCCAAAAGACAAAATGAAAAAGTCATTTCCTACACCTACTGTTTCCTACTCCAAGTTCCTTTTAAGATTGCCACTGGATTTGGGTAAAGACCTGAATCTTTTTTTTTTTTTTTCATTCAAGTATAGTTAACATACAATGTCATATTAGTTTGAGGTGTATAGTGTAGGGATTCAAATATTCCTTACATTTCCCAGTGCTCATCACAGTAAGTGTCCTCTTAATCCCCTTCATCTGTTTTGTGCATCCCCCACACTGCTCCTCCCCTCTGGAAAACACCAGTTTGTTCTCTGTACTTAAGAGCATTTGTTTGTGCATTTGCTTGTTTTGTTTCTTAAATTACACTTATGAGTGAAATCATATGGTGTTTGTCTTTGACAGACTTATTTCCCTTAGCATTATACCCTCTAGGTCCATCCATGTTGTGCAAATGGCAAGACTCCATTCATTTTTATGGCTGAGTAATAGTCCACTGAATGTGTGTGTGTGTGTGTGTGTGTACACACACACATTTTCTTTATCTACTCACTTCTTAATGGACACATGGGTATCTTGAACGTGGCCTCTATAGTCCATCCACCATCTAATGGTGCATGCACTTCTTTCCTCTGCCTTATTTGCTCCTCCACTCAAACGCACATGTGTACACACACACACACACACACACTCCTTCAACAGATTACTTCTTTTTATCTTTCAAAAACAATTCAGACATTACTTTCTGATCTCACTCCCACTGCTGCCAGCATGATCTGGTCCCTCAGCACCCTGCTTGCCCTTCATTGCCCTTAGTTTGATTTATATAATTGTGACAGTATTATGACTATCTGATGAAGGGCTTTTTTTCCTTGCTACCTAGTAGCTCCCAGACAGCAGGTGTCCTGATTATGTTCACTTACTGCTACATTCCCAGTTCTCAGCACACCGTCCGGCACATGGTAATATCTAAAGGTATTTGTCTAATGAATTAATAACATCATGATACCATTCTAATGATTGCTCATTGTCTAAGTGTCAGAATTGACACAGTACTGATACTGTTGTCATTTGGGTAAGGAGGCCCTTCAAAGGTTTCAGAACAATCATGGATGGCTTCCTGGAAAAGAAAAAAGAGTTTGAGCCAAGAAGTGAACTGGATTTGACTCTAAATGGATGTTTGACAGTAGTGAGGATCTTTCTGTTCTGGATCCTATTCTGTGCCTGGTCAAAACTGGATGAGGTAATTGTTGATTTGAAACAACTGTCTGGAGGGAAGGAAGTGGAAAGAGGTAGCACTTTGGTGACAGCCACTGGAGACCCTTGAGACATGGGTTTTCATCCCTGTAACCTCCATGCTCATTTATCTGCTATGGTTGTGATCCAGCTTTTTGGGTGTATTCCCTTTTTTGTCCCTTGTCATGTCTGACACAGATAATTTAGGCAGTTTACAGACCTCAGCTGAGATTGGATTAAGTAATGTGTCCATGTCCCTGGCTCTGTGAAGTTTTTTAGGAAAGTGAGAAAGCCTTTGCCAGGGAGGAGCATAAACAGTGCTTGCAAGAATCTAACAGCAGCTTTTGCCATTCTTCCAGCTCTATTTACCTTCCTTCTTGGCAACAAGGTTACCTCTTTTATCACTGCTGTTTCATTTGTCCAATAAAGTCCCGATTATCCATCTTCAAGAGCGTGGCCTGGCTTTATCTCAGGCAATCGGTTCCATCAGACAGACTGATTAGAAGCCATTTCCTTCCCCAATTCTGTAGCTTGATGTTCCTGTTCACTTTTACCATCCAGGTTGTAGCATTCTCTCTTCGCTCTGCCTGAATGCATGCATAAATAAAAATGGCTGCAGCTAAGCCCCCCGTCCTCTGCCATTTAAATCCCAATTTATCTCACTCTGGGATGCTGGCATAGAAATTTCACTTATGGTATTGGTTTGAGGAATGTCAGAAGGGACTTGCTGTTAAAAAATTCTCCTGGAATAAACATTTAGGTCCTTTGCAAGGATGAGATCACAGCATTTGTCTGGCCACAGAAAGGTGGCCTTCCAAAAATTTTTTTTCTACTTCTTTTCATTTGCATTTTGAACCTCAGAATTGGTTTAATCATAATCTCTGGTCTATGACATGCTCTCATTATTACTGTGTGTAGCCAGGGTTCATTACATAACATTCTAGTACTATACATTACAATAGGATGCTATTGTGAATGGTGTCTCCTTTTTAATCCATTCTCCTGTTGATGGGCATTAGGCATGATGCCAAGATTTTGCTATTCTGAACTGTGCTGCTATGAACATTCTGGTGCGCGTTTCCTGCTCTACATGTCCAAGTTTCTCTTAGAGTGGCATTGTTGGATTGTCGGCGACTGAATGTTTAATTTTACAGGAAAATTACAAATTATTTTCTAAACTGACAGTATCAATTTACTCTCCTACCAGTGATGAATAGGAGATACTCATTTTTCGCATACTCTGCAACACATGGAGGCTTCTTAATCTGTGTGGACAGAATGTATGTAAGGTGGTTATTTTATTATGGTCTTTATTAGCATAATAAAGATCACCAAGGAGAGTAAAGATCTTACAGCTTTATTTTTCACAGGTGTTTACTCTTCTGTGAACTGCCTGTTTATGTCTTTTGATCTTTTCACTATTGGTTCTGAAGATCCTTTCGGTAGTTCTTTATTACTGATGTTAATCCATTGCCAGTGATGCTATTACAAATATCATTTTCCTATTTGCCTTTTTATTGTCTTCAGATTTTTCATTGATATTCAAAGTTTTCATTGATAAAGAAATTCTTAATTTGGATATTGTCAACATTATCAACCATTTATTTTATGAGCTTTTTTTCTTTTAAGAAGTCTTTTTTTCATCCCTGGATCAGAAAGATATTTAGCTATATAAAAGGGTTAAAGTTGACTTTTATCATTTAAGTTCTTAATCCAATTACAGTTAATTATCATGTTTGGAGTGAGTTAGGAATTGAAGTTCATTTTTTCCCCAAGTGGACCAACCATATTTTCTGGCTCTTCATTGACTGCATTCCATGACCTGACCTGCCATTTCTGTCATCTAGACAATTTTCATATAACTTTAGCATCTGTTTCAGGGTTTTGTATTCTATTCCTTTGGTTAACTTATCTGTTACTGCACTAGTTCTACAACATCTTAATCCCTATGGCTTCATAATAATCCTTGAGACCTAGTAAAACAATCCTCTCCTCATTGGTCTTCTTTCTCAGACGTGTATTGGCTCTTCATTGTTCTTTATTCTTCTGCGTAAATTTTAGAATAAGCTTGTTAGTGCCCCTTGAAAGTCCTGTTGGAATCTTGAATAGAATTGGTTTAAATATACAGATAAATTTGGGAAGAATTTACATCTAAATAACTGTATATATTTCTATCCATGAGTATGGTATGTATCTTCATTTGTTTAAGGTTTTCAGAGATCAGACAGGACCTTGTGTTGCAAAATTTCTCCTGCCTGCTACTATTAGAAGTCCTCTTCTGTTCCTCCGTAAACCTTACAGGAGCTGGGCCCCGTAATTATACATTCCTGCATATTGTTTTAATTTAGTGTCTTCTCAGTTACTCAGCATTACTAGGTGGTAGTGGTTGTCTGACCCTGAGGATTCTGGGTATGTCTACTGGAGCCATCTTTGTATCCCCTGTCAGGATTTTGACCAAACCATGAAATCCCTTATCTGAAATTGACAGTTAATTTAATAAAGATTTCTATAGATTTTTTTTCACTTCTCTTTGTGCTATTTTCTTGTAGTATAGGTTTCTTGTGCTTTGTTATTAGATATTTCAAACAAACGCACTCTCTTCTGCCTGCTATATAGTCCACCTGATTGAACAGTACATTCTCCAATAACATTCACCCTTGTCCTTGGTTTCTCTCCTTACTGTCTTAAGGGAAGCCCCATCTTGGGGAGGAGGATATCTGTAAGTTTTGCCTTACTTTACAAGTATTTGTGCATTTAACAAGAACTTACTGGATAGAGCTGGCCAATGGAAAACATACAAAGATGTATGTCCTGAGGGGAGGAAGGTATTCAGGGAACACTGGACAGAGCCATTGTGGTTGGTTGGCTGGAGCTGTGGACCAAACATAAGGTCTTCTGCAGTAAAAAGGCTATTCACATCAGTGGCCCTAGTACCCAAACTGGTCAACTCTTAGGATTCTAGGCATGCACCTTATTGGGGTTTAATCATTGGCAGAATCAAGGTGCACCCACAGATAGCCCTTGCTGAATGCTTTAGGACAGTGTGCTTTGTCCTTGCCTGGTGGGGAAATTTGACAAACTATTTAGCTCCTCTGAGCCTGTTTTCCTCCTTATAAGATGGGATTAACAATAGCTACCTTGGAGTGTGATGTTCTGATAATTAATGGCTTCTTTAAGGTTTTTTCTGTTAAGATTTCAGACAGCAAGGAGTAGGAGCAACCCAGCCAGGCCTCTTTCCATCTGTCCTTTGACAGCTGTACTACATTCTGCTAGGCAAGGGCTGGAGGGAGTGTGGGTTCACCACAATAACAACACCAATAGGATGTATACCACACACACGTATGCGTACATACGCAGTGTGTAGATATCTGTCTATCTGTCTGTATGGAGAGAGTGAGAGAGATTTAAAGAATCGGCCCACACTGTTATGGAAGCTAGCAAACCCAAAGTCTGCAGGGTGGAACCCCAGGGAGAGCTGCTGCTGCAGAACCCATCGGAAGGCCGTCTGCTGGACAAGTTCCTCTTGCTTGGGGGAAGCCAGCCTTTGGTTCTAGTCGGGCCTCGAACTGATTGGATGAGGCCCATTCAGATTATGGAAGGCAGTCTGCTTTTCCCAAAGTCCACTGTTGTAAAAGTAAATATCATCCAAAAACATCCTCACAGGAACATCCAGAATCATATTTGACTAAATGTCTGGCCGCTGTGATCAAGCCAAGTTGACACATAAAATTAACCATCACCCGGGGGCTTTGGGAAGTTCTTTCTTGCAGCACTTCTAGCTCTTCTTTGACAATTAGGAAATTTTTCAAACATATGTAAACTTCAGGGAGAACTGCAATAAACCTGCATGTCCAGTCCACAGAATCAGGATTCCAGAGTGGTTAAGAGCACAGATTTTGGGCCAGATGGCCTGAGTTTAAATCCTGGATGTGGAAGTTTGGGAAATTTGCTTAGTCTCTTGGTGCCTCAGTTGTCCCATTGTGGAATGGGAGTGACTACTACATTTCCATCGCAGAGGTATAGCGAGGGTTAAATTCTAAGGTGTGTAAAGACAGATCAGTGCCTGACCCATGGTTACTTCTCTCACTCACCTCCCAAGGTTGATAAATCTCACCTTTATGATATGATGTGTTTGCTTTCAATTGTTAAATAAAAAGGAATCTCCATTTGAAGCCTCCTCTGTTTCTCTCCTTGCTCAAATACAGCGTTGTCCTAAACCAGGCATCTAATCTGGCACTTATTTTTTCCACATTTTGACTATGTCTTCATTAACAAGATAGAGCAGTGTTTTCTGTTTCAAGTGATAGACGGTGGTGTCCTATTGTACATAATATTCTCTCACCTGCTTTGTTTTGTCACTGAGCAGTATGTTTTCTTGATCTAACAAACCTGAATGTACGGAGATTTGAACAGCTGATTGGAGTCCTTTGGGTGTGACTGGCTTATCTTCCTGTTCCTCTCCTGCCAGGTGCTGAGGAGCTTCTGAGGTTCTATTGAAACAAGCAGCGCTATAATGAATGTTCCTGTGACTTTCCTTGTGCCGTGTGTGGGGAGCTGCCCCATAGGGCATCCGTGCTGGAAGATTCCCTGGGTACTGCCAAGGGGTTCTCCAGGCTAGCTGTGCTTTGTTCTCCATGTCCTGCCCAATACTGGTTGCTGTTGTTAGACTTTAGAGTCCTTGCCTGTCAGGTGGGTCTAAGCAGTGCCTTATTATAATGTACTTCTCTCTCTTTGCAAGTGTTTGAACATCTTCTCAGAGACTTATTGGTCACTGGGTTCCAAAGTCTGTTTTTTTTTTTTTTTTTTTTTAAAGATTTTATTTATTTATTTATCAGAGAGAGAGAGAGAGTGAGCACAGGCAGACAGAATGGCAGGCAGAGGCAGAGGGAGAAGCAGGCTCCCTGCCGAGCAAGAAGCCCGATGTGGGACTTGATCCCCGGATGCTGGGATCATGACCTGAGCCGAAGGCAACTGCTTAACCAACTGAGCCACCCAGGCATCCCACTGGGTTCCAAAGTCTTAGAGAAAGAGAGCCACTCTCCTCTTCGGGGTCTGCTATGGTGGGCTTCTTCTTGTACTGGGGCTCACTGCTGGAGACTGGGAGGGGGTCAGGCCCACCGGGGGCTGTGTGAGCCAGCTGCCCCCTGTCCTGCTGGCTGCTGGTAGCCTTTGTACCTTTGGCAAGCTGCCTGAGCTCTCAGGCGTCTGGAGCAGTTGGGCTCCCCTGATTAGTGACTGAAGTAATAATTCTAAGTGGGGCACAAGTGCCAGAGAATTAAAAATATTTCTTGTTTTTGAATAAGAAGCTGACATGTTCTCAGGACAGCAAGGCTATATCTGGACGAGCAGCTGTCGGCTGCCTCGCGGGCTCTCTCCGCCAGCTGATGTGCCAAGGGCTCCCCATTCTACCAGTTCCCCAGCTTCCTAGGAGCCAGTATTTGCTAGACAATGGCTCAAGGAGGGCAGCTGCCCTGCCTCCTCCTCCTGTAGCTCCACTGCCTGACACCAAGTGTGGCATCTTACAGTCTGTTTTTTCAAAGTGATCTCTATACCCAATGTGAGGCTCGAACTCATGACCCCAAGATCAAGAGTCACATCCTCGACTTACTGAGCTAGCCAGGTATCCCTGTACACTTCCATTTGTCAAATGAATGTGTCAGGTGCCTCTGGTTGCCCTTGAGGTTCTGAGCTGGTGTGATTCTGGGCTGCATCAGTCAGGGGAGACAGAAGGAAGGGAAGAATTTTTTGTCCTTGTGGGTTTGTCATTGACTTGGTGAAATGGATCAAACTAGTTGAAGGACAGTCACCCTTTACTTTTGGGAGGGTTAGGGAGCAGCCCCAAGATCCTAAGGTACCTTGTGTTAACCCCATGAATGCACTTAAAACACTGCATTTTCTTCAGTGTTATGGCTTGTCCTATTTGACTTAGTACCTCTAGTATGACATGGGGTGCAGAGCATAGAATGTGCTCAGTGAGCGTCTACCAGGTGCATACCTAAACCAAGGGAGGAAGGTCCAAGGATCCTCGCCAACCATAGTTTTGAAATGCCACTTTCGTTTCTGTGCAGTGCATATTTTAAACTGCACATTTTCATATACGCCTAGTTTGACATAGTACCTTCAAACAAAAGAACACAGCGGTAAGCATGGCTCCTTCTGCCTAGAACACATGGCCGAGTCTGGGGGGCTGTAAGAGGAGAGAAGTTTGTTTATATCCCTCCCGGGCCCAGTAAGTACCATGATAATTTTGTGAAAAGGCCAAGCGGTTAAATAAGGATTTTGCTGAGACTTGGGAAATCGAAACACAGCAGAAGCAAGTGCAAAAAATCATTAAATTTTACATCCGCGAGGGCTGGCTTGAAAACTTTAAAAAGAGGTGCAGACTGCATTTTAGAAAAACATACAGCTCAAGGGAGGCTTTGTTTTTCCGAGCAATTCGAAAAGGCGATTCAGGGTAAAGAAGAGCAGACGCTTAATGCCAGTCAGTCTCTTTAGGATCGATTGCTATTAGTACTTAACACAAATGAATGCCGGTGCTACTGTTGCATCTCGCCTTTCCCGTTTTCCATGGAATTCTGATGGTATAGGTTGAACTGTATTGGCCCAAAAGGTATGTGGATGTTCTAATTCCTTGTATCTGTGAAAGTGAACTTATATGGAAATAGAGCCCTTGCAGATGTGATCAATTAAAATGAGATCTAATTAGGGGATGCCTTAATCCAATATGACTGGGGACCTTGTAAGAAGAGGGAAATTCAGACACACACAGAGAGGAGAACGTCATATGATGACACAGACACAGCGAGAAGGCAACCCTGGGAAGATGGAGGCAGAGATCGAGAGTCACGTGGCCACAAGCCAAGGAATACCTGAGGCTACCACAAACTAGAAGAGGCAAGGCGGGATCCTTCCCTAGGGGCTTTGCTCAATGTCGGACTTCCGACATTCCGACATTCAACATTCGAAGTGTGAGAGACTACATTGCTTTGTTTTAAACCACCCAGTTGGTAGTACCTAGTAACAACAGCCCCAGCAAACAAGCAGGGTTGATGACCTGTCATCTTAACAGTCCTGCTAATTGTCATCCCTCAGATGATAAGGGAACTTTCTGGAGTGTTCTCTGCTGAGTCATACGGCTCTCTCACAGACACCACAGAAACTGCATCTCTGTATTTGCAATGGGTGCCCTTCTGCTGCAAGGTCAAATTCCCCTAGGAAACCTTTTCTGGCTCTGTATACAGGCAAATTTGAGGAGAAGTGCTCTCAAGACTCACTGTGTTTGGGATGGGTGGGGGGGTGCTTGCCTGAATGGTGTTCCAGGCTTGGGAGGAGGCAGCTTGGATGTGAAGTCAGGGGAGATGCTCAAGGGCCAACATCTGTCTCTTCGGCACTTTGTCAATCTCTTTCTGCGTCTTCTGGTTTCCAATGCGTCTTATCTTATTTGTAAGTTTTTAACTTGAGAAGCTGTCACACAGAGCCTTGGGGACTGATTGAGGGCTGCTACGGTGCCCCATTCCATTTGTGTCATGTTTCTTGTTGGGATTTTATTTTATTTATTTATTTTTTATAGTTCTCTGAATCTCAGCACATGTGGAGATTCATGGAGTCACCACCCCAATCAGGATACATAACAGTTCCATCAGAAATCTTCATGCTGTTCCTTTATGGTCCCAGCATTCCTATCCCGTGACCTGCTTTCCACCATGATAGTTTCATAATTTCAAGACTGTCACATAATGAAATCAGATAGTGTGTCGACTTTTGAAACTGGCTTCTTTTACTCAGAATAATGGCTCTGAGATTCATCTGTAGGTGTGTCAATAGTTCACTCATTTTAATGCAGTAGAGTATTTTATTGGATCAACCATGGTGTGTTTATCCATTCACCTGCTAAAGAAGGTTTGGGCGTATTTCCAGTTTTTGGTGACTATGAATAGTGATTCTAAGAACTCTTGTGTTTACATTTTTGTCTGAAGATTTCATTCCTCTGGGATAAATACCCAGGAGCAAGTTTGCTAGATGATATGATAAGTGCATACTTGACTTTATTAAAAGAGCCAAATTTTTCCAGAGTGGTTGATCCATTTTGAGTAAGCTTTTGTATAAGTTGTGAAGCTTAGTTCAATGTTGTTTGGTTGGTTGCTTTTGGATGTATAGTTGTCTTTAAACCATTTATTGAAAAGACTATCTTTTCTGCATGGAACTGCTTTTGCAATGTTAAAATCAGTTGACCATATTTATGTGGCTTTGCTTCTAGACTCTGCCCTATTCCACTAATCTACTTGTCTATCCCCTTATTAATAAGTTGTCTTGATTATTATGGCTCTATAGTAAGTCGTAAAATTGGATAGAGTGATTCTTTCAACTTCTTTTTCAAAATTGTTTTAGCTATTCTAATTCTTTTCCTTTCCATGTTCATTTTAGAAACAACTTGTCTATATTTCAAAAATCCTTCTGGGATTTTGATCAAAATTACCTTAAATCTGTGGACCAATTTGGGGAGAATTAGCATCACTGCTATGTTGAGTCTCCCCATCTCCCCATCTGTGAACACAGTTTTTCCTTCCATTTATTTAGGTCTTTGATTTCCTGTTTTAGTGTTTTGTATGATCTTTCATAAGTTATATTAGCTTTATAATTTTCTTTTGGGGGAACTATTGTAAATAGCATTCTTTTTAAATTTTGTTTTTCAATTCTACATTGCTAGTATATAGAAATACCATTGATTTTTTGTGTGTGTTGTTGTTGTACTCTCCAACTTTGAGACACTTAATTTTTGATTCTAGGAATTGTTTGGTAGATTAATTGGGGTTTTCTACATAGAAGATCTTTTTGGTTTTGAATAGGTCAGTTTTATTTCTTCCTTTCTAATCCATGTGTTTTAATTTTTTGTTATTGAGGTAAAATTGGTACATGGCATTATATTGGTTTTAGGTATAAAACATAATAATTTGCCATTTGTGTATAGTACAAAGTAATGATCACAATAAGTCTAGTTGCCATCCATCACCATACAGTTGACCCCCTTTAACTTTTGTGCCCACCTTCCAACCACCTGTTGGTTAAAATCTGTTCTTTGTATATATGAATTTTGTTTTGTTCTTTAGATTCCTCATGTAAGTGAAATCATACTGTATTAATATTTCTCTGTCTGACTTATTTCCCTTAGCATAAAAATTTCAAGGTCTATCCATATTGTTGCAAATAGTAATGTTTCCTTTTTATGGCTGAGTATTCCATTATACATACATACCACACCTTCTTTATCCATTCACCGATCAGTGGACACTTGGATTGCTTCCATATACTGGCTATTGTGAGGAATGCTGCAATGCACAGAAGGATGCAGGTATCTTCTTGAATCAGTCTTTTCTTCAGATAAATACCTAGAAGGGGAGTAGCTGAATCATATAGTAGCTCTATGTTTTCTATAGTAGATATACTAATCTACATTCCTACCAACAGTATATGAGGGTTCCCTTTTCTCCATATCCTCTTCAACACTTGTTATCTTTTGTCTCTTTGATCATAGCCATTCTAACAAGTATGAGGTGATATCTCAGAGTGGTTTTGATTTATGTTTCCCTGATAGTGATGTTGAACATCTTTCATACCTGTTGCTCATCTGGATGTCTTCTTTGGAAAAGTGTTTATTTAGATCTTTTGCCCATTTTAAAATCAGGTGCTTTTTTTTTTTTTTTTGCTGTTGAGTTGTTTGAGTCTTCCCTTATATGAGTCTTTCCTTCCTTCCTTCTTTCCTTCTTTTTCTTTTTTTATTTTAATTCCAGTATAATTAACATACAGTGTTATATTAGTTTCAGGTATTTGAATTCTTTATATATTTTGGTTATTAACCCCTTATCAGATATATGATTTACAAATAAATTCTCCTGCAGGTTGATTTTTCAATCTGTTGATGCTTTCCTTTGTCGTGAAAAAGCTTTTTAGTTTGATATAGTTACACTTGTTTATTTTGGCTTTTGTTACCTTCACTTTCAGAGTCAGATAAAAAGAACAACAACAACATTAAGACTAATGTCAAGGAGGTTACTGCCTGTGTTTTCTTCTAGGAGTTTTATGGTTTCCTGGCTTACATTCAAGTCTTTGATCCATGTGAGTTTATTTTTGTGTATGATTTAAGACATTGGTCTCTTTCCATTCTTTTGCACGTGGTTGCCCAGTTTTTCCAACATCATTTACTGAAGAGTGTCCTTTCTCCATTTTGTATCCTTGGCTGCTTTGTCATTAATCATTTGACTATATAAGCATGGATTTATTTCCAGGCTCTCTATTCTGTTCCATTTATCTGTTGTTAAGCCAATATCATACTGTTTTGATTACTGTAGTATTGTAGTATAGTGTGAAATTATGAAGTGTGATATCACCAGCTCTTTTTTTTTTCTTTCCAAGATTGCTTTGGCTATTCAGGATCTTTTATGGTTCCATATAAATTTTCAAATTATTTGTTCTAATTCCATGAAAAAATATTATTGGAATTTTGATAGGGATTGCATTGAGTCTGTAGATTGCTTTGGGCACTATCGACATTTTGAAAATAATAATTCTTCCCATCCATGAACACAGAGTATATTGCCATTTATTTGTGCTGCTTCTATGTCTTTCATACATGTGTTAGAGTTTTCAGTGTTTAAGTCTTTCACCTCCTGGGTTACATTTATTCCTAGGTATTTAATTCCCTTTGATGCAATTAGAAATGGCATCATTTTTGTAATTTCTGTCTCTGATTGTTTGCAATTAGTGTATCGGAACATAATAAATTTCTGTATATTGATCTTGTATCCTGCAACATTACCAATTTCATCTACTAGTTCTCACAACTTTTTGGTGGAGTCTTTAGAATTTTCTATATACAGTATTATGTCTTCTGCAAATACTGATATTTTACTTTTTCCTTTCCAATTTGGTTGCCTTTTGTTTCTTTTTTTTTTCTTTCTTTCTTTTTCTTTTTTCTTTTCTTTTTTTTTTTTTTTGGCTAATTGTAATGACAGGGATTTTCAAAACTATGTTGAATAAAAATAGTGAGACTGGGCATCCTTTCTTGTTCCCTATCTTAGAGGAAAAAAAAAACTTTTATCTTTTTACCATTAAATATGATATTAGCTATGGGTTTGTCATATATGGCCTTTATTAGTTGAGGTACATTCCATCTATATTTACTTCATGGAGTATTTTTTACTTAAATGGATATTGATTTTTGTCACATACTTTATCTAAACCGATTGAGATCATCATATAGTTTGTATCTTCATTTTGTTAATGTGGAGTATCATGATTGATTTGTGGATGTTGAACCATCCTTGTATCCTGGAATAAATCCCACTTGAACATGGGGTATGATCCTTGTACTTTATTATTGAATTGGGTTTGCTGATATTTTGTTGAGGAATTTTATATCTATACCAATCAGGTCAGGTATTGGTTTGTAACTGTCTCTTTTTGTGTCTGTTTGTCTGGTTTTGGTATCAGGGTAATGCTAGCCTAGTAAAGTGAGTTTGGTAGCATTCCCTTCTAGTCAGTGTTTTGGAATGAATTTGAGAAGAATAGGTATTGAATCTTTGAATGTTTGGTAGAATTCACCAGTGAACCTGTCTGGTCCTGGGTGGCTTTTGTTTGTTGGGAGGCTGTTGATTTTATTTATTTATTAGTCTTTTACTGGTAATTTGTCTATTCAGCTTTTCTATTTCTTCATGATTCACTGTTGGAAGATTGCATGTTTCTAGGAATTTATCTGTTTCTTCTATATTGTCTATTTTGTTGGCATAGAATTGTTCATAGTGATTCATGATAATTCGCATTTCTGTGGTATCAGTTTTAATTTGTTTTTCATTTTGATTTTGTTCGAGTACTCCCTTTTGTTATTTTTGGTAAGTCAGTTAATGGTCTGTCAATTTTGTTTATCTTTCCAAAGAACCAGCTTTTAATTTCTTTGGTCTTTTCTGTTTGTTTTTAGGCTCTATTTCATTTATTTCCTCTCTGATCTTTATTATTTCCTTTCTTTTATCAACTTTTGGCTTCATTTATTCTATTTTTTAGTTTCTTTAGGTGTAAAGTTAGATCATTTATTTGAGATTTTTTTTTGTTTCTTCAGATAGGCTTGTGTTGCTATGAATTTACCTCCTAAAATCACTTTTGCTATCTTCTATAGCTTTTGTATTGTATTTCCATTTTCATTGGTCTCAAGGTATTTTCTTATTTTTGCTTTTAGTTCTTCATTTCTTCATTGACTCATTGGTTGTTCAGTTGTTAGATCTCTACATATTTGTGATTTTTCCACTATTCTTCTTGCAGTTGATTTCTTATTTCAGGCCATCATGGTTTTAAAAGATGTTTGATATGATTTCAGTTTTCGTAAATATATTGAAACTTGTTTTGTGGCCTAACATGTGGTCTCCCATGGAGAATGTTCCATGTACACTCGGGAAGAGTATATATTCTACTGCTATTGGGTGGCATATTCTGTATATATTTATTAAATTCATCTGGTCTAATGTGTTATTTAAGGTTGATGTTTTCTTATTGATTTTCTTTCTAGATGACCTATTCATTGGTGTAAATGGGGTATTAAAGTCCCATAGTATTATTGTATTAATGTCAGTTTCTCCCTTTATGTCTGTTAATACTTGCTTCAAATATTGAGGTGCTCTTATGTTGTGTGCATAAATATTTGCAAGTGTCATAGCCTCTTGTTGGACTGACACCTTTATCTTTATGTAATACCATTCTCTGTCTTTTATTACAATTTTTGTTTTAAAGTCATTTTGTCTGGTGTAAGTCTAGCTGCACCAACTTTCTTTTTATTTCCATTTGTATAGAATACTTTTTCCATCATTCAGTTTTAATTTGTGTGTGCTTAGATCTGAAATGAGTCTCTTATAGGCAATATATAGATGAGTTTTGTTTTCTTATCCATTTAGCAACTCTAGCAACTCTTTTGATTGCAAAATTTAGTCCATTTACATTTAAAGTAATTATTGATAGATATGAACTTAGTGCCATTCTGTTAATTGTTTTCTGCCTGTTTTTGTATGTAGTTGTATTTCCTCTTTGTTCCCTTTCTTCTCTTGCTCTCTTTCTTTGTTGATGATGACTTTTAAGTGTTGTGTTTAGATTTCTTTCTCAGTATCTTCAGCATATTTTTTGCTTTGTGCTTACCATGAGATTTATATATGACAGCCCATATATATAAGAGTTAATACCTTAAGTTGATAGCAACAAAAAAAAACCCAACTCTACATTTTCACCCCCCACCACAGTTTATGTTTTTGATGTCATATTTTACATCTGTTTTGTGTGTATCCTTTAACTAGTTGTAGTTACAGTTACTTTCACTACTTTTGTTTTTTAAACTTTATACTTGTTTTATAAGTTGTTAATCCACAACCTTTACTATGTATTTGCATTTAACAGTGAAATTTTTATTTTCATATGTTCTTGTTACTAGTTTTTACTTTCTCTGATTAAAGAAGTCTCTTTAACATTTCTTATAAGGCTGGTTTAGTGGTGAACTCTTCTAGCTTTTGCTTGTCTGGAAAACCTTTTATCTCTTCTTCAATTTTGAATGATAGCCTTGCTGAGTAGAGTATTCCTGGTTGGAAGTTTTTTTCTTTTAGGACTTTAAATATGTCATGCAAAGTTTCTATTGAAAAAATCAGCTAATGGTTGTATAGGGGTTACCTTGCACAACCATTAGCTGATTTTTTCCCAAATCTTTTTCATCTTTTTTGGATCTCTTTGTGCTTCCTGGATTTGGTTGTCTGCTTTCTTCTCCAGGTTAGGAAAATTTTTTGACATTATTTCTGTAAGTCCATTAAGTACAACTTCTCCCCCTTTCTCTCTCTTTTTTTCTCCTGGGACATTTACAATGCTGTTGTTGTTCCATAGGTCTCTTAAACTATCTTTACTTTAAAAAAATTTTTTTTTCTCTTTGCTGTTCTATTTGTATGAGTTCCACTGACCTGTTTTCTAGGTCATTGATATATTCTTCTGCATCTAGTCTGCTACTGAAACCCTCTACTGTATTTTTCAGTTCACCTATTGAACTGAATTCAATTATTGAATTATATTCTTCAGCTCTGTATCTTCTGTTCCATACTTTCAAATATTTTATATTTCTTTGTTGAAGTTTTCACTGTGTTCATTCATTCTTCTCCCAGGTTTTGTGGGCATCTTTATGACCATTACTTTGAACCCTTTTTTCAGGTAGATTACTTATTTCTGTTTAATTAAATTCTATGTTGGTGAGGAATACTGATCCGCAGTATTGTGTTTTTGTACTGTCTTTGGTTTGGTAATAGGGAAATGCTGGCTTTACAAAATACGTAGAGTGTACACTTCTTTTCTGTTTCCTGGAAGAGATTGTTTAGAATTAGTTTTATTTTTTTCTTTAAATGTTTAGTAGAATTTTCCAATAAGATCATCTGAAGATTTTTTGGGGGGAAGTCGTCTAATTATGCATTGAATTTATTTAGTACTTATTGTGCTATTCAGGTTATTGGTTTTATCTTGGATAAATTTTGTTTTTTGGTGTTTTTTTAAGTAATTCTTCTTTGTCATCTAAGCTGCTGATTCTATGGTTTATGATTTTATTCCTTTATTTTCCTTTTAATATCTGTGACATCTGTAGTGACATCTCTTTTTACACTTCTGACATTGGTGGTTTGTGTCCTTGTTCTCTTTTTTCTTTATTAGTTTTTCCAGAGGCTTATTAATTTTGTTGTACTCATGAAAGAACTTGTTTTGGTTCCATTTATTTTATCTGTTGTTTTTATGTTTTCAGTTTCTTTGATTTCTGATGTTATCTTTTTATTTCTTGCCTTGTACTTGCTTTGGGTTTAATATAGTCTTCCTTTTCTAGTTTCTTAAGATGGAAGCTTAGATTATTGTTTTGAGTTCTTTCTTTTTTTTAATATAAGCATTTCAGTGCTACAGTTTTTCTCTAAGCACTGCTTTTTACTTGCATTTCACAAATTGTAAAATGTCAAATTTTTGTTTAGTTCAGAATATTTACTTTATCTTTAGATTAAATATCTAATCTAAATAAATTTAAATATTTAATTTATCTTAGATTTTCTCTTAGATCTATAGATTATTTATAAATATTCAAGTGTTTGGGTTTTTCTTCATTATTTTTCTGATACTCAGTCTTCTAGTTTAATTCCATTATGGTCAGAGACCTTTTTATGATTCAAATATTTTAAATTTTTAAAGATTTCTTTATGACATGATATATGATATATCTTGGGGCACCTTCCATGTGCACTTGATAATCAAGGTATTCCATTGTTGCGTGAAGTATTCTGTAAATGTTAATAAGATCTAGTAGATTGTTGGGGTTGTCTAGTTCTTCTATATTTTTTGGATTATCTGTTAATTCTCTTACTGAGAAAGTTGTGTTGAAGTCTCTATAATTATTAATTTGTTTATTTCTTGTTTCAGTTCCTCCTGTTTTTTTTTCTTCCAATTTTGCCTTTCTGTTTTTAGATGCATACACATTTAAGATTGATCGGGGAAGAACTCATTACTAAATACTGTTTCTCTTTATGCTAATTTTCTTTGCTTTGATGTCTTTTTTGTCTGATATTAATATAGCTGCTCCAGCTTTCATTTGGTTATGTTTACATGATATTTTTTCCACCCTTTTATCTTGAATCTTATATCATTATATCTAAAGTTAGTTTTTTGTAGGCAGTTTTTGAAAAAAAATTCATTCTAATTTATTCATTTCAGTTTTTGAAAAAAAATTCATTATAATCATCTGTCTTTTGATGTACATGTTTAAGGCATTTACATTTAATGCATTTGTTGGCATCTTTAGATTTAGATCTTCCATTTCTGTTTATTTGTTTTGTTTCTTCTGTTTTTCATTATTCTCTTTTCTTTTTCCTACCTCTTTTTTAGTTATATGAATATTTTTTAGTATTTCTTCAGGATATATGGATCTTGACTGTATTTCTTCGATCATTTTGTATAGTGGTTGTCTTAGAGGGAAAATATACATATTTATTTTTTCATTGTATGCTAAGAATCAGTATTTTACTACTTTAAGTGAATGTATAAATCTTACCAGCATTTAGTTCTTTTTACTCTCCCCCAATTTATGTTATAATTATTTTTTTTTAAGATTTTAATTATTCATTTTAGAGAGAGAGAGCATGAGCAGGGGAGAGGGAGAAGCAGACTCCCTGCTGAGTACAGAGCCCAAAGTGGGGCTTGAACCCAGGACTCTGAGATCATGACCTGAGCCGAAGGCAGATGCTTAAGCAGCTGAGCCACCCAGATGCCCCTAGAATTGTCCCATATATATATACACATTAAAAAAAACCCACCAGACTATGTTTTTTTCTTTTAGCCTGCAAGCATGTCTTAAAGAACTCAAGGGGAGAATAGTCTATTATTTATAAACATTATTATTTTTAAGATTTTCTCTTTATGCCTAGTTTTAAATAATTTCACTATGATGTGTTTGAACATGGTTTTCTTTTGGTTTATCCTGTTCAACGTATACTGAACTTGGATCTACAGGTTTTTTTTTTCACTGAACTTGAGAAGTTTTCAGTCATTATTCTTCAAAATTTTTTGTTTTTATTTTTCCGAGTCCCAGGGTGATTTTTTTTTTGTTTTTGTGGAATAGATCCTTGAGTTGCTGTTATTTTTTTATACCTTATTTCTTTCCCTTGTTCTGATTATATAACATCTATTGATGTATCTTCAAATTTATTGAGTCCTTTATTATCTTCATCTCTGCTCTTGAGCTAATCCAATGAGGTTTGTTTTGTTTATTTGTTTTCGTTGTTGTTGTTGTTGTTGTTTAATGTTACTGTGTATTTCAGCTTAACTTTTCTGTCTGGTTTTTCACTATCACTTCTATTTCTTTGCCAAGATTTTTTATTTTCCTGTTTGTTTTTAGAGTATTCACAATTTTTTGTTGGAATATATTTTAAATAATCACTTTAAAGCCTTTGCTAGAACATTTCAACATCTCATCTTGGTGTTAGTGCCTTTTTGTTTTTGATATGAGTTGAGATTTTGCAGGTTTTTATTCTGAGAATTTTTGGATTTTATCTTGGACACTTTGAATATTATGTTATGAGACTCTTGGTCTCATAAGATATTGATAATTTTGTTTTAGGAGGTTAGGTTAAGGCTACAAGTTCCAGTGTGTTGTCTGTGGACTGTTTCTAATATCAGTTTAATTTTCAAAACATTTGCAGTGCTCTTTTTACTGGAGATCAGTCTGAAACCTGGACAGTAGCTTGTCTAAATTTTAGCCTCACAGTTTTGTTTTTTTTTTTTTTAAATATCCTGATAGGATCTTATTCATGTATGAGCAACTCAGGGATATGTCTAGAAGTTTATAAACAACTTGATGAAGATGCTTTCCCCAGCTCCTCCCCCTGTGTGATGTCCTCAGTCCTGTCCTGATCCCAGAGATCTCCTTTGATGGTCCTTCAGCCAGATAACTGTGGCTTTTGTTATCTTGCCCTGCTCTCCACTTTTGCAGCTGTACCTGTCTCCAGGGCTACGTGGCAAGAGGAACAGAAGATAAAACTTGGTGAACATCAAGCCAGTTTAGTGGAACTCCAAATTCTTGTCCTCTTCCCTTCCCTGCCTGCCACTATTTATTTTTCAGGTTCCTCTAATAGCTGCTCCATGCATTCTGTCCAAGTTTGCTTTATGGCTGAATTCATTGGGGAGAGAATCATGGTGGGGTGCAATTACTCCATCATGTCCTATCAGTTCTTCTTAACCAGATGTGCACCTCTAAAGCAGCTGTGGAATGTTTTTTCCCTTGCATATTTGTAACGGAACCCTCCAAGTGGGATTCACAACCATTCCTAGCTTCTAAGTCAGAGACTCTTGAAGAGTATAGCCATGGTGGAAAAGTCCCTGGAAATGAAAACTGAGCCAACAGATGGAGAGCAGGGCATCCAGATGCTCACTAGTTGGGGACTGCTCCACTAACCAGATGTTCTTAGAACACATAGTATACCCAGAAACAAAATCTAAGGTAGATGACTGAGGGCAAATCAAAGAATTGGCTCATCGTACCAGAGAACTACTTTGTTTCTAGATGATGCCTCTGCATTGAGTTGTTATATGTGAAGCCTCAATTTCCTATGGGTACACCATTATTTTCTATGGGTACAGGATTCTATTTTTAAAAAAGAAGTAGGGAGTTCTTGTCCAGAAGTTTCTTTCATTGAAATCAGAGGCCACCACTCCTAATCCTGCCTGGGCACCTGGAGATAAGGTTCCAGTGTTGTTCCAGACCTTTGGGGTCTTTATGAGATAAAACCTCAAGTCTAACATGAAAATACATAAAAGGAATCTAAAACACAAACATGTGCTTTTGAAACATTTGTAGTAAGTTTACAAAACCAAGCAGGATCTGTAAAGGTTAGTTGTATATTTGTGTCTCTTTCAGCCTTGTTGGGGCTGGCAAATGTTAAAAAAGATAAGCCCAATGGCATTTGGATTGAAGATACTATCTTCTTAATAACAGCCCAAGATTAGGTGCTTTTTTTTTTTTTTTTAATTCCTGCTCCAAGAACTTTCAAACTATGTTTAGAAGTAGGGAATTCTTGGAAAGGAAAAGTGAATTGGGGGAAAACAGAGGGGGAGATGAACCATGAGAGACTGTGGATTCTGAGAAACAAATTGAGGGTTTTGGAAGGGATGGGGGTGAGGGAATGGGTGAACTTGATGGTGGGTATTAAGCAGGGCAAGGATTGCATGGAGCACTGGAAACAATGAAACTTGGAACACTGAAAAAATAAAATAAAGTAAAAATTTAAAAAAGAAGAAGGGAATTCCTGTCTAGAAGGTTCTTTCATTGAAATAAGAGGTCACCACTCCTAGTCCTGCCTGGGCACATGGAGATAAGGTTCCAGTGTTTTTCCAGACCATTGGGGTGACCCCCGCAATGCTTGCAAACACATGCTCATGGGCTGAGCAGCCAATAGATCACCAGTAGATGAAATGCATGAATGATGCTGTAGCCAAGAAAAGCCTCTGTGTCTTCTCCCAGCATCTCAGGTTGGGTCAGTTTTATAGCGACACAGAAGTGGACAGCTAGGACTCTTGTGGTCCTTAACTTCTGATTCCAGGTATGCAATTTCAGGGCCGAGATGCCAAGTATAGACATTGCAGTTCTGGGCAGTTATCCGCTGGATTTCTGGCAACGTCATTCCTGCAACTTTTTTCCCAGGAATCCACCCTGCCTTACCACTGTCTGCTTAAAGTCACTGTCGCCACAATCCTCATGGCTTTCCCCGTGGGGCCAGGCTGCCTAACTGTGGGTCACTGAACAACAGACCCTCCATCTGTAAACCCAGATGGAGGGTCTGGTTCTTGGCTGGAAGAGCTATTTGGGGGCCTTGGGTCAAGCATCTTTCTGGATCTGGTTTGATCATTTTTCTTTCCTGTTGTTGGTTGTGTTTGAAAAGTGGAAACAGCTTGCAGCCCCTGGCCCAGGACATGCCTGATTAGCTGATTCATCCTGGAGGTGGCTCAGCAGGGCCAGAATCCAACGACGTTAAAAGATGTGGCATTCATCTCCATGGCAGGGGCACCTGCTCTGTATTTAAGCTGCTCTCTTGATGGGACCAATGCCTGATGGGGGCTTAGAGCATGTTTTCTGTGGGTTGAGACATCACGTCCAACAACAGATAGGGGTGTCTGCCTTTCACTTTGGGCAAGTCTCATT